>NC_080865.1:37385957-37705318 GCF_030435755.1 Ochotona princeps
AGCTCCAGGTTTCTGGCTTCTACCTGATCCAGCCCTCGTCATGGTAGTTATTTTAGGAGTAAACCAGAGGATAGAAGAGCTATCTCATGCAATATCTGTAACTCTGTAACTCTCTCTTTCAAATAAAAAAAATTTAAATATTCTTACTACTCAGTGTGATCTGTAGATTTGATATAATCCTCATAAAATCCAATTAGCCACTTGGGAAGAGAATCATCAGAGGGAGGATCTTCCTCTCTGTCTCTCCTCTTCTCTATATATCTGACTTTTCATAAAAATAAATAAATCTTTAAAAAATGTAACTAACAATGATGAAATTCAAATAGATCTGCAAAGGACATCCAAAAGAAAAACACTGTTAGAACCAATAACAAAGCTGGAGACCTTACTGTACAATACACATTACAAAGTTAGTAATTAAAACTAACTTTTTAACTAATTAAAACTAATTAAAACAGTAATTAATTAACTAATTAAAACAGTAATTAAAACTGTCATAAAAGTACACATATATACCGATTTGGGAGGGGGAAAGGCCCAAAATAAATGCACCATTATGCAGGCCCATGATCTTCGACAAAAATGCCAACACTATAAAAATGATAGTCATTAACTGATTCTGGGAAAGCTATATTCATAGAACTATTTCTATACAAATGAATGAAACTGGGCCCTTATGTTATACTATACAGAAAAAATGAACTAAAAATAAATCAAATACTTAATCATTAAACTTCTCTGAGAAAAAAAAGGAAAAAACTTTGTAACACAAGCCTTGGCAGTGACTTTGGATATGACACCAAAATCGCAGGTAACAAAAGGAAGCAATTGGTACTGAGTGAAACTAAAATCTTTTCCACAGGAAAGAAATCCATCAGTACATTTAAAAAGAACCTCCAGTGTGGGAGAAATCATTTGAACTCTCTATATCTGATAAGAACCTAATATCCAGTATATATAAGAAACACGTACAATTCAATGGCAAAAAAAATAGCACTATAATAACAGACAAAGGATCTGATTTTATTTTTTCACAAAGACAACATACAAATGGGCAACACACAGGTAAAGAAAATTCTAATATCATGAGACACAATCAGTCAAAACAACAATAAATTAGCACATCACACTTCCTAAATGGCCATTTTTTAAAACAAAACATGAGGCAAGCTTGGTGGCACAGCGGATTAAGTCACAGCCTGTAATGTTGGCATTTCATGAAGGAGTGTAAGTTAATTCCTCGCTGCACTGCTATGCTTCCAATACAGCTGTTTGTATTGCACCTAAGAAAAGCAGTGGAAGATGGCCCAGGTACTTGAATCCCTGCCGCCTGAAGATCTAGACTTCAGACTAGTCCAATCCCAGCTATTGTAAGCCTGAGAGAAATGAACTAACGGATGTAAGATCCTTTCTCTATTTATCTGTCTTCTAAATATATAAATCTTTTTTTAAATTTTTATTTATTTTTATTGCAAAGTCAGATATACAGAGAGGAGGAGAGACAGAGAGAAACATCCTCCATACAATGATTCACTCCCCAAGTGACCCCAATGGTCAGTGCACCAATCTGAAGCCAGGAGGCCAGATTGTCCTCCAGGTCTCCCACACGGGAGGGCTGTCCTCGACTGCTTTCCTAGGATACAAGCAGGGAGCTGGATGGGAAGCGGGGCCATCAGGATTAGAACCGGTGCCCATATGGCATCCCAGAACATTCAAGGTGAGGGTTTTAGCCGCTAGGCCATGGCCTTGAGCCCTAAATAAATAAATCTTAAAAAAAAAGCAGAAATAACTGTTCTATGTTAGATCTTACATTAGGACTGTTTTGGACCTGGCATCCTAAACTCATGCTTGAAGTTGTAACAGTCCTATATTAATAGCTAATGGACTATGGGGGAATATTTGATTTAGTCAGAAGGTGAGATCAGTGGAATGTCTTTAGGGCACTGGAAATTTGCTTTTAAAAGGTAGTTCTCATGAAAAAATGTTCATTTCAGTTGGTTGCCTTTCTCTTTTCTTCCTGGTTCATCATGTGATCGTTACACCACTGCCAGCCCTCAACAGATATCAGAATAGAGCTGCTTAGCCTTCAACTATAAACCTCCAAAACATAAGACCAAATAAGTTTGTCCTTCCTATAAAACTCCTGTCTCATACTTTAAAGTAACAAAAAGATACATTCTAGTACAAGGATTATAGTTAGTAACAGTGTGGTAGTCATGATTTCTGCAAAATAAGAAAGAAGGAAAATATGGTTAAAAAGTTAAGATGGTCTTTATGGTAATTATATCAAGAGAGAAACATTCTTTAATTACATATATGTCTCATGACATCATGTTTCACATATAAATACTATACATATTTAATTAAATATATTTCATGATATTATGTGTGTGTATATATATATATACATATATCTACTTTAAAACTAAACAACAACCAAGATAGATGAAATCAGTAACAGATACCCAACAAAAAAAGTAATGAATGAATTCATTACCAAACTATACCAAACCTTTAAAGATGAACTAACTCTTCATAAACTGTTAAAAACAATTGAAAGAATCCTCTCAACTCCTTGTTTGAGGCCAGCATCACCTTAATTCCAAAGTAAGAAAAAGACAACTATAGACTCAATTCCCTGATGAACATAGATGGAAAATGCTCAATAAAATACTAGCCACAAAATACAACAACACATCAGAAACATCATTCATCTGGACCAACAGGCATATATCCCCGCTATGCATGAATGGTTCAATGCAAACAAATAAACATGATACATTACAATACCAAATTAAAGAACAAAAAGGCATGGTTATCTCAATAGATACAGAGAAATAATTTGATGAAATATAATATCCTGGGCCCGGAGCAGTGGCCTAGCGGCTAAAGTCCTCGCCTTAAACGCCCTGGGATCCCATATGGGCGCCGGTTCTAATTCCGGCAGCTCCACTTCCCATCCAGCTCCCTGCTTGTGGCCTGGGAAAGCAGTCAAGGACAGCCCAAAGCTTTGGGACCCTGCACCCGCGTGGGAGACCTGGAAGAGGTTCCTGGTTCCTGGCTTCGGATCGGCGCAGCACCGGCCATTGCGGCTCACTTGGGGAGTGAAACATCGGATGGATGATCTTCCTCTCTGTCTCTCCTCCTCTCTGTATATCCGGCTTTCCAAAAATAATAAAAAAGTCTTAAAAAAAATTCCAGGAAAAAAAAAGAAATATAATATCCTTTCATGAAAAAGAAAACTTCAGAAAATTAGATACAGAAGGAACATACCTCAACAAATTCAAGGCAAACCTACAGCCAGCATGATATTAGATGGGGAAAAGCCAGAATCATTTCCACTAAGATCTAGAACCAGACAAGAATAGTCATTCACCATTGTTATTCAACACAGTTCTATCAGTTTTAACCAGAGTCATTAAAACAGAAATCAAAGGGACACAAATGAAAAAAGAGGAAGTCAAACCATCCCTGTTTGCAGATAACATGATCTAATATATAGTGAAATTCCCTAAGAAATTATTGGAACTCATGAGAGAATCTGGCAAAGTTACAGGTTTTAAAATCAACACACAAAAATCAATAGCATTTATATAAACAAACAATACCATGGTTGAGAAAGAACTTGTAAGGTCAGCCTCATTCATAATAGCTATAAAAATACAAATACTTGGGATAATTTAGCCAACTATATAAAAGAGCTCTAAAGTGAAAAAAAAATTTTTAAATAAGTAAATAAATAGAAAATACTTAAAAAATGGAAAATTTTCCACACTCATGGACTGGAGGAGTTAATACCATCAAAATGTCCATACCACTCTCAAAACAATTTACAGTGTGATCCTAATTTCAATGTGATCCTAATCAAAATATCAAAGACGTTCTTAGCAAATCAAGGGAAAGATGACCCTGAAGTTCATATAGAATCACAAGAGACCTAGAATAGCTAAAGAAATTTTAAATAATAAAAATAAACCTGGAAGCATAACAATACCCTATTTCAAGACACATTACAGGGCAGTTATAATTAAAACAGCCTGGTGCTGACACAAAAATAGACATGCAGACCAATGAAACAGACTAGAGATCCCAGAAATTACAAAAAACTAATCTTTGACCAAAAAAAAAAAAAAAAAAAAAAAAAAAAAAAAAAAAAAAAAAAGCTAAAATTACTCTTTGGAGAAAGGACAATGTTTCTACAACCTAGAGAAGATAGCAAGAAATTACAGGACTATTTTTGAAATTCCAAGCCAGATTGATAAACCCTGCCCTAAGGAGATTCTAACAGCCCATGCCCCTAGGCCAGTTCTTACAGAAACAGCATTTAGAAGTTTTCAAAGCCAATAGAATAATGTAGTCTTAGACCCAGCCAGCATCACTACTGGCTGATAGATACAACACTGAGCAGTAGGACCAACATAGGAGGAGAAATGATTGCTTACAATTTCTAAAAGAAGAACAATAAATCAAGCCAGATTATTAAAAACTAATCTCTCAAGACACAGTTGATGTTAAATTCAAACAAGCATCAGAAATTGCAGGCAATCCTGCCTTTACCTAAAGAGCAAAATACAGTGCCAGAAACCAACTATTCAGTAACTGAAATGCTGACACTTTAATGACAATTACAACAAAACAGTTTTAAGGACAACCGATGACAATTTTAAAAATGGGACCCAGCACAATAGCTCAATTGGCTAACCCTCCACCTCTAAACAACAGGATCCTATACGGGCATTATCAGTTCATGTCCAGGCTGCTCTACTTCTCACTGAGCTCTCCGTTTGTGGCCTGGGAAAGCAGTTGAGGACGACCCAAAGCCTTCATACCCTGAACACACGTGGAAGACCAGGAAGAAGCTCCTGGCTCCTGGCTTCAGACTGTCTCAACTCCAGACACTGTGGCCAACTGGGGAGTGAACCAGTAGATGTTTCTGTAAATCTACATTTCCAATAAAAAAAATAAATATTTTTTAAAAAGAAATTTTTTTAAAAACACAGAGAAATGATTCAACATTCCTTTTTATTTGTTTTCTGCTTGTTTTTATTATTATATGATACAGTTGCACAGGCTCCGGGATTTCCTTTCCTTTCCCTGCCGCCAAGAGTATCCTTCCCACCCTCCAACTTCCACTCTATTATCACAATGCACAGTCCTTCACAAACATTCATATGTCCATCATTCTGCAATTTAAGTGTATCCTGTCCTTGTAGGTATGGTCAATGGCAGAAAGTGCATCATCCTATTGTCAAGATATATTTAACAGATTCATTGGGAGTTCATCTTTGATTTGGAAGTAAAGATGCACCCTGCACTGTGTCCTCACACTTGGATGTGACAGTCTCTGTTAAACAGTTGCTACACATGCCTTTAAATACAAAGCCATAAAGCAAAGTTGACAACATGATGAGAGAGAGAAAATTTACAATAGAAAGTTAACATGCCACACAATGAAATAAGTGTTGCAAAAGGAATTAAAAAAAATAAAAATCCTTCTTGGAGCAACTGATGCTACTGTATGACCTATGTGTCACTGAAGAATAAGGGAAAAAAAAAAAGCTTTTTTGAAGAAATGTAATTTTTTCAAAAAAATCAATGCCCGTGAGATGTAGCAAAAACGGTACTAAAAGGGACATTTATAAAATCAGGTACTTAGGATCAAAATGTCTCACATAAATGATCCACTGATGCATCTCAAGGATTTATTTTAAAAGAAAAAAATGAACAGGGAGCATGAAAAGATGAAATACACAGCAAAAATAAATTCATTTGAAAGTAAAAATACTACAAATTGAAACAAGAGTCATTTTTTTTTTAAGATGAGCAAAACAAACTTTAAGCCATATTAACAAAGAGCAGCAGTTTCATTGGAAGCCAGCATTTATTCCGTAGTAGAGATGCATCTGTCAATTTTCCTTGATTCCTGATACTCTGGTCTCCATTACATCCTTCATTTGTGAGGTTACGTGTGTTCATTCACCTTTATTTTTTTTATTTTGTGTTTTAAATGAAAGTTGTCTTACAGCAAACATATGATATTTGTCCTTTTGGGATTGGCTCATTTCACTTAGCATAATGGTCTTCAGCTGGGCCCATCTGGTTGCAAAACATAGAATTTCAATCTTTTTAATAGCTGAGTACAGTTTTCCATAGAGTAGATGTACCACAGTTTATCTATCCATGACTCCTTAAATGGGCATCTAGATTGCTTTCATGCTTTTGCAATTGCTGATTGTGCTGCAATGAATATAAGGGTTCAGGTTGCTTTCTCATGTGTATGTATCAGATCCTTTGGATATATTCCCAAGAGTGGGATTGCTGGGTCACATAAAATAGGTGAATTTCTAGTTGCCTGATTATTCTCCATACCAGCTTCCAGAGTGGCTGCATCAGTCTGCAGTCCCACCAACAGTGCAGTAGGGTACCTTTTCCTCCACATCCTCAGAAGCAGGTGTTGTTGGTAGTATTCTGTATGTGTGCCATTCTCACTGGGGTTAAGTGGAACTTCAGTGTTCTTTTTATTTAAATTTCCCTTATTGCTAGGGAGCTTGAGCTTTTTTTTTGTCATGTCTGTTAGCCATCTGGATTGGTTCTGTGAAAACTGTCTACTCAATTCTGTGGCCCATTTCTTCAATGGTTTGTTTCGTTATTGTTTTTCTGGAGTTCTTTGTATATTCTGTATATTTGTCTCCTCCCTGTCTGCTGTGCAGTGTGCAAAGATTTTCTCCAATTTGTTGATTGCTTTTTTGCTTTGTTGGTTGTTTCCTTTGCTGTGCAGAAACTTCTTAGTTTGATGTAGTCCCATTTGTTTATTTGCTCTTGATTGCCTGTGCTTTTGTTCATTTTTCCAGGGAGCCTTTGCCTGAGCCTATATTTTGTAGAGTATTTCCTAAGTTTTCTTCTTAAAGTTTGATGGTTTCTGGGTATAGGTTTAGATCCTTTATCCTCTTACATTAGATCTTTGTGTATGGCGAAAGGTGGGGATCTTGTTTCTTGGTTCTGCAGGCTGCTGTCCAATTGCTCCAACAGCATTTGTTGAAAAGACCTTCTTCTCTGGGTTGTTTTCTGTTGTCTTGTCAAGGATTACATGAATGTACATTTGTGGTTACTCTTCTGGTTTCTATTCTCCATTAACTTTCCTCTCAGTTTCTGTTCTAGCACTAGGCTGTTTCAATTACTACTGCCCTATAATATGTCCTAAGATCTGGAATTGTGATTCGTCCAGCCAAATGCTTATTCTTTGAGATAATTTTGGCTATCTGTGGTCCCATGAGTTTCCAGATGAACTTTTATATCATTTTTTCCAGCTCTGTGAAGAATGTTCTTGGGATTTTGACTGGAATCTCATTGAATCTGTATATTACTTTTGGTAACATGGACATTTAGATGATATTGACTCTGCCCATCCAGGAACATGGTATATTTCTCCACTTTTTATTTAAAGTATTCTTCTATTTTTTCAATGTTCTGTAATTTTCTTCATAGAGATCTTTCACATCTTTAGTTAAATTTATTCCAAGATAGTTCAGTATCTTCTCTGCTATTTGAAATATCACACATGCCTATGTCTTTTCAGCCTTGGAGTTGTTGGTATATACTAGCACCACTGATTTGTGTTCATTTATTTTGTACCCTCTTATCAAACTCTTACAAGTTCCAACAGTCTATTGAGTTTTTTGGTTCTCCTACAAACAGTATCATGCTGTTTGCAAACAATGATAGTTTGACTTCCTCTTTTCTAATTTGAATTACTTTAACCTCTTTCTTGCCTAATAGTACAAGTGAGGACTTCCAGTACTATGTTAACAGCAGTGGTGATAGCAGATATCCTAGTCTAGTTCCAGATCTTAGTGGGAACATTTCCAATCTTTCCCCATTCAGTATGATGCTAGCATTGAGTTTTTCATTAATTGCTTTGATTATGTTGCAGTATGTTCCTTGTATGCCTATCTTGCTTAGAGTTTTTAGCATAAAGTGGTGTTGGATTTTATGAAATGCTTTTTCTGCATCTACTGAGACTATCACAAGATTTTTGTTCTTCAATTTCTTG
This sequence comes from Ochotona princeps, assembly GCF_030435755.1. NCBI lineage: Eukaryota > Metazoa > Chordata > Mammalia > Lagomorpha > Ochotonidae > Ochotona > Ochotona princeps. The sequence continues at coordinate 37,394,008 of NC_080865.1, forward strand.
ATGTGGTATATCACATTTATAGACTTGTATGTTAAACCATTCCTGTATGCCAGGGATAAATCCCACCTGGTCTACGTAAATGATCTGTCTGATGTATTGTCGTATTCTGTTGGCCAGTATTTTGTACACTGAGATTCGTGCAGCTGCTCCTGATCCAGACACTGGCCCCCAAAGATCCAATGTCTCCCATTTGGGTGGTTCTAATATCTCTCTGTGGATCTAGGGCACAAATCTTCTAGGTGTGTGGTGGACTCTATTCTCATCTGATCTGAAAGTCCCTCCCTTAGCTGGTTCACTCCCCAGCAGCTCCCTCCCCAATGGCATGGTCGCCCCAATCAGGGTGCTCAGGGAGCCATCAACTGGGGGCCTGTGCGTTTCTACATTAGTGCTTCCCTTCACTAGTGTTTTATGCTATGGCTTTTTTCATCTCCCACTGTTTCTTTGGGGAGGCTCTCTCATGAGTCTGCCTGCTCCTGCTGCCATTGTGTGGCTCGAAATTCACTAGGCTTTTGTCTGAGGGTTGGGGTGATTTCCAGTAGCTTGCCTACACTCACCTTCTTCTCGGGCTGCTGGCTGCAACCTTGGATGTTTTCAGTTCTCCCTTGTCTACACAGCTCCTGATTCCCTCCAGTGGCCCCCAGGGAGTTTCACTCACCCTTCCTGGTGATTTTTCTTGTCCAGCTATTTATTCCAACTAATTTTTTTTAAAAGATTTATTTTATTTTTATTACAAAGTCAGGTATACTGAGAGGAGGAGAGATAGAGAGGAAGTAGAGCTGCCGGGATTAGAACCAGCAGCCATATGGGATCAAGGCGAGGACCTTAGCCACTAGGCCACGCTGCCAAGCCCTATTCCAACTAATTTTGTCTCCCACCTCTTTCTATACTTTTGGCTACACCAGCCTACCCTGATTGGCAATTTGTAGTATGATTCAATATTGTAACAGAGAAATTTGATAAATAATTAGACAAAATCAAGAAAATATTCCTCCATGGTTGCAAGTATCACACTGCTGGGAAAAAAGCAGCCAACAGCTGGTGGATTTGGAGGCCTGGTTAATGCCAAATTTGTATTAGCTATATCATTATGCCAAAATAGTTGCTTATCCTTCCTTCCTTCCTTCCTTCCTTGCTTCCTTCCTTCCTTCCTTCTATACTGGTGGGGAACACAGGAAATATCAGGCTTGGCCATACCATCCTGGCCTTCAGGAAGGGGTAGGATGCAAATTGCTGGGGAAGTGGGTCTGGGGACATACTGAAGTGGGAGTGCTGAGGGCATGTTTGATAGGGAAGGAATAATTCTATGTTCTTCCACAGACTGGACCTCTGCTCTTGCAGGTAGGTGAGGGTGATGAGATGGAGTGGTTTAGAACAGGGAAATCTGAGTGAATGTCTGGGTCAGACCAAGCCACCCAACTGGAAAACCTGGGCTGGGCTAAATAGCATCGCCCCTGGCCTGATAGTTATGCAATTGCAAGGCCTGGGCACGGGGCAGGGTTGGGGCTGGGGAGCAGGGGTAAGACTGGCTGGGCTAGGCCTCAGTAACTACCTGTGGGTATCAGAACAGGAGGTGGGTCAAGTCAGCCTGTGTCATAGCACATACCAGAATGCTAAAGAACCAGATCTAGGGGATAGATTCTGTAGGGTACTTGTGGGCTCATTTCTGTGGAACCATGACACCCACTGGTTTATGCAGAGAGCTGGGAATGGTGGTAGGCAGAGTCAGGCTAGACCACAGAGTTCATTTGACAGAACCCCACCTGACACTGCAGGAGTTGAGGCTGGGAGGAAGCCAGGCAAGCCAGATACAGCACAAGCTGGCACATGTAAAGGCCAGGACTCAGAGCAGACCATATCAAGCCAGGCCAGCACCCTTTAGCACATGTGGGAGCAGGCCTGGTAGGGGAACAGGGGGAACTCCCCTATTAGGCCACGGCTGCCACAGGGGATCAAAGAGGACTAGGGAGTACAACAGCCAGGGCTGGGGGTGGGTTTGTACTGCAGTGCTGTAGCACTCCTCAGAATTTATGTTGGTTGGGTCAGGGGACAGGCCAGATTGGGCCAGGCCTTAACAGCAGCTGGCATACATGAGAGCCAAGACAGGGTATAGGCCACAACTGGGTGGGACAAGCTGCAACACCTGCCAACAAGAGTTGAGAATGTAGGCAGGCCATGCCAAGGTGAGTTGAAGCAACTGCCAGCATGTGTACCCGGGGCTGGGAATGGGCTTGGTAAGGGAATTCTGGGGACTCCTCTGCTAGGCTAGAGCATCCATGAGTAAGTGTGAGAGCTGGGACTGGGGACAGACCAGGCTGGACTAGGTAGGCTGTTGCACCCGCTGGTGCACATAAGAGCCAGAATAGGTGCAGGCCAGCTGGGCTAGGCCTCAGCACCAGCTGGCAAGCACCAGAACTGCATGTGATGCTTAGAAGTCTTGACCACAGTACTCCTGTCAGGCCAAGATCTGGGACTGGGAGCATGTCTGATATGGTAACTACTGGCACACCCCTGCTAGGCTGTAACTACTTCTGGTCTGTGGATGCGATGGGCTGAGCTAAGCCACAGCACCCGTGGCTTTGCATGAGACCCAGAATGGATGAGGGCTGGTCTGGGCATTGCTGCAGCAGAGCCTGACATAAACAAAATACAGGGTTAGGGGCAGGCTTGGTGGAGGTTATTGGGGGTCATCTAGACACCCTCTAGTTTACATGGTGTATATGAGGATCAGGTCTGTGGTGGGATTGCTGCACTGAGCCATAGTTCCTGTTGGTTTATGTGAGGTGTAGGGTTAAGGTGAAACTGACAGGGCAGCTGCATCCACCAGCATGTGCATTGACTTGTGCAGATGAAAGACCAAAGCTGATCCTGAACTGGCTGGTGCACTAATTGTCAAGTCTGAGGTCACCCCAAGTTAGGTTTCTTAGGGGACTTGCTGACTGGACCACTGAACTTAGATTTCAGCCCCAGGAAAACCATAGGTTGTATAGTCTGCCCTTCGAGTGCATGTATCCAGACTAAGCCTCCTCAGTTGCTGATTCCTGTGCAGTGAACAGTACTCCCAGATGCACACAGGGGACATGATACGCAGCTTATCTAGACCAGCAGGGGACATTGACTGCCTCATTCGAGGATGAAAAGCAGAAAAGGTTGGACAATTCTCGTAGTCAAGCTTTGCAGCATGATCTGGGATCCAGGGATGCACTAAGTTGGACTTTGTTAACCAATAGCCCTTGGATAGAATTTTTTCAACCTTAGAGCAACAAAATCAACAATTTTTCAGAACTATTGAAACCACTCAAGTAACATCTTCAGAACACCCTTTCCCACACTGGTGTATCTAAAGTGTCATCAAATGACTGTCCTCCATTCTCAGGTGCTAATGTAGTTTGACACCAAGGAGCATCCCTCTGCCCTCCTTCCCTACAGACCACAGGGTTAAAAAACCTGAAATATCTGACCCAGGTCTGGTGAGGCCTTGGTCTCCTGGCCTGGTCCCTTGGGTCTGATTGCAAGCAATGGTCCTCAGTGAAAGAGGTGGAGCAGTGGATGGCTGGACCAGATCCACACAGAGGATATGGCAGCCATTTGGGGCTTTCAGAAGACATCTGTTACCACAGCAGAGGAAGGAGAACAAAACAGATTGCACAAATACCCCAGCCCAACAGGACCGCAAATATCTAGGTGAATGGAAACCTCAATGTGGACTACGTCAGCCAATTGAAAGTGTTCCCTCATCCTGTGCTCGGAAAGATTGACATTTCAGAACTATAGAGGCCACCTGGGCAGAATCATCAGAGCTTGTGCCACATTGGGATCCTGGGTTGATGTTAGCTGGCCGTTCCCCATCCCCGGGTACTAGGAAGGTTGGGAGGCTGGGTGTGTATTCTCCCCTTGTCTCCTCCCTCCCCCCAGATACAGGAAAAAGAAATGTAAAATTTGGAAACAAACAAAAAATGCTGAAATATTTGTCCTACCCACCTTCCTCCATACCTGCCATAACCACCTTAATCAGAGACCCACATGGGCATGCAACCCTTACAATTATGGAAATTATATTTAAAAAGAAAGAAAATACCCTCCAACTGAAAAAAAACTAAGTGAAATTACAAATGCAATAGATGGCAACAATAACAGAAGAGGTCAAAGAAAAACAATCAGTGAGCTCAAAGGCAGGCTATCTGAAAATACAGAAATGGACGATAAAAATAAATAAAAGAATCAATATAAATATAAAAAAAGCTTGGGGCCCGGAGCAGTGGCCTAGTGGCTAAAGTGCTCGCCTTGCATGCCGGAATTCCATATTGGCGCCAGCACTAATCCCAGCAGCTCCACTTCCCATCCAGTTCCCTGCTTATGGCCTGGAAAAGCAGTGGAGGACGGCCCAAAGCCTTGGGACCCTGTACCTGCGTGGGAGACCCAGAAGAAGTTCCTGACTCCTAGCTTTGTATGGTCTCAGCTTTGGACGTTGTGGCCACTTGGAGAGTGAATCATCAGACAGAAGATCTTCCTCTCTATCTCACCTCCTCTCTGTATATCTGAATTTGCAACAAAAATAAATAAATCTTAAAAAAAAAAGTTTGAGGGAAAAATGGGATAGCAATAAAAGAGCTAATTTTCAACTCACTGAGAGTCTAGGGAACTAGAAAATGCTAAAGGGGTAAGAAGCATATTTACACTACAGTAAACCTCCAATGTCCAGTTAAGAACTCGAGTATCCAGGTACAGGAGGACCAAAGATGCCTAGGCCACATAAACCCCAAAGCATTTCTGATCAAGTTTCCTAAGACTAAATACAAACAGAGGATTCTCAAAACTGCAAGAGAAAAGAAGAAAATAACACATAAAGAGGTCTCAGGGGCCAGTCTGATGGCTCAACTGGCTAATCATCCACCTTGCAGTTCCAGCATTCCATATAGGCACGAGTTTGTGTTCCAGCTGCTCTACTTCCCATTCAGCTTCCTGTTTACAGCCTGGGAAGCCAAGAGGACTGGCCCAAAGACTTGGGAATCTGTACCCACATCAACTCCAGACACTGCATCCATTTGAGTGGTAAACCAGCAGATGGAAAATCTCTCTCTCTCCTTCTCTCTATGAATCTGACTTTCAAATAAAACAAAATAACCTTTTAAAAAAGTCAATAGTCTAGATTCTCACATTAAAGGCTAGAGTTTAGGAGCTGGGATTGTAGTATAGCAGCTAAAGTCCACACGGGTGCTGGTTCAAGTCCTGGCTGCTCCACTTCTGATCCAGCTTCCTGCTAATGCACCTGGGAAACCAGCAGATATCCTAGCTCCCCAAGTCCCCAAACTCATGCAGAAGACCTGGAAGAAGCTTCTAGCTTCAGAATGCCCAAACTTTACAGTTGTAACTATTTTTGGAAGTAAAACAGTGGAAGGAAGATCTCCCATTCTGTCTTTCTCTCTGTGACTGCATTTCAAGCAAATAAATCTTTAAAAAGAAAAAGACAGAGTTGAGGCCATGTTATGACACCTTTTGTACCACCAACATTGAATATGCACACTGGTTCAAGTCCTAGCTGCTTCTCTTCCAATCCAGTTCCATGCTAATATACCTGGGAAAGCAACTGAGGATGGCCACCCACATGGGAGACCTGGATGAAATTTCTGGCTACTGGCTGCAGCCTAGCCCAAACGTAATCATTGTGACCATCTGACAAGTGAACCAGCAGATATAAGACATCTTTGTCTTTCCCGCTCATTCTGTAACCCTGCCTTTCAAATAAATCAATAAATATCTTAAAAATCTAAAATAAAATAGACATACAGTTAACAAGCGGATAAATGGATTTAAAAACAGGACCCAACTGTATTCTGCTCACAAGAGTGAGCAGACTGAAAAAAAGGAAAGAATGGAACAACATATTACATACAAATGGAACTCAAAGGAAAGCAGAAGTAACCATATTTATATCAATTAAAATATTTATTTATTTGATTATTTACCCAAAAGGCAGAATGACATAGAGAGGAAGAAGCAATCTTTCATCTCTTGGTTCACCCCAAATGCCTACAACAGCCAGGGTTAAGTCAGGCAAAAGCCAAGTGCCAGGAACTCTATTCTGGTCTCTAACATAGGTGTCAGGGAAGCAAATGCTTGAGTCATCTTCCATTGCCTTCCCAGACACAGTACCAGGAAACTAGATCAGAAACAGGAAATCAAAGCAATATGTTGGTGTCATAAGTGAAGGCCAAACCACAATGCCAGCCCTATGATAAAAATAGATTTTTAAATCTAAAGCAGTAAAAAGAGCCAAAGTTAGTCATAATATAATGATAAAGGGTTCAATCCAGCAAGAGAAAATAATACTTGTAAATATATATGCATCCAATCAAGAAACACACAAATACATAATCCAAGTATTAAGCTGGCATAAAGCCAGAGGTAAGACTCCAAAACAATCATTGTAGGGGACTTCAGCATGATCCTTTCAGAAATGAGCTACTGATGTATTATAGAAACAAAATTAATAAATAAATAGCAATGTTAAATTACACCTTAGGTCAGTTAGACTTATCAAAACATCTAAAGAAATTTCCAACAACTGTATAATACATAGTGGTCAACAGCACATGGAGTGTTTTTCAGGATAGAGTACATGCTAAGTCTTAACACAATTCTCAACAATTTAAAAGAATAGAAATCATATTGACTGCCTTTTCTAACTATAATAAATACAAAATTAGAAAACAATAAAAATGTTGTAAACTATACAAAGACATGGAAATGAAACATCCTAAACAACCAGCAGATCAAAGGAAAACAGCTTAAAAATTCCTTGAAATAAACAAAAACAAAAAACATATCAAATCCTATGTGAGACAGAAAAGCAATGCTAAGAAAGAAGTTTACAGTACAGTAATCAAGGCCTGAATAATAATAATAATAATAATAATAATAATAATAATAATAAAACAAAAATTTTAAACAACTTATTGTTGAATCACAAGGAACCAGAAAAGGAACAAATCAAACCTAAAAGCAGTAAAAGAAAAGAATAACTCAGAATACAAATAAATGGCATAGAAACTTTTAATACATAAAAAGAAACCGAAGACCACATTGTTCAAAAAGATAAGCAGGACCCTGTGCAGGAGTGTATCGGTTAAAGTCCTTGCCTTGAACATGCTGGAATCCCATATGGGCGCCGTTTCTAATCCCGATGGCCCTGCTTCCCATCCAGCTCCCTGCTCGTGGCCTGGGAAAGCAGACAAGGACAGCCCCAAATTTGGGACCCTGCACCCATGTGGGAGACTGGGAAGAAGCTCCTGGTTCCTGGCTCCAGATTGGCTCAGCTCCAGCCATTGCGGCTGCTTGGGGTGTGAGCCATTGGACAATCTTCCTCTCTGTCTCTCCTCCTCTCTGTATATCTGCCTTTCCAATAAAAATAAATCAATCTTTAAAACTAAATAGATACATAGATACATAGATAGATAAGCAAAGCTGATGAACCACTAGGCTAGATCATGCAAGAAAAAGTCTTAAAAACATAGAATTAGAGATGAAAATGTAGACATTACCACTGACAGTGTAGGAACACAAGGGCTTGTTAGACATGATGAAAAATATTGACATGGGAGAAAATTTGTTAACCTAGAAGTGATAAATTCTTTGAAACACACATCTTACTCAGATTCAGTCATGAGCAAATAGAATACATGTCAAACTGAAACTGATTCAGTAATAAAACTCTCACTTCAAAGAAAAGCCCAGCACCAGATGGTTTCACTGTTGAATTTTACCAAACTTTTAAAAAGACTTGGTATCAATACCAACCCCTCTTAAACTAGTTTTAAAAAATACAAGAGGAATAATATTCCCCCATGTATTCTATAAGGCTAGCATTACCTTGATACCAAACCAGACTAGGACACAACAATAACAAAAATGAAAGTGACAGAGAAATATTCTTGATAAACATCAATGCAACATCCTCAAGAAAATATTAGCAAGTAGAATCCAAAAGCACATTGACAAGATAATTCACCATGACCATGTACGATTCATCCCAGGGATGAAAGAATTATTCAACATAATCAAATCAATAAATGTGATACATCACATAATCAAAAGGACAAAAGTAACATGATTATTTCACCAGATGCAGAAAAAGAATGTGATAAACTTCAACTCTGCTTCATGGCAAAACTCTGGCCAAATTAGGTACATTTCAATGTAACAAAGGTCATATATGACAGGTCAAAAGCTAGCGTCACACTGATTGAAGAATAGCTGATAGATTTCTCTCTAAGATCTAGAAAAAGGCAAAGATGGTCACTTTCACTTTCATCCAACATAACAAAATAGGTCCTACTACAACAATTACACAAGAAAAATAAAGGGCCCTCATGTTGGGAAGAAGCAAGTCAATTCACCAATGTTTTCAGAGGTCATGAACTTATAAATAGAAAACTCCAAGGACTCTTCCAAAGAAATAATAAACAAATTCAACAAAATGGTAGGATAGAAAAGCAATGTGCCAAAAGCAATAATGTTGGTATTTACCAATAGCAAATCATTTGAAAAAGAAATTAAGAAAACAACTCTAATTCTAATTTTAAAAAATCAATCAAAAAGTTGAAAAATTCCTACCATGAAAATTATAAATTATTAATGAAAGATACTGAGTGTGACAATATGATACAGAAAATTTTCCCATGTTCATGGATTAAAAATCAATATCATTGGGGCCAGTACAAAGGAACAGTAGGCTAATCCTCCACCCTGTGGCACTGGCATGCCATATGCATTCCAGTCCATATCCCAGTTGCTTCACTTCTGATCCAGCTCTCTGCTCATGGCCAGGGATGGCCCAAGTCCTTAGCTCTGACTTTTGCAGCTGCTTGGGGAGTGAAGTGGTGGATGGATGGAAGATCTCTCTCTGCCTCTCCTTCTCTCTCTGTAAAATCTGTCTTTCAAATAAAAATAAATAAATCTACCAGTTGTTGACCTTGTTTCATGGTTTCTCAATTATGGAAATGCATAGTGATGGAGTAGCGGGTCCTATCATATACAGATGTGGGGGAACAATGGGACATGCATCCCTGTTTTTGGATGAAAGATGGATTCCCAATGAAACTGTTGGACATGTGCAGAAATGGGATGCTGGACTGTTTGACATTGTCTGTACCAACAATGTCGGGGTACCCTTACATAAGAGACTGATAGAATTATGATTCCTTATGAAGGACACACTATTGTAGTAAAATGGGGAAAATCTATCGGGGGTTGGGAGTTTAGGGAGGAATCCCAGCCTATATAAAATTGTACCACATAATCCAAAATTCAAAATAAAAATATATTAAAAAATAAATAAAACTTTTAAAATCAGTATCATTATCATGTTTATTCTACCCAAAGAAATTTATATATCCAAAGCAATCCCAATCAAAATCCCAATGATATTTCCCACAGAACTAGGAAAAAAATCCTCTAAAACTTATATGGAGTTACAAATTACACCAAAGAATCAAAGTCATCTTCAGGCAAAAGAATAATGATGTATTACATTACCTGACTTTAACATCTATCACAAAGCTATAGTAATTGAAGTAGCATGGTATTGGCATCAAAATAGATCCACAAACCAAAGAAAATGAGACTCTAGAAGTAAAACCATTTATCTACAGTAAAATGGTCTCTAACAAAGGTGTTAAAAACATGCATTTGATCAAGTGCAGTCTTTTTATCAAATGGTGCTGGCAAATTTGGATCTCCATAGGAAGAATATTACTCAAATAGATGAAACATCTAAATGTGAGACCTGAAACTTTGAGACAATAAGATGAAAACAGAAAAATCAATTAGGGACATGAGAATGGGCAAGAGTTTTCTGAATCACACCAAGAAAGCACAGGAAACAAAAGCAAAAATAGGCAAATGGAATTTTATCAAACTAAAGAGCTCTTTTACAACACAGGAAAAAAAGAAAAGGGACAACCTTTGACAACATTTGACAAAACGTTAATATCCAGAACATAAAAATAAACCAGCAACTCAACAGCAAAAAAAAAAAAAAAAAATCAAATTTTAAAATGGACAACAGATCTAAACAGATATTTTAAAAGAAATATATATAATGGGCCCGGTGCAGTAGCCTAGTTGCTAAAGTCCTTGCCTTTCATGCTCCGAGATCCCATATGGGTGCTGTTGCATGTTCCAGCTGCTCCACTTCCCATCCAGCTCCCTGCTTGTGGCCTGAGAAAGCAGTAGAGAATGACCGAAAGCCTCGGGACCCTACAGACATGTGGGAGACCTCTGGCTCCTGGTTTCGGATCGGCTCAGCTCCAGCTGTTGCAGCCACTTGAGGAGTGAATCAGTGGATGGAAAATCTTTCTTTTTGTCTCTCCTTCTCTCTATAAATCTGCCTTTCCAATAAAAATAAATCTTTTTTTTTAAGAGAGAGAGATATACAAATGGCCACCAGGTAAACAAATTTTTAAAATGTCCAACACCACTAATCACCAGGCAGATGCAAATAAAACTACTAATAAATTATAACTTAACTCAAGTAAGAGTGTCTATTGTCAAACAGACAAAAGATAATAAGAATTGGCGAGCATGTGGAGAAAAGGGAACCCCTTGCACACAATTGTTAGGAATGTACGCTAGCTCAGCTGTTGTGAAAAACAGCATGAAGGATTCTCAAAAACTAACAATAGCACTCCCATATGATGCAGTAATCTCACTTCTGGGTATATAACAAAGGAAATGAAATCAATCTGTTGATGAGGCATCTGCACTCCCATGTTTATTTCAGCACTGTTCACATGAAATGGAAACAACATAAGTGTACAGCTACTGATGACTGGGTAAAGCAAATGTGGTTTATTTTCACAATGGATATATGTATTTAATGTGACTGGTCATTAAACAATATATATATACAATGAAACATCACATATGCCCCACTAAGTATGTATATCTTTAAAGTACATTACAAAATAAAAATGAAAAAAAATGCTAACTAATACATACTGACAGAAATTAGATGCTTTAATTCCTAAACATAGGGTATGGGATTTAAAAACACAGAATAGAAATTACAAAGAAGCAAAAGGAATATTTGAAAGAGATATATAAATCCAATATTTTAATGGTGGTCATGATTTCATGGATATATACATCAAAACTCAACTAGTACCCTTGAAATATGTATTTATCATATATCAGATTTATTTTAATAAAATTTTAACCCTCCAAAATAGAAACATTGTTACATTTTTAAGAAGGAAAACAGACCTAACAGTAATTATTTTCATATACAAAGTAGTCTAAATGTATCACAGACTAGCAAAGTAGACTTAAAAAAAAAGGATTTATGTATTTATTTGAAAAGCAGAGTTATGGAGACACACTTTCCATCTACTGGTTCACTCCCCAAATGGCCACAACAGCCAGAGTTGGGCCACACAGAAGCCAGGAATGAAAATGGCAATCACGTATGACAGCACAATATAACCCAGGTTTATGCTATCACTTCAAATCTAACAGCCTGGGCAGGTTGAAAGTAGATGACTGGAAAATGATGTGCCACACACACACACACACACACACACACACACTTGTGTGTGTTGATATATATACATATGTGTGTGATATATACATATATGTGCATGCTATATATATTCATATATATATATATATACACAGGTGTGCTTGTATTTTTTATTTTGTTGATGTGAAAGGCAGAGAGAGAGAGATCTTCCACCCAATGATGGTGCAGGATACTCGAATAGGAAGTAGAGCCCAGACTCAAATCAGGAAATCTGTTACGAGGTACAGGCATCCCAAGCAGTGGTTTAATTACTGTGTCAAACACCTACCCTGAAACACAATTATTAAGAAAAAAAAAACACGACTAGTTATACTACTATCAGTTAAACTCAACCTCATAGCAAAGAAAATTACCAGGGAGAAAGAGGAGCATTGCATCATATTAATGAAATAACACAATTACTGTATTTAAGCTGATTGGAGGTCAGAGCGTCTGGAAAGCAGGTAAAGAAAGTAGATGTAACCTTATAAAGTCTTAGGATGAGAAAGCCTTTTGATGAGATAATTAAATATTTCAATGTAATGATGACTATATGCAGTTACACCTGTGAAAACTTCAGAACTACCACACATACAATGCATATGAAACTGGGAAATCTGAATAAGACCATCATCAGTTTTCCATTTTTTGCTTTGTTTTGTTCTTTACTATACTATTGTTACAAAACTTAACACTGGAGGAGCTGTGAAAAGGTTATCCCTGAGCGTTTATAGCTGTTTACCACATATTTACTTAAGAATAACAGGTACAGTGTATATGGATGTGCACGATAGTGCATGTACGTACACTCAGAATTTGGCTACTTTTCACTCTTCCCACAACCACCACTACCTTGTACTCCAACCATGTGCTCTCATCTGGACTACCATAACACCCTCCTATCTACCATCCTGCTTCTTCTCCTGCCTTCTCCACACAGTTGACAGAACATTTGTTTACATATAAATCAGAGCACAGGCTTTTTCAATGCCGAATAATATGAAAACTCCATTTTTTTTTCTACAAAGGCTTACATTATTTTTCCATCTAAATATATCTCTGATCTTGGGCCCGGCGCGATAGGGTAATGGTTAAAGTCCTCGCGTTGCATGCGCCAGGATTCTATATGGGCGCCGGTTCTAATCCTGGCAGCTCCACTTCCCATCCAGCTCCCTGCTTGTGGCCTGGGAAAGCAGTTGAGGACGGCCCAATGCATTGGGACCCTGCACCCGCGTGGGAGACCTGGAAGAGCTCCCGGTTCCTAGTTTCGGACTGGCTCAGCTTCAGCTGTTGCGGCCAATTGGGGAGTGAACCATCGGATGGAAGATCTTCCTCTCTGTCTCTCCTCCTCTCTGTGTATCTGCCTTTCCAATAAAAAATAAATATAAATCTAAAAAAAATTAAAAAATAAATATATCTCTGATCTTATTTTCCGCCACTGCCTAACTTGGTATTCCAGATACATATGCCTTCATTGCTTTTCCTTGAACAGGCCAAACAGGTTCCTAACCTCAGGACCTTTGCACATTCCATTCTCTCTTTTGAAACATTCCTCCTCCAGATACTCATATTCCACTCCTTGTTTCATTCAGGTCTCTGCTTAGTATCAGCTTCTCAGCGACACTTTTACTGACCACTTCACAGAAAATGGTACCATCTATTATCCCTATCTTGCTTTACTGCTGCAAGAACCTTATTACTACATGACATTCTATATTATTGTGTATTCTCTGCTTGTGTGAGTGTAGGACTTTTAGTTTCATTATCGCTGTAACTCTAGGCCTAAAACAGGGCTGGATATGCAGTACACATTTAATAAATACACAATGAGTGAATGCACAGGCCAAAAGAGGAAAAGTAAATTTGATTTCTAATTTAGATTTTCTAGTAATGAAGAGATAACATTCACAACACTGATTATACAGTCCAGTGAAAATCTACTGTCCTCATATATATTTTAGTTTTCTTTTTAGACATTTTCATTAATATAAAGATAACAGACTCACATATTTTATAGTTACAAAGTCTAAGATGATTACTTCCCTCCCTCCTCCTCTCAAACTCTCGCCTTTCATTTTTTCTTCAATTGTTGCAAAATATCTATTTCAATCAACTCCATAATCACAGGCTTAATATACCACTAACTATAATATTTAGCAAGTAAAAAGTAGAAAGATTACAGTTCTACAGAGGTATAAGCAAGGGTCAAAAAAATCAAATCTCAAGATGTTAATTTCAACCCTATCCATTTTTCATTCTATATTAATTACCATGTATCAGAGAAAACATGATATTTATCCTTTTGGGACTCACTGATTAAGCATAATGTTTTTATGCACATTTTACAATTTTATCTTTGAAAAATATCAATGACATATGATATATTCTGCTTCATTATAATGTTTGGGGCTTTCTATATATTTATCTTGCTTAGAAATAAACATCCAAAATACCTTTATATTACACAATTTTTGTCAGATATTCTGGTTACTGTGAGTACTAATACCTTAACTACAAAATATAAGGTCTCAATTCTAGCTTTTTAAATTAACTTGTGTCACCTTGGATAAGCTTATTTTTTTTTAAATAATCTCTGGGAAATGAGAAGGGTAGATAATAACTCTAACAATCATTTTGGCTGTATAAATAAAGACAAGCATATGGTAATTGTGCCCTATTTATTTCTTTTTGGAAATAAATTTGATACATGAGTCTTCACATAGGATCTTCCATGTACTACAGTTTACACTCAGTGGTATACATCAATTGAGATTCTGTTCAATCTACAATCTCCCTGCTATAGAACTCTATGTCCACTAACTTAGGGGTGGGACCTAAAAGTCATGTTTATAAAACATGATATTGGCCCTCCAGCCATATATAAACAGATCCTCATTAGACATTTGGTCCAAACTAGATTGAGGAGTTGGGATTCTGAGATACTACTGGTAAGTGTCTCAAGAATGCCCGAATTTAGAATGTGTAAACTTGGAAGCGCTTCAGTGAGCAATATCAGGCTATGTGCTTAAGGAGTAAGAAAAATAATGTAGACAAGCTGAAAGAAACACAAACAAAAGACCATATAGCCCCAAGAAGGAAGAAAAAATGGAGTAAAGTCCCCTTAGCAACTGATAAGTTTTCATTCATTTTCAGGTCCCATTTGTGCCTGGGCTTCACTTTCTGCCCTTGAGTCACATTTAAAAAGTCTCTTATTCCTCACACAAATTATTTTTTTCCTCTAAGATAAGTTGAAATACCTCTTTCAGTATTTGCAATCAAAAATCTTCGAGACACATAACTCAGTGTTCAAAAACACCCTAAAGATCTAGATAGCTTATACAAGGTATTTCTTCCCAAATTTCATAATATACTTGGCTTAATACTTAGTTAATTAAAAATTATTTAGCCAACTATTTTATTCCATGGCTTTTAGTTAATTTAAATCTCCACATCTGTTTAGATTAGAAATATTCATATTCAAATATAGATTATCTTCCAGAATTACCTTCCAAAAATCAAATTATCTTAAAATCTTTTTGAGTGTACTTTTTAGTACAAACTACAAAGAATTAGCTTTCACTAAATCTTCTTTTGCATTCAATGTTTAGTTATTACAAAAATGCTACTTGAACACTGAGTCTCTGTTTGTCTCACTCATAAGCACACAAACAGAAAAGTTTTATCACATACGTTCCTGGAATGGCAAAGGAAATGGGAAACATAATTCTAATTAGTTGAAAAATGCGGTAAGTTAAATTTTTATCCTAGTTGACACAACAACTGCTGTTATTGCTTCCCTGCTCCCACTCTTAAAATCTAAGATCTGTAAGTAAATACTAATGAATTACACAGTAGAGAGAAATTATCATTACAGTAAAAGGCATGATACAAACAAAATACCTAGCCTTTTCCAGCCTCTGAAAAAAGCACATATAGTAAATAACAAGTATATAATGATCCTATTTTTAGATGTAGCTGCACTCTGTTTCAGTTAACTTCTTAAACTTTACCACACTGGAAATTCCAATTTCTTGTCAGAAAAAAATTCCTACCAGAATATCAGAAATGCTGCTCTTTTAAACATTTTTTAAAACATAGTAAACACACCAAGAAATGCACATAAGTGTACAAATAAATGAGTCTGTCACCTGATAACCAACACTCAAATTAAGAGCAAAGCATTACTAGTGTCCCAAGAGTCCTCACTATTCTGCATTATTTCTTTAAACTTTATTGAATTATAACATAAACAGAACAACTCTTTAACAATATGCATGCATTCATTTTGTAATAATTAACTCAGGAAGAAGTTCCGAGTTTCTGGGACTTTCAGAGCTGTAGCAACACCACTGAAACTAGTTGTTCAATGTTTATTTTTTCTGTTTATTTTTTATTGGAAAGGCAGATTTACACACAGAAGGATCTTCCATCTGCTGGTCCCCCAGTGGTCATGAACAGCTGGAGCTGAGCCAATCCAAAGCCAGGAGCCAAGAGCTTCTGCGTCTCCCATATGGGTGACCGTTTAAGTGCAGGGTCCCATGGCATTGGGCCATCTTCGCTGCCTTCCCAGGATTAGCCAGTAGAGCCAATGCACTGGCCCTATATTTTTTTAATTTACCTATTTCATGTACTTGAGAGGCAACAGAGACAGAAAGTTAAAGTTTTCATTTCACTGGATCACTTCCACCGCTATAGTTTACGCTAATTCAGCTGGGAACTCCAGGTGTGCATTAGCAAGAAGCTGGAATCAGGAGCAGAATTAGGAATCAAACTCAGGTACCATAATATGGGATGCAGACATCCCAAGTGGCATCTTTATTGCTGTGTCTAAAGCCTCCCCTCGTAACTTTAACTTGCATATCTTACTTTCTTATTCTGATGAATTAAGAGTTTGTAAGTGCATAGAATTTACATACAAATTACCATTACACTTTAGACTTTACATACATATTACCATTACACTTTAAAAAAAAATCTGAGGGCATCATTATAGTTTCAATATTGCATACACTATAGGTTGTGCCTAACTTTAAAATCCATAACACAAAATGCTTTGAAATTGGAAGTTTTATGTAAAAAATATTAGAGAGGCTAGGCAATTAGCAAAGAGGTTATGATGCTACTTGGGATGCCTGAACTCCAAACAGAAGGGCCGTGGCCTAGCAAGCTAAGCCTCTGCCTGTGGCGCTGGCATTCCATATGGGTGCTACTTTGTGTCCTGGCTGTTTTACTTCCAATCCAGCTCCCTGTCTGTGACGTAGGAAAGTAGTGGAGGATATCCCAAAGCCTTGGGACCCTGCACTTACACGGGAGACCCATAAAAAGCTCCTGGCTCCTAGCTTCTGGATTAGATAGGCTCAGCTCTGGCTGTGGCAACCATTTGCAGCGTGAACCAATGAATGAAAATCCTCTCTATGTGTCTCACCTTTTCTGATTTTCAAATCAAAGTCAAACAGGTCTTTTAAAAAGAGTCCCCGGAGGTAGATTCTGGCTGCTCCCATTCTGATTCAGCTTCCTGGGAAGCAACAGGTCATGGCTCAAGTAGTTCAGTACTAGTCACTTACAGTGGAGCACACAGATAGAGTTCCGAGTCCCTGGCTTCTGCATAACATGGCCCTGTCTGTGGCAGGCATTTGGAGCAGTGAATCAGCCCTATTTCTGTTTCCTCAGTTTTTTTTTAAACAAAATAATTCGATTAACTAATTAAAGAAAACTCAAAGCATTTCAGATTTCATATTTAAGATTAGGGATGAACAACCTGTAATGTCTAAGCAAATATTTCAAAATCTGAACACTTCTGGTCTTAAGCATTTCAGGTAAATGATATTCAATCAGTATTACCTGACATTCAAACCTTTTTTTTTATAAACAGCTCAATAAACTGAATGTCATTATAAGACTACTTAAAAGATGTTTTTAAAAACTCGAAAACTGGATGTTACCACCTTCATTCCTTTTGGTACTTACTGAGTTTAGTATGAGTAGTCTGGTATCTCATAACTTGTATGTAGGTCTCTGGATGTTTCTCTTGTACATTACAATCCACCACAAGCTTGGGGTTGACACTCTGCAAAAAAAAAAAATAAAACAATTTTACCAGCATCACCATATGATCCAGGCTGTATGAACTAACAAATTTTTCTGTACAGTATTTTGGACCCCACTTATTCAGAACTTGTGATTATTCAGAAACAGGCCACAGAAGTGGGGATCTGCTCTGTCGTTATGGCCCCTCATATTGGAGTGCCTGAGTTAAACACTCAGCTTTGTGACTCCAGGTTCCTGCAAAAATAGACGGCTGAAGTAATTAGATTCCTGTTGCCCATTTGGGAGCCCTGGATTGAGTTCCCAGCCCATAACTTTGGGTATTTAAGGAATGAGCCAGGAGAAGAGATTTCTTCTCTCTCTCTCTCAAATAAAATTTATAAAAAGATAAATGGAATGTGACTAAATAGACTTTGAAGATAATCTTTATTTAAAGAATTTGATAAAACTGATAAGACACAAAAGGTTTTAAAATTACTTAAAATAGGGCCCAGTGGCGTGGCATAGCGGCTAACGTCCTCGCCTTGAACACCCCGGGATCCCATATGGGCGCCGTTCTAATCCCAGCAGCTCCACTTCCCATCCAGCTCCCTGCTTGTGGCCTGGGAAAGCAGTCGAGGACGGCCCAATGCATTGGGACACTGCACCCGCGTGGGAGACCTGGAGCAGGTTCCTGGTTCCCGGCTTCGGATCGGTGCAGCATCGGCCCGTTGCGGCTCACTTGGGGAGTGAACCATAGGACGGAAGATCTTCCTCTCTGTCTCTCCTCTTCTCTCTGTATATCTGACTTTGTAATAAAAATAAATCTTTAAAAAAAATTACTTAAAATAAATACTTTAGACATGTCTCTTCACAGATAATACACTGATTACATTAACTACAAATTATTTGCATCTATTTACTAAAACAAGATTCCTAAGGGGAATTTGCAGTTAATCCAGCTCATATGTACAAGGAAGTCACAAAACTATAATTTATTTTAAAAAATTATGAAACTCAAAATTTCAACAATCTTGGACTTATTCTCCCCCAAATCATTGTAAATTAAGAAATGTTGAAACATGAAATTAATCTTCCTATAGCCTTATTTTTTTCTGCTTATATGAAATTATGGGTAATCTGAACAAATAAAAATACTATCCACAAAAATTAAATTCACTGAAGATAAATAAAAACAACCAGATAATAATCACTGACTTCAGATTACATAAAAAGAACCCCAATATGAGGTTCTATGAGTACATTTAGAATTAATTTACTAGCCTTTACATGTATTAGGAGGCATGGCCAGCTTTGAAAAGGGAAAAAAGCCACTTCTAAGTAATGAGATTTACTTATTATGACCTGTGGAATCAAGTTTATTATCTGTGTCACACATCATGTTTCAACTAGTATTCAGGTTTTTTTTTTTGAAAGATTTATTTATTTTTATTGGAAAGGCAGATATACAGAGAGAAGGAGAGACAGAGAGAGAAAGATCTTTCATCCACTGGTTCACTCCCCAAGTTATCATAATGCCTGGAACTGAACCAATCCGAAGCCAGGAGCATCCTTTGGATCTCCCACATGCGTGCAGGGTCCCAAGATCATGGGCTAGCCTCTACTGCTTTCCCAGGCTGGATAGGAAGTGGAGAAGCCAGGACATGAACTGGCACTCAGGTGGAATCCCAGTGCTTGCAAGCTGAGGATTTAGCCACTGAACTATAGTGCCAGACCCTTAGTATTCAATTTGAAAGGAAAAAGCAGTTCCAGGTATTTTTAAAAAATCATACTGTAAAAATAAATGTCTGAATTACTCTTTCAAAAGATATTATATATGAGTAAAGGGAAATAAAAGCAATAAGATAGAGATGATATTCCTTTTGTTTTAAAATGAGGAAGACTCTAAATATAATTATATATAAAGTTCAGATAGCAAAAACAATGATAAACTCTGAAACATTCAGAATCAAAGGGTCCTCACTTATATTCCAGAACTATCAAATATCTGACTCTGTATATCCTATGATAAGTAAAATAAATTATCATTGAACAAAAATCTAATTACTTAAAAATGGCTTAAGATTGACCCAGTAATATAAAAAACCATGGTTATTTATTCTGGTTGGTACCACTTCCAGTAAAATTACCTAGTTTCAAATGCATCTGATATGGGTCCAGCATTTCAGACTATTACAGATAATCTTTCCTGAACATCTTTCAAAAACGTCTTATGCAAAATTCATTAACAGCCCACAGTAGTTGCTCAGGAATGACAGTGAGAACCAATATCCATAATAGTTAGAAAAAGTAGAAGTGAGGTGCAGAAAGTACCCCTAATAGAGAATCTACCTAATTCATGCATGTAAAAGGTTATGGAAACATCAGTATTGATTATACAATGATTTCAAAAGAATATTTTTAGAAAACATTCATTGTTCTTATTAAAATCATATTGATGTAGGCGTCTGACCTACAGGTTAAGCTACCACTTGGGTTGCCTATATCCTATGTTACAGTACTGAGTTCAAGTCCCATTTCTGCCTCTGATTCCAGCTTTCCACTAATATGCACTCTAGAAGACAGTAAGTTATGGCTTAAGTATTTGGGTCCCTGCCACCCACACAGGTAAGCTGGGTTGAATTATAGGTCGAGCCAACTCTGGCTACTGTGGACATTTGAGAAGTGAAAATCAGATTGAGGGCATCGATTTCTTGATACCCCATCCTCTCTCTCTGCCTTCCAAATATACAAAGATTAATACATTTTTAAGATGTGATATTAAGAGAATAATAATTTGTGACACATTTCCTATAACTATTAGCTCACAACTTGTATATAAATGTCTTTTATTTTGTTTGCAGGTATCATCTTCATCCCTCGAAGAAGGAATTCTACTGTCTACTTACCTCTCTTCCTATATTGAACCTACTACAAGTATCTTTCGCTTAATGAAAATGGTTTTGTTCCAGGACAATGTGCTCCACACAGAATTGTTGTGTAAAAGTTATTTTTCCCCATAAATTTTCATAAAGAAAGAAAATCCTAGAGATGTGCTTGTAAGAAAGTTTTAGGTCCAGTGGCATAATCAAATCATATTTTCAAATAGAATAACCACATATGTAAGGAAAACTAGAGCTATGGATGGACATACGTTTGGTAATCAGTGTAACATTGTTCTTCCTCCAGAATCAGTAATTAGGTGAAAGCACTTTAACACTGAGTGATCTTAATGTAACAGAAATTGAGTGTTCCTTACCCTATTTCACACAATGGCACCGCAAGAAAGGTAATTTATTCACATTTGTACCTGCCTTAAAACACAACATTACTTAGAACTTAACATACAGGTAATTTTCACTTTGTTTGCAATTTTCTCATTAGAATTCAACAGTTCTCTTTCCAAAGATCTTCCCTTTGATACTAGCACCAATAGCTAAGAAATGTTCAATGTTTGCTTCGCAAAGGAAATTTACCCAAATGTCTTCTGAATATATCTTGCTGTTAACTGGATAAGTTCAAACAATAATCATATTTGTTGCAGGTATCCGTGTGGACGCTTTGTCTAATATCTTAATGTATGACATTCGAAGTTAAAGGACATTCGTAATAACAAACTGATAAGCTTAGAAACTCTTACCCTCTGTTTAAATCCTATCTCCACTGCCAGCAAAAGATATCAAATGAAAGATGCCAACATGGTATGCAGAAACCTCAAAAATTTGCACTTAGATTTCTAATACGTGAATTCTGTTGGGAGACATCTCTATGTAAGACACATGCTTCTTGCCTAACCATCAGATCATATATGGATAAGCTTATGGATAAACATATATGCATGGTAAATTGAAAAATGCATTTAATATACCTAATCTATCAAACATCATAGCTTAGCAACACAGAACACTGTAGAGTATCAGTGTTTTTTTCCCCTTGGTCACGTGGCTGAGTGGGAGCTGCACCTCACTGTGCTGCCCAGTACCGCTAGAAGTTATTATACAAATTGTTAGCACAAGAAAAGATAAAAAGTCAGACACAGACAGATACTGCATGTTCTCCTTTATATGTGTGAGGTTAAAAAATAAAAACCCTATGTGAATAAAGAATACTGGTTACTAGAGGCTGGGAGGCATAACAGGAATTAATGATTTTTAGTTTTAAAAAAAGGGAAGCAGATCAATACTTATTAACTAATAAAGATAAGTTGTTCATAAGAGATATGGGGAATGTATGGGAACTTGCTTTATAAATTTAAGACTATTCTGAAATGAAATGTTAAAAACTCAAAATATGGTTTCAAATGCAAATCAGTTTCCTACTGTTCTGAAGCTGAAAAATTATCAGCGATCATGTATGGTCACAGTATATTTTTATTATATTTCTATTGATAAGCATCAATTTACAATGGTCTACTAAGATTCAGGAGGCTACAAGTATTGTACCCAAATTGCAAAACATTAGAAAGCTGTGAGAAATGCACTAGGAGTTTTACAGATGTTTGAAATTGTACTTTAAACATTGATGTTAGTTGCCAATTACTAACAAACACATTACTGATAGCATATTGGAACTTTTACAGACATCAATTTCCACAACTCTGATAATATGCTCTCCTTTCACTTTCAGAAAATAATAAAAAATAATAGTACTAAATGCTAGTATTATAAACTAAATAACCATGTACTTTGATGAATCAAAATTAATTTGCCTTATAAAAGAACGTTCCTAATTTTTTAGCAAGAAACAGTCTTTAAGGTATAAATAATCTAAGGTTGTACTATTTACACCAGTCTTGTACAAAACACTTAGATCAAAACTGCCTCTTAATAGATATTAAAAAATGTACAGATTATAAAAAAGGTGAACTTACGTCTGTATCTATCTGCTTATAAAACATTCTCACTTAGGCCCGGAGCAGTGGCCTAGCGGCTAAAGTCCTTGCCTTGAAAGCCCCGGGATCCCATATGGGTGCCGGTTCTAATCCCGGCAGCTCCACTTCCCATCCAGCTCCCTGCTTGTGGCCTGGGAAAGCAGTCGAGGATGGCCCAATGCATTGGGACACTGCACCCGCGTGGGAGACCTGGAAGAGGTTCCAGGTTCCCGGCTTCGGATTGGTGCGCACCGGCCCGTTGCGGCTCACTTGGGGAGTGAATCATCGGATGGAAGATCTTCCTCTCTGTCTCTCCTCCTCTGTGTATATCTGGCTGTAATAAAATGAATAAATCTTTAAAAAAAAAATTCTCACTTGCCCCATGAAATAGGATGCTTCTTTTTAAGTCTGATTTCTATAGCATCTACATTTGTAAAATTATTTACATATTTTTTATTATAATAGATGTTAAAATATTTTCTCAAAAAAGCAAATAAAAGCAAAAATTAAATACTATTTACAATTTACTAATATAGCATGTAACTCATCATAGAAAATTAAAAGCCCATGACAAATGAGTAAATTGCCACTGACAGCCTGCCCCTTTAGATTTATCCAATGATAAATATACACAAGGACAATATACACAAGGATTAAACTGTAAGTATCTTAGCTCCTGTTAGAGTGATTTTCTTCCGCTTCCAACAAAGCCTATAATTCTATTAAGAACCAGATCAAATCTGATTTGCTCTATAAGGTCTTCTCAGACAAACCCATCTCCAGTGATCTCCCTCTACCCTTAATTTTTAGTCCTTGTTCTGTACTACTTTGTTCCATCTGTTGACCATGATATCTCAGACATGCAGACTCTTTCCCCAGCAACGTAACTACAGGGACTTGTTTCTGTTCTATTCTCTACACTACCCCGTACAGCAAGTAAGCACTCAGTAGATGGTACAAAAATAAAAGCTTGTTGAAAGCCACTTAAAAAAAATTCATTCAAATGGCCACTGGTCAAGTACCTTGACAGCACTTGCAAAATGAGCTATCAATATTATTTCATAATGTAGCTGTGAGATGTTCTTAAACAGATAGAACTTTCACAACCATACTCATTACAGAATTCTAAATTTGATGCAAATTATTGGTCAGTTTTGGAGAATATAAAGGTACACAGCAGGTACTAACAAGGTTACTCCAAATTCAGGCTTCGATTCATGAAGAGATATTCCAAAGCAATAACATTTTTAACTTTACGGTCTAGCAACTAGCAGCATGTTGGTCTGCCAGTACACAAAACAAACAACACACACTTCAGTAAATATTATTCTGCACTGGTACCATAATTATATGGTGCTTGAAACCACAACCAAGAGAACCTCAAGTAACAAGAAAGATGCCAAGACAAAGCATGGTAATCAAAGCTAACAGAGTGTCTTGCCAAATTCACGAGATAAAGTTATCTAATCACAAATGACAGCTACAATCCTTCTACAGTTTTTTTTTTTTAAACAAACTTAAAAGGGCTTACGAAAAACTTAATTTAGCTCTTTCATTACTGTACTTCTTTTTCACTGCTACTCAGAGACACTTGAAATGGCTTTAAAACCAGCAAGGGACGAGAACCAAAGGAAAGAAAGTACCTATCTTTTATTGTCTGTTCACAAAGTACTTTACAATAAAAATTCAGCTCACTTAAGAAAGGAGTCAGTTGTGAACTGTGATTTTTTTTCAACCACCGCTTTTAAAGAAACAATCTCCCTCTTCAAAGATAATATTGCTAATTTTCAAAGAGCGTCACACAATTTTAGATCCTTATCAAATCACCTTGTGCAAAACCACTTCAAGTGCCTCATGTCAATGTTTTTTTGGAAACACTAATAACTCTAATTGCAGTCGAAGGCTACCTAAGCAGAACAGATAGATCCAAACTCATCCTCACTTTAGGCTCAAATGAAGCCTAAAGTGAGGATGAGTTTGGATATACATGTGCATATATATATATATATATATATATATATATATATATATATATATAAATTGTTGATGAACAATAGTTAGTTCATAAAGTATGCTTCCCGTACTATCAATCAGCCACTCCTTGACTATTTGTCTTCAACTTTGATGGCAGTTTGGGAATCAAGTGCAGTGTGTGTTCACTGCTTTTTATTATATTATATTATTATTGTTAACTTAATTACTATATTCCTAACTCCCATTCGTCAGGAGTCAGAAGCCAAGCACAAGGCGTAGAGAAACTCTCAGTACACAACTAGCAAGAACACGGAAAAGTAAGGGGCCACTCTAGCTATCTGTTTAAGCCTTAAGGCAAGGAGCGACAGCAGCCAGAAGAATGGGCTCACAAGCCTGAGATCAGGCTGAGCCTCTCAAGAGTAAGAGCCACAGCCAGGGGAAAAGGACAAGCAAGACACTGAGAGTCTGTCCCCGGATCAGGGACCTAGCTGCGTGACTGTTCGAAGAATTATCAGCATCTAAGACATCTAAGAAGCAACGCCAGGCCTTAAGCACAGGGATCCCACGTTCCTAGACGCCAGGGTTGAGACCACAAAGTGGTGTCTCTGGAAAGGAAAACTACCCCTCAGGGAATAGAGAGCCCGGAGCAGAGGTAGGTACGGCGTCAGAAGCTTCTGCAAAGAAGCAACGCTTCGCTAATCTCCTGGGGCCCCAGAGGCCGAAAAGGCGCTCCAGCCAGCAAAGAGCGAGTGCAGTGCCACTACTCACCCCTACTCTCCTACGGCCCCAGTCGTCGCCCCGCTGGACGCAGCCCTTGCAGGTGGGAGCCCCTCCCCCGCCCGCCGCCGGGAGTGAGCTCGGCGGGCGAGAAGGCGGCGGCGGTGCAGCAGTCCAAGAGCCAGGGCCAGAGAGGAGCTGAAACACGGATTGGTGTCTTGTGTTCCGTGGCGCCGCCAACTTCACCACCATCGACGTGGACGGACGAAGGGAGGCAACCGGGGGCAGGCCCTCGCCGAGCGGCCCGAACCCTCCCAAGGTACTAGGCCAGAGCCTCTGGCGGGACCGCTGCCCTCGGTCCCCTCAGCAAAGCGACCCCCAGGCCTTATTCCTGTCCCTCAGCCCCCGCGGCCACAGAACAGCGGCGGCTCCCTCTTGGGGCCGCGGTCGCAGCTGCATCCTCGTGCTCCTCCTCCTCCTCTGGCGCCGCTGCCTACACACACAGCCCAGGCTCTGTTACCGCCGCGGCGCCCTGACCGCCGTTGCCTAGCAACCGCGCGCATGCGCCCCACCCCCGCCGTTGGTCCCCGCCACCTCTGGCGCCTCTGTCTGAGCTCGGAACAGAGGGTCCTCAACCTTGCCAACTGTGCAAAAACCCCACTTGCAAGGGTGTAGATGGATCGACGTCAAGTAAGGGTGGGATTCGAGAGAGGTCTAGGTCTACAATCCTGAAGAAGCCGGGAGACTAAGGGTAAGACTGTCTCTCAGCCCCTCGACAGGTACCGTGGCAATTGACATTGACAGTCTCAGTAAGTTCCCAGCTATTTCTTTTCTTGTCTTCTCCAGTCTTCACAAGTTCTACCAGAGGACTTTTTAAAATAACTTTTATGATTATGTTAGAACATAACTCCGATGATTAAGTAACAACCCCCTTAATAGGGCTTAACTGTTCTTGTTCACTGCAATAGCATCCTCTCAGGTCTGCCTGCCTGTAGACTCATCTTTCTGAAATGCGTTCTCATACTTCTATCAAAGTGAAACCCTCTCTGGATTGGTGATTTCCTCAGCTGTAAAATAGAGATAATTTTAGTACTTATAGAAAGCTATGGGGATTAAATGAGAAACTGCATATGAAGCACTTGACATGTATAACTTATTCTGGCACAAAGTAAGCATTCGTTAAAAATTAGAACTATTCTTAAGCGGATCTTCATTGCCTATAATAAAGAAAACACAAATTCCCTAGTTCAACAAAGTCCTCTAAGATCTCGCCTCCATTTTCTAGCAATAGGTCCTTCCACTCCCCCATTAAGCACCCAGCTACAGACCACTCTGCAGTTTCTAACATACATCTAAATTTATAAAATGCTGTTTAGGAAATCCATGAGAACCTTCCAGTTAATGGACAAGTTCATATGCAGTAATCCTTCCCAGACTACATATGTTAACTTAAAAGTACTGACATTGATAATTTACATATAAGCGGTGACTGTATGCAAAATTAAAAAAAAACAGTGATGAACATTTTGGATAGTAATTTCCATCTTGCCACACAAATAATGTAAAAAGTCATCCTAGGACCTACGTTAAGGTAAACAAAATTGTTAAGATAGGCTATCACTTTTATCCGATGTTCCTGTCCGGCACATGGACTCTTACGAGGGTTAATATTTTGTGAAGAGTCCAGGAGTATTCTGAGTAGTCACAGGCCACCTTGTTCTATAAAAACCTTCTTTCCTGCTTCCTGGTATGACCATCAGGTATCTTCCAGCCACCTAAGATAATGTTTTTATCTATATGCCTTCTCCTCCCCCCCCAAATAAATTGCCTGCTATCTAATCTTGAGTTGTCCCCTTTCTTTGGCCTCACAGCACATCTGACAGTTCTGTTATCCAGGTTTTTCTGAAACAGTTGGTGACTAAGCAATGAAACGGGGGAAATGGGTAAGAGTAATGAAATATTCAAAGAAGGCAGAGTTTGGGCTGGAATGCAGCACATGTCATGACCTCCAAGAAGAGATCATGGAATTTGGTGCATGATGAAAAATGAAGGTTAGCTGCTTGGTAAAGACCGCATCTTCAGCCATGTTGAACTAGCAAGAGAGGTGATAGGATTTAGTGGGGGGAGGGATGTTCATAAATTGGGTGTTGGCAATCTTTAGTTCCTTGTCCTTCACTAAATTGCTCTCTAGCCCACATCACAACCACTTATGCACCAAATGGCAAAGGCCAAAAAAATTCAAGAGCAGGTTCAAGTTAGAGTGCTCCTTTGGATGAACACACAAAACCAGTGTACTCTTAGAGAATGGGAATGAGGCAGGCCATCTGTGGCAAAGGATTCTGAAGGGCCTGAAAAGGTACTTTTGACACTAGTGTGAAAAATAAGCCATTATAGAGCACCTCCCACCCACTTTTCTCCCAAAATAGTACTGCATCTCTCCTTCTCTCCTTAACCCCATTGTTGACAGAATGTGTTTGATGTTGGGTAAGCTATGCCTGATTTTGGAGAAACTGAATAGGGTTATCATCACTAAACAGGATGAGAGAATAAACTATGTTTAAAAAAAAAGAAAATGAAAAAAAAGTAAAATAAGAGACTGGTCCTGATGGTTACAAGATAAATGTCATACTGTCTTCTTCATACTGTTATTCCTTGAGAAAATACAGGTGGGTACCCAAACAATATGTTGGTTGCCCCATCAGAGCTTCTAACCTCTTTTAATTGCTTGTTCCATGGAGAGAGACAATCAGGTTCTGTGGGCAGGCACTACGTGTTATACAGAATGGAGAGCTTAAGGGTAGGGTGAAGGTCACCCTAGGGTGAAGGCAATAAAGCATGACCAGAGATGTCATATAGAACTCACTATCTATATATCTATCTATTATGAAGAAAAAGCAAAAATGACCCTAATAGACATGGGAAGCAAGTATAAGCCATGTCAATCCATACTGTTTTATGGGGCTATAGGCAATAGTAGGTGGATATAGGAAGAAGCCTATTAGAAATAAGTGCTGTTACATTTAGGAATCAGTCAAATGTCCCCAAACCAAATCTAGTTCTCATTTCTCCAATCCTAGAAAATATCACAAGAATGAATATCTTGCTGGGGAAAACACTACAAACATCCATAAATGGGATTTTGCTTTAAAATTAAGGTGAGAAAATTTGCTTTGGGGTGAGACAAAATGGGTCAGTCTCCCTGTCCCTAGGTAGGTAGTGAGTACATATAAATTGCCCAGATGCGTTAAGAGTTTAAAAAGTGTTGGAATTCTACGAACTGCCAATACGGATATTTATTTACTTATTTATTTATACCAAGTAGAGATATTTATTTACTTGTTTATTTATACCAAGAGTACTTTGAGTTGCTATATCTGGCCAGTAGGAAAAAAAAGCTTAAAGAACTTGGAGAATGACTAGATTATCAGCAATTTAACAAGGCATTACCTTCCAATATTGTCTCAACATTAGAAAAACTAACGTCTGCTTATAGACTTTGTTCATCCTATTATGGATTCAGTTAATGCCTTTTTCAGAATCCCCTGACAGGAAGCTTTCCAAGACCAGTTTGCCTTCATTTGGGAGGGAAGACAGTAGACTTTCTAGACTCTGTCCTAAGGGTGTCTGCTGCACCTTCATAGTATCTGTCATGACATTATTGCTGAGACTTTGCTCTGTTTTTGCTTCCTACTGTGATACTTGGTTTTTGCAAAAAGATGACATCATGCTAACTGGTGAAGATTATTCTTTCTTACAGGACATAGTAGATTACCTGTGCACTCCTCTCCAAATCAGAGGATGGACTATCAAATCCCTAAAATATTCCAAGGCTATGGGCCATCTATGAAGTTTCTCAGGGTGATCTGATCTTGTAAGATCTGTTTAATATCTGTAACAATGCTCAACAAAGTGCAGTTTTTTTCCTATATACCATAGAGCATAGGTGTGCGTAAAAAGATATTGTGGGGCTCAGGGGCTAAGAGGTCACTAAGTCAATAAGATGTCCACTAACAGTTCAGGTCACTGGTGGGCAAGATGGCGGCCAAGGACAGAGCCCTGGGTGTGAACCAGGGCAGGAGTCACGTAGCTCCAAGGAAATACTGATTAACCAGGGCCATCTCACTCACCTACCTCTGGCCAATGGGAGGTGGCTTCCGCAGTCATTCTCCTAGTAATTGGTCCTAGTTTCTCCCCTCCTGGAATTCCCGAAATTCCAGGCCTGAGGCTATCCCTTACCCTATATAAGAAATTGAAGTTCCCCAATAAATCGGAACTGCTTAGACAGAACCCCTGTCCATCTATTTGTCTCTTGCGGGCCGGGAGGGTGGGTGGCTGGCAGCAGGCTCATCCCCTCTGGCAACGGGCTACTAAAGGAATCTGTAAGGAATCTGTGGGCGAGACCCCGCAGATATGACTTGTGTGCTGCTCTTAGGTTATTGGTGGGCTTTCAGTTCCCATTAGCTCTGTGCCTATGCTTACTATATCACCTAATGAAAAGGGAAACCACATGAAATTGGGATATCCCCAACAGGAAGCATCCAAGAAGTAAAAGATTTTGATAGCACAGGTGCAGGCCTTAGACATTCTTTTATTCAACAGGTCAATAGTTAGATTTCGCCAATATAACAGATGGTGGGGGCTTTGCCCTCTGACAAGAGCAACAAGGACAAAAAGTGTTTCCAGGTTTTTTGTCATAGTGCTGAGAGGAAGTCAAAATTGTATTTATCCATTTATTTCTAAATTTTTGTTAATATAAATTCCTTATATTTCATAAATAGAATTCTAACATGCTAAACTGTACTTGCCTCCTTTCTTCCTCCCTTTCTCAAAACATTATACTTTCTTTGTTTAGATAATTTCTACCATGTACAATGCCTTATTTTAGATGGATCCACTGACCAAAACTTGACTGGTTACAGTGCAGACTGGACTACCGAAAAAGGGATGGATAGATGGCCTGTTTCACTGACTTCAATCCACATTAGCAAAGACTCCTACTTTTGCTAAGTGGTACACAAAACAAAAATATTATTGATTTCCTATCAAATATTTTATTAATTGTTGGACCTGGTTATTTAGGAAATTACTTCAACACCTAATGTAAAGGCATCCAAAGTGCCAATCATTTCCCAAATGTGAAAGGAGTGGTTCCCATATCAAAACTGCTTGGGATGCAGATGAATCCATCAGAGGAACCCAAGAGTCTGGAATGCATGACAGGATAATCCCACATTGATACTATCTAGTTTGAGATGGGGCAACATCAGAGCAGCCAATGGATGGAACTATGGGTGGTATGGCTAGTAGTGACTAATGAGCCATGACAACCATTAGGCTGTACTGACAACTGGGCAGTGTGCTGAGGTCTTGCATTTTACATGGCACACTGGCATGTAAAGATCACAGAACACTACCTACTTTTGAGTACTTCAGGGCTACACTTCTTAGCTCCGAATGCCATCCTTGTCCAAACTATACACCCAGGTGCTAGCTATATTGTCCTGCTTGATATGTAAACAGAGAGCATTTCTGTTTCAAGCGTCACAATTGCTAAATCCGGAGAAAGAGAAAATTAAATAGGGCTCAAGTGTTTTTTTTTTTTTTTTTCAACCTGGCATAGCTTAAATATTTCTTGGCACAGCATAAAGAGACTTTGAATCACCAAATTGGTCCCCATTGATCCAATTGAACTGTTTATCCATGGCCATGTCACAAAGGTTTTCATGGGCAAAAGAAAATACCTTGGGATACTTATGTTGGCCTCTTGGTCTGACATTCCATTTTGCTGTGTTAGGGATCACTGACTGATCCCATCCTATTGGCTAATGTGGCTAATGTGTATGAAATGCTGCTACTACTACCATGTTTTCCAACTGATGATGCTTCCAGTGTTATAGTGCTAGACTGCCCAGATATGCCATCACACGTCCTTACTAAATATCCATAGCTGTGGTCTTATGCTGGGTTTCCTGCTCTTTCTGCTGAAGTCTGGCTTCGAAGTCAATATTTTGCTACAATGTGCTCTTCATAGGAAAAATTGACTATTGTCATTTGCACGATCACCTTTGTCTCTTTTCATGCATGTGTGTCTATTGCTGCTGTGGATTCTGTTTATAAAGCCCAACTCATGCTACACCATCAAGATAATGTTGAAAGTCTCTAAAAAGCTTAGCCCACATTGTTGCAAATAGGAAAACATGAGATTTTAAGAACTGCTTATGAGAAATGGAGTGTAGGGATTCACATTGACATGATTACTGCCATCTCAGATGTGTCTTCCACATTGGACATAAACCACGCTTCCCCTCTAAGTGACCCTGGCATTCATCACAAGCCCCTGTATTAGAAAGTAAACGAATTCAATTAGAAAACCTGTGGGTCATATCTGATGTTCTTACCTGATTTCTGGAGTGTCTTATGGATGGAAATATTTTTTTGAAAAAGTCCACGGATAGGCCACCTTTGTCTATATATCTGCTTTGTTTCCTGCCTTGTGTAGTGGAAGTCCCTTATCTGATGGCTACCCAAGATCATGATTCTGTCTGTAACTGCCGCTAATAAGTTACACTCTGTAAAATTTTGGATTTGTCCTCTTTTCTTCAATCTCACAGCTCTTTCTCCTCATTCTCATACACTATTTTTTCAAATCATGTAGTTTTCCCAGATTTTCAGATACGCAAAAATTCTCAATAATTTTATAGCCTCCAGTTCCAAAATAAGTGTTCCCATTCCAGTAATCAGGACCGTTCAGACAACTTAAGGATACCCAGTTCCAGCAGAAGATTGATTTGCATCTTGTTTGGCACGATATTTAGTAATGAATCATGCACTGGTGAAACCCTTTGCCTTAACTTTGTATCTTGGTGTCTGAAACTTTCTGTCTTGTTAAGAGGAAATCGAATCTACTTCAAAGAGGATGTGCACTGCCAATAATGGCAGACCCCCAAAAGTCCTATATTCTTAGCCATAGTTGACATATTTACCTTGCCAAAAACTTGAAAATCACATCAGATTTTCTTTTTCCCTTAACATTCAATTAATAAAACCTTTTTATTCTGTTTCCTCAGTATCTTTCATGTTAATCTTCCCTTTATGCTTGCACCAGCTCCATTTTTGCCTTCAATTAAGCCTTCATAATTTTGCTTACAAAACTATTTCAAACACTTCCTAATTGGGCTCCATGCCTTCATTCTTATCCTCTAAACTATATTTTATACTGCCGCTTGAATGAGTTAACCCAAATGCAATCCTTATCTTCTTATTCCCCTGCTTAAAACCATTTCAGGCCTATTTTTCATTGTCTACTGAAAACACTTAAGGCTATATATTGCTCTTCATAACGGATCTCTTCTCCAGTCTTGCCTCCTACTGATCTCCATATCTCCATTTAATGTTCAAAATATATTATTTACAATTCTCCCTCAATGAACATCCCCGTTCTGAAAGGTTCTGTTCATACCATCTCCACTTCAATGTTACTATAAAAATTTTCATAATATGTGACCCCTTGACCACAATTGACCAATCTAGACTATGATTGTTCTCCCTGGGACTCTGTAATCTAGGCTGAGAGATTTCTGTCCAATTCAATTGCTTTCTTATGCTGAGGAACAGAAATTTAAGAACTCTTGCCAAAGCAGCCACTTTTATGATTTGTAGTCTGGGAAAGAAAACGGACTGGTGTGCTGTGAAATATGGAGGCACACAGCTATATAGGAGAGAAATACCAGATAGAAATTTGAGTCTAAGCTCCAGTTTATTCCTTAAAGCCCATGTACCTTCTTATTCTTGGGTTCCATAAAACTCTCTTGTATCTTCATGATAACGTCCTTCTGTTTCAGCTCGCTTGAGTTGCAGTGCTATTGCTTGCAAACAAACTCTGCACTCCAATATCATTGTTTAATAATCATGCAACTTTGCTTGTATTTTTCCCTTTGACTGAAAATCGGTGGTTATTTTTAAGTACTCTTGTCCAGGTAATTCCTAGTTGTAATGGAGAAGTTATCACTTGGTTTCTCTACCTATACCAAGAGAGAGCATCTGTCTTTCTACCCTGCCCTTACTTCATTCCTTCCCAAGAAAACAGACTAATTATATTGTAGGTCAGATGACATTAAGTTGATAGAGTTCAGCTTAACAAGTGGGATTAATGACTGCAAAAATAGTTCTATCTCCATGCGTCTTCCTTCCTTTCCTGTTTCTACATCTCTGCTATTGGCATTCTAAGATGCTTACCTTGAGGAAGTCCAAGCTATGCTCTTCTTGATATGTACCTAACAATACTGGTATCAGTTTCAGTTCCTGTGTTTTGTGGCTGATCATTCAAAGAGGTACATTCATATTAGAGCTTGGAGACAGGAGTATCGGTACAGTTTGAATTGAGTCATATTTAAGCCATACTGCTCTATATGTTTATATGAAATATTTTGTGTAACCTACTGTTGTTTTGTAATCACAGATGTAATTGGTGTGAAGAAACGAAATTCTGTTCTGAAGTCCTTCGAGAATGTGGACTGAGAAGGCAGCTGCTACACTTCTGCTGAAGCCATATTAGAAGGTACAGTTACACATAGAAAAGGCAAGTTTCTCCTATGGCTATTAAGGAAAGGTCTTCTGTACATCGAATTCTGGTGTGTATATTTTGGGGTATTTATTGAAGTGATGGTATCTTGCTGTCCATCACCCCATGGTTCATTTGAAGACGAGAGATGGTTTATTTATCTAAAATAGATCACATTCTTTTGTGGCAGGAAAATTAAGTGATAGAGTAAACTTGCATTTCCATTTAAGTAAACCATGCCTGGGAGATTTAAAACCAGAAGGAAAGCAATACACCATATATTCATGCTTGGTAAATGTCAATGGTAGCAGCACAGAGCTATTAAAAAATTGGTATTATTGTCTAAACCTACAATGTGATTATACACTTAAATAGTAGAATAATGGACTTCTGACTGTTTTTGAAGGACTATACCATTTTAATAATATAGGGGAAGTCAGTGGGGGGAAGCAGGTTGGGGAATGCAAGGAGGGGAAATCCCTGAGCCTATGGAACTATATAATAATAACAATAATAAAAAAAGTTTAACCAAAAGAAAAAAAAGAAAAGTATTCCTGTGAAGGGAAAATTCTTGAGCCTATAGAACTGTATCATGCAAATTTAAAAAAAAAATTTAAAGCAAAAAGAAAACGTTGGTATTACACGAGGCTTTTAGAAAGTGAATATAAGAGCTCCGTGCTTTTTGTGCAAGCAATTTGTCTTAGTTAAATTTTGTTTAACAGATTACAGACACTGAACAATTATCACAATTGGCAGGCAAGCAGATGAACTAAAACCAAGCTTTTTCTTTTTCTTATTTTCCCCCATTCGCTCTTTATTCTTGCTGCTCAAACAATAAAATTGGCAGTGGCAATATGAAAATGTTGTTCATATGTGTGGGACTGGAAAAGTGAGACACAAAGGAGACTTGAAGCAGTATCAATAAAACTTCAGAAATGTTACATTGTCAGTGAAACAGAGCCAGATACTTAACTACTGAAGGAAACCAAACTTCAGTCAGGGATCTGGGTGACACTTTCTATGGCTAAAGTAAAGGAGTTAGGGAGAAGATTTTTTTTTTTTAGTTTAAATTCTTTCAAAATTTAATGTCTGCAAAGAAGCAAATTTCAGTAAAGAACTTTACAGAAACTGGATCTTTAGTTGAGTTTTGTTCAAATACAGAATATTTCTTATTGCTGGGCTTGTGAGGCATTATATGGACTATGCAACCATGTAGTACTTATTAACCAGGTTGGACAACTGTGGATGTGTGTGATTTTATGCGAGGAGTTAAATGACAGATTAATTTTTAGGTTGTTATATAGTCCTTGCAGGGTAAATAAAAAAAATGATAGGTGTCAAAAAAAAAGAAGAGAAAGTTATTTGATATTATGTGAATCTTATCTCACAAAAAGGATAGCCACTGATGACCATCACCTTGGCAACTAAACTGAAAAGATGAAGAGAAAATAAAATATGGAAGAATGTAAAGAGAAAGGAGTTTCCAATCCCTTTCCTAACATCAAAAATGTTAGGAATATTTTAAATATATAATATTTAATATTATAAATATTTCCCACATCTGTTCCTATTCTTCTCTTCCCTCTCCCTAAACAGTAGGGAACACCAAACTTATATAGATCAGGAGATCATGACATTGTCTAGGTGACATTTACTTGTGGTCAGAGGAACTGGAAGCTGGGCATGTCCTGGGTCTCAGCTGCTCCTCCTTCCATTCTTCTGGGATCATCGAAGTTGTTTTTCTTCATTAATGTTCCTTCACTCTGCAATTGATTAATATGTGTGTATGTGTATATATACATATATACATATACATATACATATATATATATATATATGATGTTCAGTTGGAGAGATGTCAGGCTATCTTATTCCTCAGGCCTGTGCCATGAACTTCAAATCAGATTTTCTAGAACTATGTAGTACATATTTTTACCAGGATCCAATCTAGAATAATATAGTGCATTATTTTCAGATTTTTAAAGTGTTTGACACTCAGGGAACAATTAAAAAGGAATAATACGGAAGAATTTCACTTTTTAGCCAAAACCAACAAAACATTTTTGCATTCCCAAACCTGTTCATCTTCTAACTTTGTTGTAGCAGGTGTCTATGGAAATACTGACCCAGAAACTCACTCTATGAATTATACTCTCCTCATATTGTTCCTTCACTCCACCATTTACATGGTTGCAGTAGTTGCCATGGTTGCAACAAGAATTGCCTTATTATTACATCATGATCATACCTCCTAACAATAGTTGATTGGACCAGGGGTGACTATTAATTTTAGAAAGGCCAATAAGTCCTTAATGGGGATAAGGAAGAGAAAAATCTTTCCACAAGCTACATAATTGATTTTCGTATAAGATCATTGGCCAAAACTGGGCACATGGAAGCTAGAAAAACAAGGTTGGTCACACTGCTGCCCAGAACAAATTTAGGGCTTTACTAGCAAGAAAAATTGGAGAATGAGTATTGGGCTAGTAATTAACAGAATCTACCATTACAATACATTTTTATAGATAAAGTGCCAAAATAAATTTGCTAAATGTAGGACTAACTGCCTTGCAAAGACGATAACCTATGTTTTAAAAAAGACATTTTTTTTTATATAATTTTATGGATTGAGGATAAGCAAACCAGTTAGGAGGAAACAGGAAGAAAAAAAATGTCTCTGAATAACAGAAAAGAAGGTGTTTGGAACAATGGGAGAAATCTGGTAAGGAGAGGGCTAAGAGAAGGGAGAAGGAAAATAGAAAGTCACATGATTCGTGCTGAACTTTCCCCTTTCCAGACCTTTAACAAAATATCACACTCTCGAACTCCTGAAAGGATATTTGTGAACAGATTTATTGTAATAGGTTGTGTTAATTATATTGAGTTAAAATATAGCATGGGTAGACACAAGATCCAGAGACCAGGACCTAAGGAAAGCAAGATGCTGTTAGTCCCATAGATGCTTGTGGAAATCATGGGAGACGGTTAGAAATTCACACAACATGGAAACCAAAACTAATTATTCCAAGACATCTGAGAGTAAAGTTGGCTCACACAGTAACATCTAGATTATATGTTTTTGTTGTCCTTACCAAGTGGTGAACTCCTTGAGGACTGGGATAGCATCTTATTCATCATTGCATTCCAGCACTTTGTCAGATGTCCTGGAAGACAGTAGATAGTCTATTACGCTTGTTGAAGGCATTTGAACTGACCTGACCAGTATTGAAATTCCCAATGCAGTGCTCGCTTCGGCAGCACATATACTGAAATTCCCAATGAAGTTATATTAACTCATTAGTAAATTAAATCTCCACTAAGAGTACCTGACTGATCTTTTTATTAAATAAAATGCCTTGAACCTAGTAGGTACTTTAAAAAGTAGATTTTCAGAATTCTGCCCTCGTGGAAAAGGATATATTTCAGGTATTCTGAGTCCTAGTTCTAGTGCCCTGTGGTGTACAGACTCTTATTTGTTGTCAGCTTGTCTCATTTTGGCCAATATAAAAATGAATTTTAATTCCCAGGAAAATATTAATTGATGGCAGAAGAAGTAAGCACAGATGCATGCTGCGTGACAGAAAGAAACCAGCTTGGGATTTTAATTTGCCACCACAAAGTTGAGAGTCAAGCAGATAATCAAGAGTTGGCAGAGTACAGCAATTACTCACAATTAGAAATTGTTTAGAGTTCATTCAGTCTAAATACAGTTAAATGTAGAAAAAGACTGAAATTACAGGCACAACAATATTCATAATGCTAATCTTTATGAAGTGAAATTATAAATGATTTTTCTTTCCTTGTCACTTTACGCAATTGTAAACTACAAAATGTATTCATAAATGTTCTTTAATGTAAATTCAGTTCACTTGCATTCACGGAACTATGGCTATCATTTACTGAATACATATTATGAGTTGAGCACTTCACTATGCACTTTGGAAATACCTCATTTAATCTCACCCCAGAGATGCCTTATTGCATTAATTTTATAGATGGCATAAAGAGTCTTCAAAAACCAAGGTTGCTTTCTCACAGATTATAACCTAAAAAAGAAAATATGAAGATGTAAACTAAGTTTTACCTGCAGGACTTGTTGAAATAGGAATCACTATGTCTGATCATCAGATTTTATGATTCAATGGGTTTAGAGTAGAGGTACAATCTTGCATTCTAAAAATGCCCAGGTTATACTAACCATGCTGTTTTGGGTATCACAACAGTACAAACATTGCTTCTTGGAATAGAAGCACTGAGTTCGTTAAATCATCTAGTCCTGGGCTTCCAGATCATAGCACCAACGTGCAGAAAGTCAAGAGTGACAGGTGACAAAAGAATCCCTTTTGTTCTCAGAATGGTAACTTCAGGCCATGAAAAACCTTGTTTATTACTACCACAGTGTCAGACAACTATCATTTTCTATAACATAAAAAGGATTAGAAAGCATTCATTTAGTCCATCCAGTCATATAATCTCAATCCTTTCTACATAATTTTATAATGGATGGCTCTACAATTTCTGCATGAATGCCTTCAGAAATGGGGAATTCATTCACCCGTGAAGAATTGATTACTATTTTTAGACAACTTTAACCTGAATATTAGAAAGCTTCTCCTTTCCATAGGAAGATACTTGAAGGAAGGGAGAGCAGAAGAGAAAATATGTGCATTGTGAATTGTCAGCCCATGACAGAAAATTTAAATGAGTGCTCTGAATACCTGTGTCATTTCCTTCCTGTATTACTTTTTTCCACGTAACAAAATTCCCTCAAAACTCCAGCAGCTTAAAACAGCTTATAGTTATTATCCTGCTTTCTGTAGATCACGAATTCAGGCACAGCTTGTTTGAATCTTGTCACAGCATCTCTCACCAGTAGCTATCAAGGTATAAGCCAAGTTATAATCATCCCAAGGTTCAACTTTGGGAAAAATCTACCTCCAAATTCACATAGTTAATGTTAAGTTTCAATTAGCTCTGAGTTAACTGGGACCCTCAGTTCCTCACTATTTGCCAAAGCCTTCCCTTCATTCTTGTTGTTGCACTAGCTCAGCCAAAATAGCCCATTTCCACAATATCTGGCGACAGTTTTAACCCTAAGTATTGTGCTTTTCCAAGAGAGGCAAGTCCTTTTATCCCTTAATCAAATGACAAACCTAGAGAAGCAAATCAGTTTGGTGTCATGAAAATAGAGGGAAAATAAAATAAGCCAAAGGAATATATGAAAATCTAAGAAAAATATTTAAATTCCTTAAGTACAGAATGTCTAACTGGCCCAGGACTAGCCCCTTCAAGGTAACAGTTGAAAGGCTTGGGACTAGTGTTAAGGTATAAGAAGAAATTAAGATAGTTTTCACTGCAGCATAGCCTCTAAGAAAGCAGAACTTACTGGATGCAGTCTTAGAAGCCTCCAGTACACAGACCATTCCATACTCATTACAGAAGCTCTCTTATGTGTCACCAACAAGGCAGCCTTTCTCATTGTGTTCCTTGATTTCTCTGGGTCATAGGTAGGAAAATAATTTGGGTTAGACAATATGTGACTGCATTGCAGCTGTGGGAGCTAAGGTGACAGGTCATTGGTGGGGAGACTTTTAGCTGTTAATTTGGTATCCATTCTCATATGTTTCCTTTCTAGCAGAACTTCAATTTTATTCAGGGAAACAGTGTGTGCCTTGTTCATTTTCCTTGCTTGCTGCGCAGGTAGCAATGGACACAGGACTAATTCTGGTGGCTGTCATTGTGCTACATCAGATTAAACCTCCACCTGTGATGCTGGCATCCTGTATCGGGGCTGGTTTCAGACACAGCTGCCCCAGTTTCAGCCCAGCTCCTTGATAGTGTGCCTGAGAAAGCAGCAGAGGATGGCTCAAGTACTTGGACCCCTACACCCACATGGGAGACATGGAAAAACTCCCGGTTCCTGGCTTTGGTCTTACTCAGATCCGGTCGTTGCAACCATTGGGAAATGAACCAGTGCAAGGAAGATATTCTCTCTGTGTGTGTGTGTGTGTGTGTGTGTGTGTGTGTGTGTGTGTGTGCCCATGTGTCCCTTTCTGTTAATTCTGGCTTTCAAATAAATAAGAAATCTTTTTTAAAGAAGACTAATTCTGACTAATGAAAATGAAAGAACATTTCTGGGAATACTGTTCTTTCCTTATCAAAACACAAAAAACCTGATCCTCACCCCCCCTATCTGCTCCATTTTCTTTCCGTGAACATAGTGTGATCTCTGGAATCGAAGTAGTCATCTTGCAATCATGTAGGGAAAGTCACTGAAAAGTATTCTCTGATATCACTGAGCTATTATATCAACATTAATAATCTCCTATTTATTAAATGAGAAAGAAATATAATGTGCTTATTGTTTACTGTTGCTGAATGCATGCTTATGTGGTATTATCAAGTAAAATAAATACATTAGACAAATGGAGCTTCCAGTTTTGAACAGTCATGATTAACTGTGCACACTCTGAGAAGTAAGCAAAGGACAAATAAAATGTAGATTGGTTGAGTAGATGTTTTAACAAAAAGCTAAGACAAATGCTATGAGAGAGTGAATGACAGCAAAATAGAAAGGTTTTTAGTCCCCCAAGGTATTTTGTATTCTATTTATGAAACTCATCATTCTCTACCATTTCATTATAATAAGACCTGTTTTATCTTAAGTTAATATCTAGAATTGGCAACAAAATGTTACATTTTTTAAACAAAGACTTAAATATTTCAATTACTCTAATGTACTAAATTTCTCTAAGGATTCTATAGCTCTAGAACTGTGACTGGAGCCTATCAAAGAGCCACATAGCTAAAGGACTTCAAAGATATTCTACTTTATCCTCTGCATCTGGCCCTTACAGGCCCCAATCATAACAAATTGATGCAAGAGGGAATTTCTGCACCTCAAAGAATACCCATTAACTCAGTTTCATTGCATTTTGTGTCCCAGACCTGTAAGGCTATCATTTTTATTGTTTATAACCTATAATTTGATTTACTAGACACACAAACCAAATTGTGGAAGAATAACTTTTGTGCTGCTACATCTTAGCAGATAGCAAAATTGGGTCCCAGACATCTCTCTTTTCACACATGGCCTCTGTAAATCCAGCTGATTCTCTCACAAACACAAAACCAGGAATTAGATTCAGAAGAACTGAGCCAAGAAAAGGAATTGAACAAAGGTTGGGGCTGGGGGAACTGTTTAACACAGTACAGGAGAAAAGCTACAGACATTAATATCAAACAAAACAAAATTTAGATGTGACCGCTTTAGCTGGGTGATCCCAAACAAGTCACTCTCCTTTTTAAATCTCAGGTTCCACAACAGTAATATAGGGACGATTATATCTACCATGGATTACAGTGAGAATTAAATCCTCCCAAACTCCTCCTATAAGGCCAGCATCACCTCAATTCCAAAATCAGAAAAAGATACAAAGAAGCAAGAGAACAGTAGATCAATATCCCTGGCTATCAAAAGATGCAAAACACTCAACAAAATGCTAACTAATCAAATTCAACAACACATCAGAAAGTTCATTTATCTGAACCAAATGGAATTTGCCCTTGGTGTGCACAGGTATCCCAACATATGCAAATCACTCAATGTAATTAATCACATTAACAAATCAAAGAACAAAAATCATGATTATCTCAATAATGCATATAACATCACTCAGTAATAAAAATTTTAAGCAAACTGTGTTTAGAAGAAACGTTTCTCGACAAAATCAAGACAAAATACGACACTCCACAGTTAGCATCATATCAAATCGTGAAATGTTGAATGCATTTCCGCTAAGATCAGGAACCAGACAAACATGTCAACTTTCACTATTCGTACCCTGGAACTTTTATTCCGAACAATTAGACAAGAAAAAAAAAGTCTAAAGAATAAAAATTAGAAAAGTAGAATCCTAATTATTCCTGTTTTTATTTTATTTTAAAGATTTTTTTATATTTATTTTTATTACAAAATCAGATACACATAGAGGAGGAGAGACAGAGAGGAAGATCTTCTGTCTGATAATTCACTCCCCAAGTGAGCGCAACGGCCTGTGCTGTGCCGATCCGAAGCCAGGA
Source organism: Ochotona princeps (assembly GCF_030435755.1). Classification (NCBI taxonomy): domain Eukaryota; kingdom Metazoa; phylum Chordata; class Mammalia; order Lagomorpha; family Ochotonidae; genus Ochotona; species Ochotona princeps. The sequence continues at coordinate 37,435,789 of NC_080865.1, forward strand.
ACCAGGAACTTTCTCCAGGTCTCCCACAAGGGTGCAGGGTCCCAAAGCTTTGGGCCGTCCTCCACTGCTTTCCCAGGCTACAAACAGGGAGCTAGATGGGAATTAAAGCTGCCGGGATTAGAACCGGCGCCCATATAGGATCCCGGGGTGTTCAAGGTGAGGACTTTAGCCGCTAGGCCACGGCACCGGGCCCTATTCCTGTTTTTAGATAACAAAATCTGTGTGTGTGTGTGTGTGTGTGTGTGTGTGTGTGTGTGCGCGCGCGCGCGAGAGAGAGAGAGAGATCCAGGACTTCACTAACATAAAAAATGTTATAGCTGAGAAAGAGCTTATAGTATCAGTCTCAATTACAATAGCCACAAAAAATTACTTTGGAATAAATGTATTCAAGGATATGAAAGAACTCTGTAGTAACAAATAAAAATCATTGAACAAAGAAGGCTCATAAAAAAGGAAAAAAAATCTAATGTGTTCATGGATTAAAAGAATTAATGTCACCAAGACATCCATAGAACCCAAACAATTTACAGATTAAAGGCAATCTTGATCCACATATCAAGAACAGTCATCTCAAATCTAGAAAAAATAATACTAAAATTTTTATGGAAACAAAAGAGACCCCCCCCCTAGCTAATGCGATCTTTTTTTTTTTTAAGATTTATTTTATTTTCATTACAAAGTCAGATATACAGAGAGGAGAGACAGAGAGGATGATCTTCCATCCGATGTTTCACTCCCCAAGTGACTGCAACAGCCAGAGCTGTGCTGATCTGAAGCCAGGAGCCAGGAGCTTCTTCTTGGTCTCCTGCGTGGGTGCAGGGTCCCAAGGCTTTGGGCTTTCCCAGGCCACAAGCAGGGAGCTGGATGGGAAGTAGAGCTGCTGGGATTAGAACCGGCGCCCATATGGGATCCTGGTGTGTTTAAGGCGAGGACTTTAGCTGCTAGGCCACGCCACCGGGCCCGCTAATGTGATCTTAAACAACAAAAACAGAGCCAGATGCTCCACAACATAAAACTTCAAGACATACCACAGGGAGGTTATAATCAAAATAGCCTGTACATACAGGCACAAAAGAGACATATAAACCAGTGGAACAGGATGAAGAAACCCAACAGAGGGCCCAGTGTGATAGCTTAGCGGCTAAAGTCCTTGCCTTAAGTGCGCCAGGATCCCATATGGGCAACAGTTCTAATCCTGGCAGCCCACTTCCTATCCAGCTCCCTGCTTGTGGCCTGGGAAAGCAGTCAAGGACAGCCCAAAGCCTTAGGACCCTGCACCTGCATGGGACACCAAGAACCAGAAGAGTCTCCAGGCTCCTGGTTTCAGATTGGCTTAGCTCCAGCTGTTGCAGCCACTTGGGGAGTGAACCATTGGACAGATGATCTTCCTCTCTGTCTCTCCTCCTCTCTGTATATCTGCCTTTCAAAAAAAAAAAAAACCCAACGTAGTTAACAAAATTAATCCACATATCTGCAGCCAACTTATGTTTGGCAAATGAGTTGACATCAATCCCTGGAGATAATAAGAAAATAGTGCTGGAAAGACTGGGTCTATGTGTAAAAATATATGAAACAAGACACCTGACCAACTCAAAATGAATCAAGGATCTAACTGTACAAACTAACCTAGTTTGTGGGTTCTCTTAAAAGGTATGCCATTCCTTAAATCTACCCTTCTCTTACTAAATGACAGTTTCTATAGAATTAGAATTCCAGAAATACGGGAATATTTCCTATGTACACTTTTGGAATTCAAATTAAAAAAAAATCAGAGATAAGAAAATCCTGAATTAGTTGGGTGTGATTTTAAAAAGAAAAAGCCTAATCTGATTTAACAGAGCTGAATTAAAATAGGTTAATTTTTTTGCAACTAGGCACAAAGTAAACTTGAGGTAGTGCTAAGTTTGGCTGTAAATAAGTAGCTTTGCAATTTTTCACATCTGAGTATATAGACTAAAATATGTCTGTTAGATGTGAATAATAATAATGACCCTAAATTAGAAGACAGCAAAAATTTGTGTGTGGACATCAACAGAAACAGAATGAAGAGAAGAAACTTAGAAATGGCCAAAAGAGAAATGAAAGGTTTATACTTATTTCTAAGTGATTAATATTTGAAAGTTTGTGTTCTTTTTTGTTTGTTTTGTTTTTAGTTCAATTTATTATAGTTGCTTTACAAATTATGCTAAAAGCATAGCAAAATGTAGTATTGTTTGTGTTTAAGATTCAGCAATTCTCATTATATTCCTTTATTGTTCTCACAAACTCTAGTATGAAATGTGACCACATCACGCTTTCCTGTCTAGGGTGCATAGTGTCAAGAACAGATTCCATGGATCTCTGCACAGGAGAACCAAAAGACTCAAGCAAGAGACCATGGAAACTCATAAGAGAATTTCGTAGGGTAGCAGGACACAAAATTAGTGAACTTAAATTGATCATGCTAGAGTATACAAATAACTCAATGGTTGTGAAAGAACTTGTAAATACAGTCCCCTTTAAAATTTTGCTTTTCTATCAACAATCTGGGAAGTTTCTAATTTCTCCACAACATCATCAACCGTATTTTTCTGTATCCATTTTTAAATTTGAATTGTATTACTAGGTGTAAAATAATCTCATTGTGATTTTTAATTTGGGCTTCCCTGATGATTAATGATTTGAGCATGTTTTCATGTACTCATTAGTTATTTACATTCCTTGAATAAATGAATATTCATAATTGTTGAAAACTGAATTTTGTGCCATTCTCCAAAAAATTAAATAAATTAAATAAATAAAGGCTTTGTATATTGAAACCCTAAGCCTCAAGTGATGGTATTTGGAGATGTGGTGGTTTACTTAAGGTTTTTCTACCTAATTTTATTTGGACACACAGAATTTGAAAAACAGTATACTTCTTTGAACAGCATGAACTACTTAAACACAGAATGTAGAGATAAATATTTACTATGCATATTGGCAGTCCCATTGAAAAGCAAGAAAAGGGCCTGGCGCAATGGCTCACTGGCTAAATCCTTGTATTGCATGCACCGGGATCCCATAAGGGCACCAGTTCATGTCACAGCTTATCCACTTCCCATTCAACTCCTTGCTTGGGAGGCTTGGGAAAGCAGTGGAGAATGGCAGAAAGCCTTGGGATCCTTCACTCACATGGGAGATCCAGAAGAAGCTCCTGGTTCTAGGCTTCAGATGGGCTCAGCTCTGGCTGTTGTGGCCACTTGGGGAGTGAACTAGTAGATTGCAGATCTTTCTCTCTGTCCCTCTGTCCCTCTGCAAATCTGCCTTTCCCATGAAAGATAAATATTTTTTAAAAAGAGCAAGGAAAAATTAGTAATAAAAGAATCAGTCTTGAGACAAGTAGATAAATGTTGTATACAGAAATGTAGCATTTGTTGCGTAATTAGGTTATGGATAAGGTCATGTAGATGGAAAGAATGATGGCATTAGTGTCCTTAAAGGAGAGAAAGAGATCATGTTTATTAACTTTGTTGATCTTTTTAAAGAAATGACTTTCAATTTTATTTATTCTATTGTTTTCCCATTCTCTGTATCATCTGCTTAAAAGCATCTTGTGCATTCTTGCCAAGTAGGATGTAGTTTCCCAGGCCAGGTTACAGTCTCACAGGCTGGATCCTCACCTAAGATGGAGCCCAGCTCAACATGGACTCCCTCGGGCCCAGTGCAGTGGCCTGACGGTTAAAGTCCTCACCTTGAACGCGCTGGGATCCCATATGGGCAACAGTTCTAATCCCGGCGCTCCACTTCCCATCCAGCTCCCTGCTTGTGACCTGGGAAAGCAGTCAAGGACGGCCCAAAGCTTTGGGACCCTGCACCCGCGTGGGAGACCTGGAGGAAGTTCCTGGTTCCCGGCTTCGGATCGGCGCAGCACCAGCCGTTGCGGTCACTTGGGGAGTAAATCATCGGACGAAGATCTTCCTCTCTATATATCTGACTTTGTAATAAAAATAAATAAATCTTTAAAAAGCATGGACTCCCTCATGTCAAGTCTGTTATTTCAGCATAGCATATGTTCATCTTGGATAATATTTCATGGACACTTGGAAGGATATGCATTCTGCTACGGTTAAATTGAAGTTCTGTGTATGTGTATGTATATACATATCTCAGTTCTTGTTGAATTATAGCATTGCCCAACTCTATTTCCTTGTTGATCTTATATGTAGTTATGCTCTCCATTATTAAAACTAGCATACTGATGTCTCCAACTGTTATTGCTAAATAATCACATCAGGATTAATATTTTAACATATTAACTGATATATTCAGCAAGTATCTATACCTCTGAGTAATAGGGTTTCCGTTTTTATTTTAGTTTACTTTAATTGTACATAATTTTAATTTCTTTCTTTTTCCTCTACTTGCTATGGTATGATACTTATAGGGAAGCTAAACTTGTTACAGCAAAGAGAATAAATATGCTATTGTATTAATATGAAACAAATAATAAAGGGAAAGATAGGAAGTTAGGAGGGGAATTAGAGAGGAACTCCTATGCTTTTGTATCTGTATTGTGAAAAAAGTGAAATCTATGCATCTTATATAAATTAAAAAAATAAAAATACATTTTAACATATAAATTTGTGGGGCTACAAACATTAAGAGTTAAAGTAATCAGCAAGGCAGGGAAGGCGGTAGACATCAAGACAGAGAACAGATGGCTAAGCTGATACAAACTCTAGGGTGGCTGAATAAAATATAAGATACATAATTAACCTGGAATTGCCATAAAATTAATATGTGTTAAATATTGCTGACATGTATTTATGTTAATCATAAGTTGTGTCTTGGAAATTCAAGTTCAATTTAGCAATCATTTTTGATGTGGGATTTTGTGGAAGCCATGCTTTCATTTGCAGAAGTTGGCTAACAGCAAAATTGGAACTGACATTGCGATGCAGCAAGTTAAGCCAATATGCTGTACACAGCATGGATTTGACTCCTGGAAGCTCCACTTCCAATTCAGCCCCTTGTTAAAGTACTAGGGAAAACAATAGAGGGAGGACAGTCACATGGACGATCCCACTTCAGCCTGAGGCAGCCCTGTCTTTTGTAGTCACTTGGGGAGTAAACAAGGGCATGGATGAGTCTCTCTCACACTGCCTTTCAAACAAACAGATCTTTAAAAAGAAACAATATCATTACGTGACCCCAGAGCAGAGTCAAAGCCTGAGGAAGCAACTTCAATTTTCTAGCAGGCAGTTCTGGCAGCCAAGCATTCAGATTCTTAACAAACAGTGGAATATGCAGAGAAGTAGCACAATGAGCAGTCAGAAGGTACAGAGGTTAGATTTGTCTCAGATAATGGGATAGGCAGATAGAAAAGAAGAGTGGAGAATGATGAGCCTTAGTAGTTCTTGGTACTTGTGGAAGAAAAGACAGAGTAGAACTTGGCTGTATCAACCAAGTAACCATCACATCTAAAAGACAAAAGAAAACAAACAACAACAATGAAAACGGAAGTCTAGGGCCCAGGGTGGTGGCCTAGTGGCTAAAATCCTCACCTGAATACGCCAGGATCCCACATGGGCACCGGTTCTAATCCTGGCAGGCCCACTTCCCATCCAGCTCCCTGCTTATGGCCTGGGAAAGCAGTTGAGGACTGCCCAAAGCCTTGGGATCCTGCACCCGCGTGGGAAACCTGGAAGAGGTTCCTGGTTCCCGGCTTCGGACTAGTGCAGCTCCTGCCATTGCAGTCACTTGGGGAATGAATCATCAGAGGGAAGATCATTCTGTTTGTCTCTCCTCCTCTCTGTGTATCTGACTTCCCAATAAAAATTTAAAAATCTTTAAAAAAAAAGCCCCGAAAGTCTAGTCCTTCAGATTGGGGTACATGGAGGGTATATAGCAGGCACTTTAGAGTAAGGAAATGCTGTTGTGTTCTAATAGCCAACTATGTGCTTCCTGGAACCACTGAGCACTAGGTATGCATGGTGTGAAAAAGGGACACCAAATTTTAAGAATGTGGATAAATTCTACACCCCAAAAGGTAGTAGGCAGAGGTTATTTTAAGTCTTGCTGGGACATATCTGAGCCTGAGTGTGTGTGTGTGTGTGTGTGTGTGTATCTGTTGGGGGGATTGTGGTTTTAACTACAATCTTTTTTTTTTAAGATTTATTTTTATTGGAAAGTCAGATATACAGACAGGAAGATCTTCTGTCCGTTGATTTACTCCCCAAGTGACCACAATGGCCAGAGCTATGCTGATCTGAAGCCAGCAGCCCAGAACCTTGTCCAGGTCTCCCATGCGGGCACAGGGTCCCAAGGCTTTGAGCTGTCCTCCACTGCTTTCCCAGGCCACAAGCAGGGAGCTGGATGGGAAGTGGAACAGCAGGAATTAGAACTGTTCCCCATATGGGATCTTAGCGAATGCAAGGCGAGGACTTTATCCACTGGGTTACCATGCCAGGCCCTCAACTACAATCTTAACACGTATGTTGGTAACATATATTAAGGAATCCTCAATCTAGTCTATCAGAAGTTGGAGTCATTATAGGAAAAGGAGCAAATAGGTTCACTTGGCCTGAATGTCATATCTGTGCCAGGTCTGAAGTTGAAACATAAGAATTTCTGTATTGGGCCCGGCGGCGTGGCCTAGCGGCTTAAGTCCTCACCTTGAAAGCCCCAGGATCCCATATGGGTGCCGGTTCTAATCCCAGCAGCTCCACTTCCCATCCAGCTCCCTGCTTGTGGCCTGGGAAAGCAGCCGAGGACGGCCCAATGCATTGGGACCCTGCACTCGTGTGGGAGACCTGGAAGTGACTCCTGGCTCCTGGCTTCGATCGGCACAGCACCGGCCGTTGCGGCTCACTTGGGGAGTGAATCATCGGACGGAAGATCTTCCTCTCTGTCTCTCCTCCTCTCTGTATATCTGACTTTGTAATAAAATAAATAAATCTTTTTAAAAAAAAGGATTTCTGTATTGTCACAAGTGTATTTGCTATTGGTTCTTTTATTAAATATTTATTTTACTTGTAAGTCAAAGGCAAGGACTTTAGCCGCTAGGCCACCACACCATGCCCGATGCTAAGATTTTCAATACCTGAGGTAAGCTTGTTTCCATTGCAGTGTGTGCCTCACATGCCTCTGAAAGAGGTAGGAAATTGCTATTATACTTGGACTCACAACCTGAATGTAGCCAGCCTCAGCAATATTGATTGTTACCATTGTAGGGGGTGGAGAAATATGTGCAAGAGGAAGGAAGGCATGTTGTTTCTCCCTGTGAGCATGGCGTGTCTGGGAATAATTTAACTACAGGAAAGTCTGTCACTGTGTATTCGCATGTGTACAACATGAATTCACCAAGGACATGGTCTATTCTTGGCCCTGAAATTACGAAAAAGGAAAAGGGCTAGGTAGGAACACCATACAGAAATCTCAGTAACCAAAACAAATAGTGTATTTTTCTTAATTATAATTTTATTTTAATTTTAGGTTTACAAGTGGTTACAAGAAAAATACAGATGGGCAATGCATAATCTTTTCACTGTTCCCTCCCTGGTGTCCTTTTGCAGAGCTATAGTATAATGCCACAAAGAAGATACTGACATTGATGCAGTCAATACAGACCATTTTTTAAAGATTCATTTTTACTTTTTAACAATTCATTTTCTTTTTATTTTAAAGCAACCTTTACACAGAAGGAAAGAGAGACTGGAAGGTAGGTCTTCCAACTTCTATCTCATCCTCCAAATGGCTACAACAGTTAGAGCTGAGCTGATCTGATGTCAGGAGCCCAGAGATGCCTCCGGGTCTCTCACAAATGTGTAGAGGCCATAATAGTTTCACCATCCTCTTTCTTTGCTTTCCCAGGATGTAAGCAGGGATCTAGATTGGAAGCAGAACAACCAGGAGACAGATAAGTGTCCCTAGGGGTTCTTAGCACTGCAGGCAGAGGATTAGCTTGCTACATTACAACGCCAACCCCCCACCTCCCCAATTGACCTTATTTTGAAGATTGGAAACTGATGCTCAGAGCAAACATGACCTGGCCAAAAATCAAATAAATGCAATAAGATAATACATATTATTGAGGTACATATGTTAATCTTTCATCTGTCAAAGACATATCTGCCCAAAGTGTCTCTTTAGTGTAAGCCCACCAAGATAGAAGTTCTACCTTTTATATTTCAAGACAATGCACCAAAATGGCCTTGTTAGCAGTGGAGGGCCAGGTTAGGCTGGAAGATTCTAGAATCTATAAACAGGCATCCTCTACCTTCAAGCACTGGCATCCCATATGTGTGTCAGTTGTGTCCTAGCTACTTCACTTCCAATCTAGCTCCCTGTTTATGGCCAGGGAAAACAGAGCAGGAAGAGAATCCTCTATAAAGAAACCTCAAACCTTAACAGTAAAAAGTCACCAGTCGAATTAGAATTAGAATGGGCAAATTATATGAAGAAACATCTCATTGATGATGACACACAGATGACAACTAAGTGCATAAAAAGATGTTCTGCAGCATTAGCAATTTAGGAGATGCAAATTAAGACCATCATGTGTTATCATTTCATATCTATCAGAAAACTAAAATGAAAAATAAATGGGACCAATGTTGTGCAGTGGGTTAAGCTGGTTAAGCTGTCATCTGAAATACTGGCAATCCCATATCAGAGAGATAGTTTGATTCTTGGCTAGTTCATTTCCAATCCAGCTCCCTGCAAAATACTCCTGGGAAAGCAGTGGAAGGTGGCCCAAGTACTTGGGACTCTGTCAGCTATGCAGGGAACGCAGGCTTCTTCAACCTGACTCAAGTCCTGCCATTGTAGTTATTTGCTGTGCTGAGTGGATTAATAGATGGAAGATCTCTCCCAGTACCACTCTGTAACTCCACCTTGCAAACAGATAAAACAAATCTTTTCAAAAATGGTAACACAAAATGCTGCCAAGGATACAAAGAAACTGAATCACTCACACATTGTTGATAAATGTGAAAACTGATACAACTGCCACAGAAAAGAGTTTGGTAGTTTCTTTAAAAAACAAAACAAAACAAAACAAAACAAAACAAAACAAAACAAAATAAAACATGGACTGCCATATGATTCAACACTTATACTCCTAGGTACTTATCCCAGAAAAACAAAAGGAAATTTAAGTGAAATCAGCCTTATGCGTATTTATAGCAGTTCATTTGAAATAGTTAAAATGGGAACCAATCCAGATCTTTTACAAAATGTGGATGTTAAATCAAACTATGATACATACATGCCCTAGAAAACTGTTCAACAATAAACACTAATATATTTTTGGATGAACCTTTACAGAAAAAAAGCAATCTTCAAAAGTTAAACATCATTTGATTCTGTTAATGGCAATATTCTTGAAATGACAAAATTATAGAAATGGGGAACAAATGAATGCTTACCATGGTTAAAGGAGGCAAGGATGGTATGAGCAAAGTGGGTGTGGTTATAAAAAGGGAATATGAGATTCTACTGGTGGTGCAAAATTGTTCACAATCCCCTAGGTTATGGCTAGGAAAGCAGCAGAAGATGGCTCAAGTGTTTGGGCCCCTTTACTCATATGGGAGATCCAGTTCTGGTGTCTAACTTCAGCCCAGCTCAGCTCTGGCCATTGCAGCCATTTGATAAGTGAACCAGTAGATGGAAGATCTCTCCCTCTGTATCTCCTTCTCTCCGTAAATCCACTTTTCAAATAAAAATAAACAAATACTTTTAAAAGGTTCATGAAACAAGTGGTAATCAATCAGTTCTTAAAAATAATTTTTAAGCAACAGAGCTCTATGTTGAAACATGCTTCCCATGAAACTGCACAATATGAAACTGATTATCAGTTGAGTTCTAATTGAAGCAGGAGAAAAGATGTCTCACTTTTACTATAAATTTTAAGGATCTTTGAAAACCATTGATGTAGTTGCATTTAGAAAGGTCTAGTTTTTGTAGAATTAAAGAAATCAAGGAAGTAAGAGGGTCATTTTTTACTCAGAATTTCTTAGTTTCTTGGCCTCTGCCTGCCACAGGAAAATTGATTTAAGTTTTACCTGTAGTGCCTACGACAGGTTTGGTTTTAATAATACCTGACTGGGAAATCCTTCCTGATTCTTCCAGTAGAATTTCTTAGGCTATTCTATGTAGTTTCAGAGCATTCCCTTTACTCCTCTACTCTAACACAGCTCATATTTTATTGTCATGATTTGTTTGCTGGCCTGTCTCCAGTCAGGTTATAAGCAACCTAAAAGCAGGGATTGTTCTCATTTCTTTGGATCTCAGAACCCAAAACAGGGAAAATAACACGAGTTGAAGTGAAATGTTGAATCATGGTGGCTTCATTTCTTGAATTCGTTTATTTCTTCAATTTGTCCTCATTCAAATCACTTTGTAAAAATGTATTCAAATTTTAAGGAGGCAAAACTTTTTTAAAAAGAGTTATCTCTTTTTGAAAGGCAGAGAGAAAGTCTTCCAGCTTCTGGTTCTCTTTCCAGCTTGCTATAACTACAGGAGCTGAGTTAACCTGGATCTGGGAGCCATAAACTTCTTCCTGGTCTTCCACCTAGGTTCAGAGTCCCAAGGCATTGGGCAATCCTCTGCTGCTTTCCGAGACCATAAACAGGGAGCTAGATTGGAAGTGGAGCAGCCAGGGCATGAACGAGCATCCATGTGGGATGCTAGTACCACAGATTGGAGGATTAGTCTGTTGGGCCAAGGCCCCAGGCCCAGGAGGCAAATGTTTTAAATAAAATATCTGTATTACATTATATTTAAATATATAAAATATTCAACTGAGCTATCATAGTAAGCTTACCTAATTTATGATACAGCTGAAGCGTATTTTGTGTGTTAACATACAATGTAGAGGATTTATCTGACATTAATTTAATAATATGAACAGCTAGTCATGTTATAAGGAATATAGGGGAAATATAGGACTAAAACCATGATTTTCCACCCCTTCTCGAAGCTGAGTCCCACATTTGGCTCTACAGCATGAGAATCTGGAGGTTACTGAAGATAGACACGTGGCTTTGGTCACAAAGAGGCAAGAATTGAAGGGAGGTGGAGGGATTGAGAAAAGGGAGTGTTTTCAGTTCCCTATTGAACAAAGCAGAAATAGATTCCATGTGAGTATCTTGGAGAATTCATCTATTTTGGAGTCAGGAGAATTGGGGGAGGGGAGGAAATGAAAAGAAGATAAATGAGGAGAGATGCACCCAGTGAAGGCAGAGGGGGCAGTGCTGTGGCCTAAAACTCAAGAGAAGAAGTGGACTTCTGTGTGATGTCACACTGGGAACATAGCTCTGACCATTTCTTTTAGTAGTGGCATAGGCCTGAACTCATGACCTACTGGTGCTCTGCTATCACAGATGCCAGTAAGAGCTATGATAGGTTGCAGCAAAAATGAAACATAGGTGAAAGCTGTTAGTGTGTAGTAAGCATATGCTTTAGAAAATCCAATTACCAGCTTATGTTTCGATGGGAAAGGGAATAGTCAAGAAATCAGAAACTTATAAAGATAGTTATCAATCTTCCTTAAATGCCCAGCAACCCTGAAGCATATCCAATGAAAGCATCATTGAATTCTAAAACATTAGAGCTGGAATTCTAGACCAGAGAGTCCAAACCCTTCATCTTAGAGATGGCATAGCAGAAAATGGAACAGATATGTACAAAATCAAATAGCAAGTTAATTTCATAGCTGAGTTAATTCAGATCTCTTGCCTCAATCCCCATGTAAAATACAAAATCAGTAGATATATAAACATGTATATACATATATTCGTCTAAAAGAAATTGTTTAACTGAAACTATCATACTAAGAAGGGAAGATGCAGTGCAGTATGCATCTCTACTCCTGAATAAAGGATGGATTCCCAATGAAACTGCAAAGTATACCTTGAAAATAGGATGATAGACTCCCTATCATTGTCTATGTGTATAATGTCATGATACACTTAAACAGCAGAATAATGAAATTATGCCTGTTGTTGAAGAAGTATACTGTTGTTATAATATAGGGAAGACAGTGAAGGGGGTTGCATGAGGGCCTAAGGAACTGTATCATCAAAAATAAAAATTAGGGCCCAGTGCAGTGGCCTAGTGGCTAAAGTCCTTGCCTTGAACGCACTGGGATCCCATATGGGCGCCGATTCTAATCCCGGCAGCCCCACTTCCCATCCAGCTCCCTGCTTGTAGCCTGGGAAAGCAGTCAAGTTCAGCCTAATGCCTTGGGACCCTGCACCCATATGGGAGACCCAGAAGAGCTCTTGGCTCCTGGCTTTGGATCAACGAAGCTCCAGCCTTTGCAGTCACTTGGGGAGTGAATCATCGGACAGAAGATTTTCCTCTCTGTCTCTCCTCCTCTCTCTATATATGTCTGACTTCGCACTAAAATTTAATAAATCTTTTTAAAAATAAAAATTAAATTAAAAAAATGTAAAGTTATATTTAAAAGATGTTTAAGAAGGAAGGAAAGGCCAGGCCTCTATTTTGGTTCAACAGGCTGATTCTCTACCTGCAAGTGCCAGCATCCCATATCAGTGCCAGTTCATGTCCCAGCTGCTCCACTTCTCATCCAACTTCCTGCTTGGGATCCTGCACCCATGTGAGAAATGGCTCCTAGCTCCTGGCTTCAGATCAGTTCAGCTCTGGCCACTGCAAACATTTGGGGAGTGAACCAGCACATAGAAAATCTTTCCTTCTGTCTCTCCTTCTCTGTAAATCTGCCTTTCCAATAAAAAATAAATCTTTTGAAAAGGGAAAAAAATCTGTCTTCCTCCTCCATTGCTTAATTCTGAGTAAATGAGAAATAAATGAGGAAAGGACTGATGCTGGATGGATGTTCTCAGTAAGTTGATGAATTTTTAAAGCATATCTGGCAAAAAATAGAATCATAGGTTTTCAGTACTAGAGCAGCGCTAGAGTCCAGCACCCATTGTGGTGCTTGTTTGCATATGAGATTACTGAGACCCAGAAAAGGTTTGTCTGGTGGCACAACCAGTCCCAAGCACAACTCTACCTTAGCCTTCCTCTTCATAGAATCTGATCTATGAAACCATTTTCAGATTTAGAAAACCTAAATTTAATATATTTAAGAAATCAATACCAACAAAAATTTGTTTATATAATTTCTTCTCTTTCTTGATCAAAATGCAAGTGCTAAGTAACAAGCACATAAGATGAAAATTCAAGAAAATGAGAAAATCCACTGTATCTTTTAGAACATGATAAATAGGAAGGAATAAGTGCAGATTTGTTAAGTGACTCACACCTACTAGGGGGTGGGAGGATGGATAACATAGGGAAGCCAGACAAAGACAGTACTAGGTTCACATCTTGTCAGGCTTACAAACTGGTGCTTTTGAGTCTGAGTCCTTTGTTAGATATGTTCTTCTAGAATTCCGAGGATCTTAGAGAGTTAGATTGGACTGGTTTACAGATGGGAAAATGAAGCCTAGTAGGGGAAGAGACTCCCATGGACACACAGAGAAGCAGCAACACAGCTGGAGTTAAAACCAAGATCCTGAACTCAGAAGTCAATGGGCCCTTTCCGTTGAGTTCTTGAGGAAGTTGGTGAAAACATACCAAGAAAATTCAGCAGATATATGCAAAATTACTTTTATGGCACAGTTTTCCACACTAGGGTTCAGAGATTTGGAGAGTGGAAACATGAAACTCCACTATTTCTACTACCAGGTCTTCTGGACTTTGCACTTGAGGGATCTGGGTCACTAACACTGGAAAGTTCAGTAACATAAAGTCATTAAAAATAGCAATAATCTCAAGTGAAACATCACCTGAAAATATCTAACATGATCTGTAAAGGCAGATGCAAGTTAAGGTTAATGACTTGTAACAGGCATCTGCTGGAGAAATCTTAGGTAAGGCTTCAATTATCAAACATGAAAGTTTTTGAGAAGATATAAAGAATGAAATTGCCCGTTTTAGCTCCTGAAATCTGTGTTAATGTTCACAGGTCAATTACCATGTCTGAGCTTCTACCTCTAGCATTCTGTGATTTTCTTCCAGTCTCCATGTCTCAGTAAATGCTACTTTAATAATTACTTAAGCCAAAAAGAACCTAGAGTCACTTATTTATTATTATTGCTATTTTAAAATTATGGAATATTTTATTTTTTAAAGATTTATTTATTTTTATTGGAAAGGCGAATATACAGAGGAGGAGAGACAGAGAGGAAGATCTTCTGTCCGATGATTCACTCCCCAGGGTGACCGCAATGGCTGGAACTGAACAAATTAAAAGCCAGGAGCCAGGAACTTCCTCCAGGTCTCCCATGTGGGTGCAGGGTCCCAAGGCTTTGGGCCGTCCTCAACTGCTTTCCTAGGCCACAAGCAGGGAGCTGGATGGGAAGAAGGGCCGCCGGGACTAGAACCGGCAACCATATGGGATCCCGGCATGTGCAAGGCAAGGATTTTAACCACTACACTATCGCGCCAGGCCCAGGAAATATTTTAAAAGATTTATTTATTTAACAAGTACAATGAGTGCAGGGGAGACAGAGAGAGAGAAAGAGACAGAGACAGAGAGACAGAGACACACACAGAGAGAAAGCAATATTATCTGTCCCCTGATTCACTATCCAAATGGCTACAACAGCCAGGACTGGACAGGCTGAAACCAGGAGTCAAGGAAATCAGGAATTCCCTCTGGGCCTTCCAAATGCATGGCAGGAGTCCAACTACTTGCTGCCTTCTCAAGTACGTTAGCAGGGAGCTATACCAGAAATGGAGCAGCTAAGACTCAAATCAACACTCTGATATGGATGAAAGTGTCACAGGAGGCAACTCAGTATTTTCTACCATAATGCTAGCCCTAGAAATAGATAATTATTGTCAATTATAATCAACCTACTTTATAGTTAAATGCCAGAACTTATTCCTTCTAACTGTAACATTTAACTGATTTTAAAAGTCATTGAGACTGCCTGTCTCTCCCTCTATACCTCATCTTATCAATGAGCTATTTGTCACTTTTGTGACAAATAATAGATTTCCAGTCAATTTTTATTCACATCTACTTATCATGACCATAATTCAAACTACCATCATCTTTTTTCTCAATAACTTATTTCAATAACTTTTTCTTCTGCCCCACTTAATACATTTTCCTCAAAGCAATCATAGTGATCTTTAAAAAGTAGATCACATTATAACAGTATTGTGCTGGGGCTTCTAATTGATCGGGACGATATTCTGCCAGCTCTACCTTCAGACCAGAGAAGGTCTCCCCAAGAAACCATTGAATTTATCTGGACAGTAAGATGCTGGACTTTATGCTTGGTATATGCTTGCAATGAAAGAATCTTGACTGAATTTGAACTGTAACACTGCAACTAGGTGGAGGAATCCACCATAGGGGGGAGGGTTTGGGGAAGGGATGGGGGAATCCCAGAGCCTATGAAACTGTGTCACCTAATGCAATGTACTTAATAAAAGAAAAAAGTAGATCACATTACTTCCCTCCTTGAAACTGTGACAGAAATTAATATGTTCATAGGTGGAAACAGAGTGAGAAGTATGTCTCCATGCATACAGTACAAGAATGAACTCACAGTAAAATGGCTGATCATGTCCTGATGGTTGGGTGTTGGATTCCCTGACATTGTCCATGCCCACATTATTGGGAGATACCTCAGTGGCAGCATAATGGACTTTTAAAAATTCACGAAAGGCATTCATTGTACAACTGGAGGGGAGATCAGTGGGAAGAGGTGGGAACTTGGGGAGAGGGTGGGGAGACCCCAGTACCTATTAAACTTTGTCATAAAACAAAATAATAACAACAACAACAATAATAATACTCTGACTGCCTTGTAGTTAGAATAACATCCAAACTTATCACCATGGTTTACAAGATTTCTTTTTACTGCTTGCCTGCTCAATCTACTGCTGTTTCCTTCAATCAGTCGGAGGCTTGCCTGCTTTATCATATAGGCTAAACTTATACAGGCTAAGTATGTTCCTGCTTTGGAACCACTACACAGGCTATTCTTTCCTCCCTTCAGATCACTATATCTCTGACTCCTCAGGTGCCTGCAACATTCTCTTTGAGAGAGTCTTTTTCTGACCATGTTACCTAAAACTTTTTGTTCTATCTTCTGCTAACATTTTGTCCCCATTATCCTTATTTACTGTACTATGGTTCTGCCTTCACTTTATAATATCATTCCACTTATTTTCCCCTTTTCTGTAATTATCATCTGGTTCATCCCCATAACATGTAAACCTCCTGATGACAGGGATCTTAGTGAGGCAATAGAATATAGTGGTTAAAAGCATGGCTCCTGGAGTCAGACTGTTCTGTATGTTATTAGATGTGTGAATCTAAGAAAATTCCTTAACTCCTTTGTGACTCAGCTCTCCCTTCACTACAATGGGGATAACAGCACTGTATAGAGTTATTACAAGTATTACTATAACTCAGTGTATCATGTCCCTGATACATAGCAAGTGCCTGATATACAGCAAGTGCACAGTAAGTATTTGTTGTTCAATTGTGTGTGTCAGCTCTTGATGCCTCTTGCTTCTTACCTTACCTTCTGCCTAATTTCCTTATGAATTCTTCCTTCAGGAGGCTTTTCTCTGACTCCTTGATTGCTGCCCAGGACTAAATTAATTCTCCTGTGAGCCCCAACATAACATTGATTTCTGGGTTATGGAATTTATATAAGGGATCTTTCAAAGATTCGTGAAAATTAAGTATTATGAAAAAACCATGGATTTCAAAAATGGTTTTAATTCCATTTGCTCAAAAATATTTTTAAGTGCCTTCAGGTTTATACATGAGTTTTGTAATAGCTGGTCCTTGCTTAGTGAGGGCAGGGGCTATGTCCGCCTTACCTACGGTGCGACTTCTGCCTGACACATAATAGGTGCACAGTAAATATTTATTTTTCAAGAAAAGAAATATTTTGTTTACTTGAAAGAAGAGGAATAGAAAGAGGAGAGAGAGAGAGAGGATGAGATCTTCCATTCTCTGATTTACTCCCCAAATGGCTGCACCAAATAGAGTTGGGCCAGGCAGAAGCCTGGAGCCTAGAATTCCATTCAGGTCTCCCATATGGGTTCAAGGTTGGGACATCTGCTAGTTTCTCAGGCATGTTAACAGAGAACTGTATCAAAATCAGAGCAACCAGGGGCCAGATGTGGTGGCTTAGCAGATAAAGTCCTCGTCTTGCAGGTGCCAGGATCCCATATGGGCACCAGTTCTAATCCCGGCAGCCCCACTTCCCATCCAGCTTCCTGCTTGTGGCCTGGGAAAGCAGTTGAGGATGGCCCAAACCCTTGGGACCCTGCACCTGTGTGGAAGACCCTGGGGAGGTTCCAGGCTCCTGGCTTTGGATCGGCAGAGCACTGGCCACTGTGATCACTTAGGGAGTGAATCATCGGATGGAAGATCTTTCTCTCTGTCTCTCCTCCTCTCTGTATATCTGACTTTCCAATAAAAACAAATAAATCTATAAAAAAAATCAGAGCAGCCAAAATTTGAATCAACACTCCAATATGGGCTGCCAGCCCTACAGGCCACAGCTTGACCTGCAGCACAATGGCAGCCTCACTGATAAAATTTTTGACTGAATATTCAAAAACATTGTCTCATTTTTTTTTCTTTCAGAATTGCTGATTAAGAAATATGATGAGAAATCAATAGAAGACTGGATCAGAAAGCTATGGTTCATTTACTCCATGGAATACTACTCAGCTATTAAAAAATAAAAAACAAAAAACAAAAAACCGAAATGCAGCCCTTTGTAGCCAAATGGGCCCAACTGGAAACCATTATGCTAAGGAAAATGAGCCAATCCCAAAAGCTTAAATACCACATGTTTGCCTTAATTTAACATGAAATTATGTCAATCTGAAAAACAGTACCTGTAAACTGTAATATTATTTCAACCCCAAACAGCCTGTATCTAATGCAATAAGATATTGTGATGTAACCAATGAACCAACAGTCAATGTGAGTCAGACTGCTTATGATCTACATCAAAGAACTGTAAACCCTAACATACTTTTAAGACCCTTAGCTACTCGGAAATGGGGTGGGAGAGCAGAGAAATCTTCCATCTCCTTAGAATGTGTGAGGAAGACGTGAAGTATAACCTATCAGGAACATAACAGGTAACTCATAGACAACAGATTCGAATCAGCATTAGACAATAGTTAAACTACAAAGACATATAGGGGGAATCAGGAGTGATCCTGACAACCTCTTAACAGGAGGTCATATGCACAGAGCAGGGGGACCCCAGAGTGGAGCAGGTGGACAGGAGGAGACTCGTATCCCAACCCTGGAGACTCCCAGATCCTCACCAAGGACTATCAGTATGGGCACCAAGGACTACATCCCAACTGCCAAAGAGACCATGGAGAATTGGAATGCCTTCGGAGGCCGAGAACTCTGAGGTCACCCACCCCTGTTGGGATCTACCACACGGAATGGAAGAAGCCCATTTTAGTATTTAGTAGTTTATAGTGTTGAAGCATAAGGTGTGTAGAAGCCGGTAGTATATAAGCTAAAATTGAAATGTCAATGAAGTAGTCACAGGATGTGGTTAAGAACTTGCATTTTTTTTTTAACATTTTGGTCACTCAATACCATGTCAATTAATTCCATAATGTTGTAAATTGTTGTTGATGTTATGTTGTGGCTTTTAATTAAGATTAGATATTCTGCCAGCTCTGCTTGCAGACCAGAGATGGTCTCCCCAAGAAACTGTTGAATTTACCTGAACAATAAGATGTTGGACTCTATGCTTGGTATATGCTTGCAATGAAAGAACCTTGACTGAATTTGAACTGCAATACTGCAACAAGATGGAGGAATCCACCACGGGGAGAGGGTACGGGGAGGAGTTGGGGGAATCCCAGAGCCTATGAAATTATGTCACATAAGGCAATATAGTTAAAACATATATATATATATATATATATATATATATATATACACATATATATACATATATATTAAAAAAGACATGATGAGACATCCAATATGTAATTTTCATTACTTTTTATTATTTTATAAAAGATTGATTTATTTGAAAGGTAGAGGTAGATGGAGTGACAGAGGAAGGGAGAGATAGAAAGAAAAATCTTCTATCTGCTGGTTCACTCCTAAATGGCTGTGATGGTTGGTGCTGGGCTGGGCCAGCGCTGGGCAGGTCTGTAGTCAGGAGTTTCATCTGGGTCTCCCACGTGGGTACAGAGATTCAAGCATTTGGGACATCCTCCATTGCTTTCTTAGGCACATTAGCAGAGAGCTGTATCAGAAATGGGGCAGGGGCCAGGCACAGTGGTCTAGTGCCAGGATCCCATATGGGTAACAGTTCTAATCCCGGCAGCCCCACTTCCCATCCAGCTCCCTGCTTGTGGCCTGGGTAATGCAGTCAAGGATGGCTCAAAGCCTTGGACCCTGCACCTGTGTGGGAAACCCAGAAGAAGCTCCTGGCTCCCAGCTTCAGATTGGCTTAGCTCCAGCCATTTCGGTCACTTGGGGAGTGAATCATCGGACAAAACTTCTTCCTCTCTGTCTCTCCTCTCTGTGTATATCTAACTTTGCAATAAAAATAAATAAATAAATAAATAAATAAATAAATAAATAAATAAATAAATAAATAAATAAAAGACGTGGACCAGTTGGGACTTGGACTGGCATTCATATATGATTTTGGCACTGCTGATTGTAGCTTTACCCACTATACCAGGGTGTGAGTCCTTATGCTACTTTTTGAATGCCAATTCAGAATAGAAGCTGTTATTGTTCCCCTGACTCCTGCCTTAGGTTCACTGCTGAAGCACAGGGAAAAATCTAGGAATTCAAACATTCTAGCCTCTGCTTTTTGAATATCGACCCATTACCTGAAAGCAGAAGCATGTGAATAAGATACTGATTGGCTTGTCTTTTTCTAATTTCTAGCATTTTCAGTGCTATTCACCCCAATGTACCCTGCACTCCTTACCTGTTTCCTGGCAATACAAATAATGCTGACCCTTATAGACCTACTTTTGTAAAAAAAAAAAATTCTGAGCACCTGAAATCAATTCATGTATTACCCTCGCTGCTAACACATTTTTTTCCCAAAGATTTACTTATTTGTATTAGAAAGTCGGATATACAGAGAGGAGGAGAGACAGAGAGGAAGATCTTCCATCCGATGATTCACTCCCTATGAAGCTGCAATGGCCACGACTGAGCAGATCCGAAGCCAGGAGCCAGGAGCTTCTTCTGGGTCTCCCATACTGGTGCAGGGTCCCAAGGCTTTGGGCTGTCCTCCATGCTTTTCCAGGCCACAAGCAGGGAGCTGGATGGGAAGCAGGGTTGCCAAGATTAGAATTGGCACTAGTATGGGCTCCCAGCACATGCAAGATGAGGACAATAGCTGCCAGGCTACTGCACCGGGCCTCTGTTAGCACTTTTTATTTTTGCTAGAAAATATGTTTTTAAAATATTTTATTTTGATAATCTTTACATGGTTGATTAGGGCACAAAGGGTCAAGGAGTATAGGAAAGTGGGTAAGACCATTGTTTTCACATTATTATTTTTATTTCTAGATCTTGGGTAAGAGGGGAGAATAAAGGGAAAAACCCCACCCAGCCTCCCACCCATCCCAGGTCCCCAATGTGGGGCATGCTCTGAGGGCACTGCTCAAGTGGTTTTGATAGTCCAACAGTTCTGAATTACTGCCAACCTCGCCATTCCAAACACAATGAAATCTCTTCAGGATCCACTGGCTGACACAGTCCACTTTAGCATCTCTGTTAGCCCAGATTTTCACTGCCAACACATGGCTGGGGTAGATATCGATTTGTTCTGTCCTCCATCCTGTTGTGGTACCAGGTGTTCTCTGCAGGTTGTAATAGACTGCCATATCCTCTGTGTGCACTTGGATTTGCTGTCTGCTGTTCCAGCTTTGCCACTGAGGAGGCTCAGCTTTGACACTTGCACTCCATCCATGGTCAGACTGTGGAACTTGCACTTGTCTTCATGGTTGGGGTTCCAAGATCAGCAGTTCATTTGGAGGGATCCTCAAAGAAACTTCATCTGAGGTGATCCCAGGCCTGATTCCTGTGTGTGCATGCCAGTACAAAGTCCAGAACAGCCCGTCTCCCCAATCAACTTATGCATTTGCTGGTGGTTGCAATTGCAGGGTCAGTTCTGTTTCCAGCCCTGACTTCTACAAGAACCAGTGGGTGTTGCAGTCCAACCTGATGCTACCCACCACATACTTGGCCCTCACACAAACCAGTGGGAGCTACAGCCTAGTCGGGGCGACTCCCAATAACCTCCACCAGGCCTGCCACCTGCCCTGGTTCCCATGCTTGCCAGTATGTACGGCAGGGTGGTCCAGTCTGTCCCACATCGCATTCAGCTCTCCTACATGTCAATGGGCATTGAAGCCTAGTTCAACCCAACCAGCCCTAGTTTCCAGCCCACACACATGCTGTTGGGAGCTGTTTGTCCAGCCACGTCTGCCCCAGTCCTGGTATTCATGCTCTCCTGTGGGAGTGGTAACTCAAGAGGGAGATGCCCACTACTTCCCTCCTGAGTCCACTCTTGGATCATGTGCTTTCCAGGTGGTTCTGCAGTTTAGCTTGACAGAATTAGCCCCCACTGCCAGCATCTGCCAGCTGATGCTGTGGCAAAGCCCAACCAACCCTCACCCACTCTGATCTATGCTTGGACCAGTAGGAGCCGTCAATCCAGCCTGGCTTTTCCCTGATCTAGCTCACATGAGGCCCACAGGTGTTGTAGCTCTGCCTTATCTGGTCTACCCCTATCCCAACTCACACTTTCCAGCTTTACCCCTTTCCCCCCAGGTCTTACGTGTGCTGGTTGGGCGCCATGTCCCAGTCTGACATGGCCTGCCTCACCTCAGCTTCTGCCAGTGGGTGCTCTGGCCTAGCCTGGCCTGCCCTGGCCCATCCCCAATTCCAGCTCAAGTTGGTGGGGGCTAAAGCCTAGCCTACCCCAGCTGGCACCCAGTCCAAGCCGTAATGTGTACTGGTGTGTGTTGCTACCGGACCTGGCCTAACCCACACTCCATTCTGGCGCTTGGATTCACCAGTGGGTGATGTGAACTGGCTTTGCCTGGTTTGCCCCCGACCTGCGCCAAATGTATGCCACTGGATACCGTTCCCTGGCCTAGTCTGGGCTGCTCCCTATCGTGGTTCTTGCACTCACCTGCATGCACTATGTCCCAACAGAGGAGTTTCCCAGGTTCCTCCATCAGAACCATTCCCAATGCCAGATCTCATGCATGTAAGTGAGTCCATGGGCCAGCAATACTTAGTCCACCTCTTGTCCTAGCAGGAACAATGGCCTTTCCTGACGAGCCTTCAACCCATTCCGGTTGTTATTGTTGAGTACTACAGCCCAGTCTAGCCTGGTCCACACGCAGACACAGCTCATACCCTACTCACCAGGGGCAAAAGCCTAACCTAGCCTGTCCTATACCTACCCTGGTGCTGGGGTCTAGCCAAGTCTGGCACACCCAGCCCCAGCCCACACTTGTGCTAAGGTATGCTACAGCCTTATCTAGACCAGAACATGACTCCATTCCAGCCCTGTGCTTACCAGTGGGAACCACAAACCAGCCAGGGCGTCCCCTTAGCTCCCCAACTAGATGTGTTCCCAGCAATAGACCTTGCATGTGGCTGTGGTTGTTCTGACCCAGCTTGGCCTAGTCCCTCACCTATCATGACCTTTGCATTTGGATGCTGTAGCCTGTCCTTACCCAGCCTAAACCAAGTTCCACCACTCGCTGGCGGGTGCTGGAACCTGGCCCTGCTCCATCTGCTCTCATCCCAGTCTCATGCAGTCTGGTATGTGTGACAGCCTAGCTGAATTTGACCTGTGCTCCAGCCTGGTTTGTGCCCTTGCAGGTGAGGTAAGGTTGGCTTGGCCCTGCCCAGTTGCCCCCCTCCATAACCAACCCACACATTAGCCAACAGTTGGAGTTACCCTGCTCAGGCTGCCCAACACCCAGGCCTGAAACATGTGCTCACCAGCGGGAGCTGTGACCCCCAATATGTTCTCCAGGTTCCCCCACTCAGTCCACTCCCCAACCCAGAGCTCACATGCTCCAACAGGTGCTATGTCCTTGCCCAACATAGCCTGCCACTCCATCTTAGCCTTTGTATGAGCTGGAGGATATTGCTGTCTGGCCCACCTCACACCCTGTGGTAGGATGCACATGCAGGTGCTGCAGCCTGGAACTGCCCATGCTGTCACCAGCCCCAGCACCCATGAGTGTTGGTTGGTTCCATAGTCTTTCCTAGCTCAGCCCATCTCCACCCCAACTCTTCAGCTACCCAGTGGGACTTGTATTTCCACCGGGTTGGGCCCATTTATCTCCTGCAGAATCTACCCCTGGACCTGGTTCTCTTGCATGCTGGTTGGTGTCATAGCCCTTCTTAATGTGACTCACCCCTTTTCCAGCACTCAGTCAGGTACTGGGATCCAACCCTACCAGACAGGCCCTCAGCCATAGCTTTGTTGTGGACTGGCAGGTGGCAGTTAGAGATGCTCTATGCTAACAGTCCATCTCAGGACTCCCATGTGGGCTAATGAATCAATCTGACACAAACAAATCATACTGACTCTCCTCTCTGAATGGCCAGGTCTCAGTCCCCATGCTTGCCAGCAAGTTCTGTGACCCCGTCGAGGGAGTCACACAGGATTCATCCCTCACCTACACTCACATTGGCCTTATCCATTGATGTCTTTAGGCAGCAATTACACACCCAAAAAAACCCTAGAGCTCGTTGCCGAGTAGCCAGCAGGTGGGGCCTCGCCCCCAAGGGTGCACTGGCTGTCCAACAGCCAGGACTGGCTCACCAAGTGGCGATGGTATCCATAGGCAGTGTCCCAGACATTGGGTCCGACCTGTCTAGGGTACTCTCCACAAGCAAGCCGCCACGCTGCAGAGAGCTGCTGTCACCTGAGCCGCCAAGGTTGAACTCCAGCACATTTCTTAAATACTGTATCATCCGTTACAGACTTTGGATCCATTGAGAGCTACTGAACACTTGCTATGGAAAACCATTAGCCTGCATTGGAGGTGCAGTCAGTAAAAGGGGCCAGAAAGTTATTGCTTGCTCCTCTTCCTCTCTAATATTTCCCTCCCATTTTTGTTGGCTTGGTTTGCTAAGGCAAACACATGAAACTAAGAGGCTTACTACTCTTTCTTTAAATTGGACAAGTAGCACAGACCTTTTTTTAAACTTCTGGTTCTTTCAGGACTCTTATTTCTAAATTGATTGCCTAATTGATCTCTTTCTAAAATCCATGCATTGGAAACACAGGGCATGCTTGGCCATCCAAAGGTACTCTATATTTGAGTACACCATCTGGGTAGAGTTGACAGAGACATTCAAATTCTATGTGGGAAGGAGTAGGTGAATGCAGGAAAAGTCCTCAGTATGTGTCAACCAACTTGAGTGATTTTGAATAGTCTTTGGCTCTCTATGCCTCAATTTCTTCATCTGAGAAATAGGGTTTCGATGAGGTTGTAAGGAAAAGATAGTTGCCAAATTATTTTGAAACTCAGACTGTTAATTTGTTAACATGCTTAATTTAAGCAAATATATACCCACATGCAGATATACCCACCAGACATATGAACATGGCATGAGGTAAGCATTTTATAGGATGCGGATGATGGAAAAGAGACATTAGTTTTAAAACCTCAAAAGCCATTTCTTTTTTTAAGATTTATTTTTATTGGAAAGGCAGATATACAGAGAGGAGGAAAGAGAGAGGAAGATCTTCCATCTATTGATTTACTCCCCAAGTGGCCACAACGGCTGGAACTGAGGCAATCCGAAGCCAGGACCCCGGAGCCTCTTCCCACAAAATAGCAAGCCCTGTATTCAACACCATCAGGGGAAAGGTCACAGAGGGTTTTCATAACAAGGTCCATTTTTCAGATTAAAAAACTAAGGATCAGAAAAAAAGAGAGAGAGAGGCAAAGTCAGTGAGAGAGAGAGCTCTGAGTCACCTTTAATTGGGAGTGAGTCATAGTCCTTTTGTCCAAAGCTCAGCTCTCTGTGCCTGAATGTGCTCCCTGAATAATTATTTCTTATCTACTCTCATCTCCTCTAATTATTCTGCACTCTCCTTCAAGATTTACCTCCCTAAGACAGTCATCTCATTAGTTCCATACTTGAAAAATTGTTTTGCTTGGCACAGAGCAAGTACTTAATACATGGTGCATTGGAGAAGTGTACACCTGTAGGATTAATTCCAAACTCTAGCCTGACATTCAAGGTATTTCACATTCTGGTTCCAACTGACCTCTTTAGGAACATCTCTCATCTGTTGTTCTTATCTCCACCCCCAAATAAGAACTGTGTGCTTCAGAAACCTCGGGCCACTTGTTCTTTCTTCTTCTCTCCCTGTGTGTCACATTTTGTTCTGGAAAACCCATTCACTTCTATAGTCTGGCAAATTCTGTCATTTTTGAGACCTGTTTACATCTTCTCGGCTTGGATTACACTTGATCGATTCCTGACCCCTCACTATAATTAATGGGCTACTTTTCAGTTTCAGCTCCCGCACCCACCCCCTTGCTCAAATAAAAAAATTCGGTTTTATTCCATTTTTTTTTCTCATCCAGTGCCTCCCTCAATATCTCCTTCATTGACTACTAAATTCTGAGCTCAGTCACAGTAAAATAGATGCATACCTGGAAGGAAGGCGGTCCCCTCCTCCCCTCAGCCTCCGCCCACTGCTCATTTCCCTAAGCTTTTGTAGCGTCCAGTCCTCTTCCCCACCTCCACCCCAATTCCATTTGAATAGCAAAGCTGCTGTTCTCTAGCCAACAACAAAACACTCTACATCACATAAAGTAATTCCTTCGCAAGATTTCTCTCCCTGCCTCAAGGAGTTCAGTAACTAGTGGCTTCTGTTAACCTCCTGGGGGTGCATAACTGTGAGGGTCCTCAGAAGGGTGTGAATAGGTACGCAACTTGCCTCGCCAGTCGCCTTCAGGAATATTTTCCGTATTTTTGTTTTCCGCCCACGGGCCAGACGAACATCCCCATTCCCTTACACTCCTTAGAACCTTTGACATAATTATCTGTGACAAATTGATTTAAAGTGCAGCTGCAGGAAGAGAAACAGGCGTGTGCCGTTGGCCTTCTGGGAGTTGTAGTCCTGAAAGCCCCCGGGCTGCCTGGCTGGCCGTGGAGCTGCGGACTACAGCTCCCAGGCCTTCTCCAAGCCTCTATCACGCACAGCCTCAGAGCCCTCATCCCGGAGGAGGTGGTTACATTGTGTCTATTGTATCCCTTAGCTGGTGTATTTGTACATTTCTCTGGACGTGAAGTTGAGAGTGAAAAGCATGGCAGATGAGCAAGAAATTATGTGCAAGTTGGAAAGCATTAAAGAGATCAGGTAAGTGGTACTTTGCAGCGTCCTTCCCTGCCTCTGCCCCCGCCCCCCTCATCCCTCGCTGCGGGAAAAGGGCTGAGTTACCAATGAAAAGTATCTATTGTTGAGCTACTTGCGGAGGGGAGCTGCAAAGGGGCCCATTCACTAAAGAGTGCAGGTGACGTGAGGATTCGAGGGGGTCTGTGAACGATCGAAACAGATTGGAGAAGAAGGGAGGGGGCGAGAGAGAGAGGGACTGAGAGAAAAAGAAAGAGAGAAGGGGCGGGGACGGAAGGAGGTGAAGAGACCCCGAGGAGGTGAAAGAGATTACTTGACAGATGTGGCTGAAAAGCATAGATGAAGACGCAAGGCGTTGATCCCAAAACAGCTTTATTCATAATGAGGTGGAGGTCAAGATCAGTGTTCGTGGACACATTTCTTTCAAGTACTTATCAGGTCCAAGGTGTCTTTGACAATTTGCTCTTTAGGAACCCGTGTTCCCGCCCACCTCTTCTACCCCTGTTCTCTCGTCCAACTTCAGAGCCAGGGAGAGCTTTCTGAGGGCCAAGTCGTAGCGCGTCAGGGCTGTGGCCGTTGCCAGTGACTACGGGGCGGCGGCGCTGGGGTTCTTGTGGAGGAATCCTGGCCAGCGGGTGCTGGAAGGATGGCGCGCACTCTCCTTTCACCGCTTTCATCCTATCTTGAGCTCACAAGGCGGTTGGGAGTTTTGGGGACTAAGGATGCAGTTGTAGGACTGATGATGAAATCCCAACAGCTACTCTGAAGCACTGGATGTGACAAAAGCGGGAGTTGTCGGCATCCTTTTTGCTCCGTGAGCCACTTAACGCTAGTCGGTGATGATGTCCTTGCTCAGCACACAATAGCCCCTTCGGAGCTGACTGCGTGGGCCAGCACTAGGCCTTTCTCCACCTTCCCTTTTCTGCCTCAGTCCTGGTCCAATTCCCACTCATTCTTAGAGTGTCTTGCCTCACGCTGTCTCCGTAAAGTGTTTTCCAAGAATCTGGGGATAAAGTGTGGAGAGTATCATCTGTGTGCCTTTAAGAAACAAGATTGTCAGTCTGAGATTTAACCCTTAGGGTGCCTGTGGGAGACGTGTACCTGTTGCTGGTGGTCAAGCACCCTGTGTTTTTTTGAAGCCTGGTGTTTTGACTTTGTTGCACTCGTTTCATCAAGAATTCGCTGAACTTCCTACTCTTCCTTTGCAACTGAAAAGTGGTAATGCAGAAGTTTGATGACTTGTTCACAGCTTGAAAAGGCTACCTTTGACAGGATCCCAGTCAATCTATCTTGATCTCCCACCACGTCCCTTGGAAGGGCTGAGAAGGAAGGGTATACTTTAGATGATTTTTTTTTCTGCAAAATATCAGGACTGAGTGAAATGACTCAGTGCAGGATGATTCCAGTTGTCACAG
The DNA here is from genome assembly GCF_030435755.1 of Ochotona princeps. Taxonomy (NCBI): domain Eukaryota; kingdom Metazoa; phylum Chordata; class Mammalia; order Lagomorpha; family Ochotonidae; genus Ochotona; species Ochotona princeps. The sequence goes on from NC_080865.1 coordinate 37,463,597, forward strand.
TAACAGTGTACCTAATAAAAAACTTAGCCTTGTAAATGAAGAATCTACTTCTTTACTCACACTGGGCTTGTTGAGCACAAACTAATTTCAAAGCTCTTAGGTCATTTATTTACATATTTTAAATATGTATTTACTTTTATTGGAAAGGCAGATCAGATTTCACAGAGAAAAAGATACAGAAAAATCTTCCATCTGCTGGTTCGTTCCCCAAATGGTCACAAATGCTGGAGCAGAGCTGATCCGGAGCCAAGAGTTCTTCCGGGTCTCCCACGCGGGTACACGGTCCCACGACTTTGTGCCTTCCTCTATTACTTTCCCATACCACAAGCAGGGAGCTAGATGGGAATTAGAGCAGCCGGAACACAAACCGGCACCCATATGGGATCCCGGCACATACAAGGTGAGGATTTAGTTACTGAGCCATCACTCTGGGCTCTCTTGGATAATTTAATTTTTAATTCTCCCAGTGAAAATCTGTGGTAGTAATTATTACCTGTATTTTTACAGATAGCAACACTGAGGCTCAGAGAGCTTAGGCAAACTCTCCCTCATTACACAGCTAAGAAAGACGGAATGAGTGGTGAATATTCATTCTAGAAATAAATCTTAGTTTCTATTTTTTTTCCAGTTCTGGCTTGGCGCCAGCTTCTGAATAACACAGACCTTGAGTGGCAGCAGTGATGGGCTCCTGCCATGTGTTTGGGAGACACTCAAGCCAAGCACAGTCCCAAGCACTGTGGGCATTTGAGGGAGTGAACGAGCAGATGGGAAGACTTTCTTTCTCTATCTCTGCCTTTCACATACATGAATAAAATTTTTAAAAAGCAAAAATATATCCTACTATTCCGATGGCACATATATTACTTTGCCATTAATTGCCTTTACAAATACAGTCTGATTCACCATTGTTCACAGTTTTCAACTGCTCTAAATTGTCATTATTGTTATTCTAAATGCCTTAAATTATGAGCAAAGCAGTTTCTGTTGAAAAATAATATTTTCCAAGGTAAAGCAATAATATTAAGGTGTTATCATCTAACTGTGTAATGAGGTCAAGCTAAGAGCCTTACACATACCCAGACACAGGTCCAGAATAGACTCATTTATGCTCACCACTCACACATGACGGTGATGGAATTTGTAGTGGCAAAAGCTTCAGGAATGTATCTGTCAGCACAGACCATTGCTGCTCCTTCTTGTGACTACATATTCAGCACTGTCTTTCCTCCAAACCAACTCCAAAACCATGCTGCAGACCTCAGCCTGCAAATCCCACACTGGTTGATTTTGCTTATGCATTCTTGGGGCTTTCAGATCATGGTCAAAAAGCAAGTGGATAGAGCAAAAGGAATAAGAAGGGAGTTAGGAAAGAGAGAAAGCATGGGCATAGTAATGAGGCTGAGAAAATCAATGCTGTCATTATACTGTGAACCAGAATACTTTTGAAGCTCCCTATGGACATTCCAATATTTTCTTAACATGCGCATGCCAGCCATATGCACATACTGCACACTTATGTCCCAATGTAAATCATATCCTTATAAAATGATCTTCTCTTCCTTAAAAAAGAAAACAAAAACATTTTGAAAGTAGATAATATGATATTAAATAGATTGTTCCAGCTGTAATATTCTACTGTAAGTCCTCTCTTTTTCTGTCTGTTTGCATTTTCCTGGACAAATATTTGTATCCTACATTTTCAAATATTATCTCCCAAGTCTCTAATTTACTGCTTACAAAGGCTTAGCCATATACTTTGCAAACCTATGGAGCTTGTCTACCTAGATGCTCTGCAGATACAACTCAGCTGGGGAAGTCAATTGTTGTCTTTCCCCACTACAGTTGAGCTTGTCCCCTAAACTTCTGGTTTAATATCAAGGTACCTCAGATTTATACCTGAAAGTCAATGTTGACTCCTCTTTTACTTTTATAACTCATCTCCGAACTCTTACCAAATCCTACTATCTCTAGCTTCACCATCCTACTCAAAGCTCCCTCCATACTGCCATATTTCAGGCATTCATTATGATTAGTTTGGACATTTACATAGTTGTATCCCCCTCCATCTGTTGAATTACTTTGCTGTTTTCAATATCTCCTCTATCTTCAGCAAGATCTACACTAGGCATTATTAGTATTCTTTGAACACCTTCATTAATTGCCCATCACCAATGTCAGTCTTTTTGAAATAGGCCAATGATACCTTATTAATTTCTAAAAAATTTTTGTTTATTGCTAGTAGCCTTTTCACAAAATTTTTGAAAAAAATTAAGGGAATTACCAACATTCATCTCATAAAAAGTGGCTAGTATACTTTGAAGAAGTTTAATTTTTATTTTAGATCTGTGTGTGTATGTATCAGGTCATGATATATTTGATTCTCAGGCAATTTCTTGCTGTGTATTTGTTGCATACACATGTAGCTGTCATTGTTACCACATTATTCGTGACCTTTCCCCACAAAATGTAATCCAGATCCACTCCTGTGATTTTATTTGCTACCTCTCCTTCTCATTTACCTTATTTTTCTTGGCCATATAGTAGCTCCTCACCATTTTTTGTATTTTCATTCCTTTAGGCCTTTGTTTATGCAGAACCTCCTGCTTGAATGTTCTTCCTTATTCCAAGCCTATTAATTAATAAATAAAAATAACATCCTTCATTAGCATTCAATTCTTTCCTAATTCCTGGCACTTACACACTGTCAATAAATGTTAACTGGATGAAAGAAAATCCTCTCCACTCTCTGTGAAGTCTTTCCTTCTCTGAGGACAATGATTTTGTAATCAGTTCCTTGGAATTACCACCTATTTGTATTCAGATTTTTTTTCATTCCATGTGTAATTGTTGAGTTCCTCTTATCAATGATGTGTTCTAATATATGATGTGGAAGTTGAATACAGAAAGATGGTAAAGGGCCAATCTCTAGAAGGCTCTGATACATGTAATGTTACTGATTTCAAAACACTTGATGCATAAGTCTACATTTGGAAGACTGAGAATGAGATGAATGATTTAATATTACCTCAAGTTACCTCATTGCTAGACAGAATATAGAAGACTGGATATTAACATACTTCACATTCTACCTATATATGTCAATGAATAGACTTGTTAAAAATCTGTTCCCTCTAATTAAGCCTTTGGACAAATAATTTCTCAGGCCAAGGAATAGCAAGATTTTAGAATTTTGGTTCAGAGGGTTTCAGGTTTAGATTTAATGCTGAGTGCAGTAGGAAGCCATTATAGGACATTTAAGTTGTAAAATTATGTTGAGTTGTAATACTGTAATAATACGGTGTTATTGTATACTAAAGGCACAATATTGTAATATAGATCTGTTGAAGTTACCCATTTGCAAAACTGAAGTTTTAGTCACAGCATATAGCAGTTCTATATTGTCTCATTTCCCCAAATCCTGACAATCACAATTCTACTCTTTGCTACTATAAACTTAACTACTTCAGATATCTCCTGTAAGTGAAGCTTTTGTCCTTCTTTGTGAGTAGCTTATTTTATATACCATGATTATCCATGTTGTCATATTGTGGGATTTCCTTTCTTTTCATGTGTAATGTTTTTTATTTGGAAAGCAAAGTGAGAGAGAGAGAGAGAGAGAGAAAGAGAGAAAGAGAGAGATGTTTCAACTACTAACTCACTCCCCAGATGGCTGCATAGGCAGTGTAGTCAGGATGAAGTCAGAAGCCTGGAACTCCGTGTGGATCTCTAAAATGGATGGGCATTGTTTATTGCCTTCCAAAGCACCTGAGCTGGAGCTGGATAAGAAATAGAAAAGTTGGGATGTGAGCTCGTGCTCAAAACTGGGATGTTGACATTGCAGGTGATTGCTTAATCAACTGTTCCACAAGCTGGCCCTAATTGCTTTCATTTTTATGGGTGAATAGTATTCCATTGCACAAAATAGCACATTTTCTTTATCCAGTCATCCACTGAGGGGCATTTAAGATGTTTTCTATATCTGATATGTTACAGTGAACATGGGAGTACTGATGTCTCTTAGAGATATTGGATTTAATTCTGTTAGTAAATATCCAGAAATGGGATTGGTAGATTATATGATAGTTCCACTTTAGCCTTACACATAATAATTATACATATTTGTGGGATATAATGTTATGATTTTATACATTTATTCAATATGTAATGACATAACCAGGGTAATTAACACATCTAAGCTCAAAAATTAGTTACTTTTGGTAGTCAGGACAAATTCCTTTCTTCAAGCTATTTTTAAATACACAATAATTATTATTGTTTATTATCATCCTGTTGTTTGATAACATTCTACAATTTATCACATCTACTTAACTTCAGCTTTGCACCTACTAGCTCAACTCTCCCCACCACCACTTTCCCCAGCTGGTAAATATTGCTTGGCTTTTTACTAAATGACCTTCAATGGATTGATGTATAAGGAAGACTGTGATATATATACACAAGGGAATACTATTCAGTCATATAAGAGATGAAATCCCATTATTTCCAACAATGAGGATGTACCCAGAGGATTTTCTATTAAGTAAAATAAACCAGACACAGAAAAACAAATACCATTTAATGTCATTTGTACATGGGATGCTTTAAAGTTTTTTGAAATTTATATTATTTTCCATAGAATTTGTCCCATTTCCATAGCATTCAAGGAATTCCTTATATATTTTGGAAATTGAGCCCTTATTAAAGATATTAATTGCAATTATTTTACTCTTTCCTCAGATTGTCTTTTTACTTGGTTGTTTTTCTTTATTGTATAGACGTATTTTATTTTTATGTAATCTTCCATGTCACTTTTGGTCTTATTGCCTGTCCTTTGCATCCTTTAAATCATATTCATGGGGCCCAGCGGCGTGGCCTAGTGGCTAAAGTCCTCGCCCTGAACGCGCCAGGATCCCATATGGGCGCGGGTTCTAATCCCGGCAGCTCCACTTCCTATCCAGCTCCCTGCTTGTGGCCTGGGAAAGCAGTTGAGGACGGCCCAAAGCCTTGGGTTCCTGCACCCGCGTGGGAGACCTGGAGGAAGTTCCAGATTGCTGGATTTGAATTGGCGCAGCACCGGCCGTTGCGCTCACTTGGGGAGTGAATCATCGGATGGAAGATCTTCCTCTCTGTCTCTCCTCCTCTATGTGTATCCGCCTTTCCAATAAAAATAAATAAATCTTTAAAAAAAACATATTCATGAAAGCATTACCAACACCAAAGTCATGAAGAATTTCTCGTTTCCTTCCACGAGTTTAGAAGATTTAGACCTTGTGTTAGTCCTTAATGCCCACTGAGTTTATTTCTATTTCATTAAGATAAATGCCAGATTTATTTTTTGTATATGGATATTCATTTTTTCCCCAAGGTATTTGTTGAAGACTGTTCTTTACTTTGCAGTATATTCGTTTTACCCTTGTTCAAGATTGTTTGATTGCGTGTGAGTGGATTCATTTCTGAGTTCTCTAACCTTTCCCAGTGGCTCACACATATACAAGGCACCTTCAAATAGAGTAAGGGAAATTGCAATATTTTAAATCCATTTTTCTGCAAATATTTGAAGCTCCATCCTATGTCTGTCTTTAGGCAAGTACCGTATTACAATGACTGCTATGATCACATGTAATTTTAAAATATTATAAAATCAACAACTCTGGTGCTTTCAGCTTTCTTTTTTTTTCCTCATTTGTTTTGGCTATTTGGGATCCTTTGTGGTGACATCATGACTTTTAGAACTCATTTTTTTTTCTATTTCTGTAAAATAAATTGTTAGGATTTTGGTAAGGATTGCATTAAATCTGAAGATCACTTTCTGTTGTTTAGTTAAGTTTTCCATTCCATGTACATGTCTTTGCATTTTTGTGCCCTCTTTAATTTCTTTCATCATTAGTTTATTCCTAAACATTCTATTATTTTCAACTTAGCCCAAAGTATTTCATTCTTTTTGTGTTTTATTTTTGAAGATTTATTTATTTTTGTTTGAAAGGCAGATTTACAGAGAGAAGGAGAGACAAAGAGAGAGATTCCTTGCATCCACTGGTTCTGCAGTAGGCCAGATGTCTGCAATGGGCCAGGGCTGAGCTGATCTGAAACCAGGAACCAGGAGCCTCCTTGGGTTTTCCTGTGTGCGTACAGAGGCCCAAGTACTTGAGCCATCATTTGCTGCTTTCTCGGGTTATAATCAGGGAACTGGATCAAAGTGGAGCTACTGGGACACAAATCATTGCCCGTGTTGGATGCTGACGTTGCAGGCATCAGATTAACTTGCTATATATATCATCATGTCAACCCCTAAGTATTACGTATTTTACTCATTTTTGGTGCTATTGTGGATGTGTTGTTTTACAATTTCCTTTTCATATGTTTTTTTGTGTTATTGTTGTTGTTGCTGTTGCTATATGATTTGACACAATATATTTTGCTTGCTGCTTTTGTATGTATCCTTCTAACATCACTAAATATCTTTGTTAGTTTTTACAGGTTTTTGTTTGTTTTGGATTGAATCTTCCAGATTTTCTTCTTGTAAAATAAGGTCACCTGAAAATGGGCATATTTTTACCTGTTACTTCCCTATTTTGATAGTGTTGTTCTGTGTTGCCGAATTTCACTGGCTAGGACATACAGTAATACATTAAATAAAAATGAGCATCCTTGCCATATTCATGTTTTCCCAGTCTTTTATAATTATATGTGAATCAGCTGTGAGCTTTGCATGTGTGACTTTTATTATGTTAAGATAGTTTCCTTCTATTCCTAGGTACATTCTGCTACAAGTTTGCAGTTCAGTATAACAGTCAATACCTTCCCGTTGCTCCAGTTTTCTGAATGCAAACACGGATACAGGGGCCCAAAAGTACTGCTAGTAGGATTGTGAACTGATGTTGCCATCCTCTTAAGCGAATTGACACTCATTACTCACAATAAGAATACACATTACCTCTGTCCCTGAAATTCCACTTCTGATATACATCCTTATGCCCAAGTTACTGAGATAAGTACAAGGCTGTTCACTTAAGTTTTACTTTAGTGATGTGGAGATGGAAGCAAAGTGAGAGTCTATCCCACAGAGAAGCAAAAGATAAAATATGGACAATGGCTACATATAGAAGCAATGGGTTGTGCTATGTGAAAATTATACTTTAGAATTAGACTTATATCATTTATATGTACATATATATAAAATTTGATATCAGAATCTTCAAAAATTAACGAAAAATGCATATTGTGAAAACTGTGTAAATTTCAAGAGATTTTGCACCAAATTTTCAGTTCTATTTTCCACAAAGTTCTTTAAGTAGCAATATTATATATTACATATATATCATATATAATACATAAATGCTACATATATATGCATGTGTGTGTTTCTGCTCAATGTGTCATAGGAAAATGCCACAAAATACCACAGAGTGGGTGACTTAAACAACAGACATTTATTTTCTCACAGTTCTGGAGGCTATAAGTCCATCATAAAGGTTATAGAAGTTTCAATGTTTTTGTGAGTTTTCTTCTTGACTTATGGATAGCTGTAGTCTCACAGTGCTTCACCAGGCTTTTCCTCTGTGTGCATGCAGAGAGAATGAGCTTTAGATTTTCCTTTCTTGTAATGACACCAGTCCTACCAGATTAGGGTCCTGCTATATGATTTCACATGTCCCAATCTCCTGTCTAAAGACCCTCAGCATGTGTGGGGATTTAAAAAATTTCATGAGTTATCCGTGGATTTTAAAATTTTATAGCTAAATTTACCTGTCAATGAAGTTTTCTGTAAATTTCTTTAAAATACCCTTATATGTAGGGGTGATACAATTTAGTCTCTAACAATCTTTCTTGTCCCTAAAATGGTTATTATGGCATAACAAGTGAAACTGTTCCTTGGGATGCCTGCATCACACATTGGCTTGCTGGTTCAAATCTTGGCTATTCTTTTAATCCACGTTGTGATAATGGACTTGGGAATTTAGCAGATGACAGTACATGCATATGCTTCCATTGAGTTCAGGGCTCTTGGCTTCTGCTTCTCACCTCCCTGTCTTATGCAGGAATTTGGAGAAGGAATCAGAAGATGGGTGGTGCATATTTGTCTCTGTTTTTTTTATGATGAAAGCCATAAGCTGTGAATGAAAGGAATCATTCATTCATGAAAGGAATCATTCATGTGGCAAGGAAAAGTAGAATAGCTAAAACAATTTTGGCGAAAGTAAAAAAAATAAAGTGGCAGGAATAACACTCTTGATTTCAATACTTCTTATATTGTTGTAATTATTAAGAATGTGCAGTTTTGGTGAAGGAAAAGGTTCATAGTCCAATGGAAGAAAAATTAGAATCCCAAAACTTACTATGGCAGCATACCAAAGTAATTTTGACAGAGGTGCAAAGAAAATGCAGTGAAGGTGGATAGTCTCTGCAACAAGTACTGCAGGAGTCATTAGACAGGAAAAAAGAAAAACAAAAAAACTCAGCTTAAATTTTATATCTTTTACAGAAATGAACTCACTCTCAAGTGAAAATATAAATGTAACTAAGACTTTTAGTAGATGACATAGAAAACTCACAGAACATAGAACTTATCATATAAAGCATGCTCTCTTAAAGAAAATTCAAGAAACTAGACTTGACAAAAAAAAAATGTGAGTACTCAGCTAAAGGCCTTGTTATGAGAACGAAAAGGAAAGCTACCAAGGAAGAAAAAATGTTTTCAAACCAAATATCTGACAAAGTACTCACACCTGGACTATAGAAAAAAAATTTAAAAATAAAAATGGGCCAAAAACATAAACAGTTTATGGAAAGGATATATAGGTGGAAATTTGTACATGGAAAAGTATTCAACATTGCTAGCTATCCAGAAAAAAATAAATTAATATCACTTTGAGGTAGCACTATGTATCTAGCATGACAGCTGAAATATAATGTTTGGCCAAGAGGAGGAACTGGGTCACTCATACACTGTTGATAACCATACAAAATGGTACAGCCATTGTGACACAGTTGGCAGTATCTTGAAAAAGCACCCTGGCCATTACCTGGCAATTGTACTCCTGATCATTTAGCTAAAGAAATGAAATTTGTTTTAGGTTTATTTCTTTTTATTGGAAATGAAGATTTACAGACAGAAGGAGAGAGACAAAGATCTTGATTATTCACTCCGTCTTATGATTTGCTCCTCAAATAGCTGCAATGGCTGGAGCTAAGCCAATCCAAAGCCAAGAGTCAGGTGCCTCTTCTGGGTCTCCCATGTGGGTGCCAGGACCCAAGGCTTTGTACCATTCTCCAGCATTATCCCAGTCCATAGCAGGGTGCTGGTTGGGAAGAGGAGCAGCCAGGACACAAACCAGAGCCTATATGAAATCCCGGATGTTTGGAGGGGAGGTGGTAGGTTAGCCAATTGGAGGTAGAAGATTAGCCAATTGAGTCATTGTGTCAGGCCAAACACATGTAAATTTATGGCTATAATAAAACATACATGGATATTCATAGCACCTTTATGCACAATTGCCTAAAACTGGTGTGAGCTCATTCTTTTTTTTTAAAATATATGTTGTTTATTGATTACATTGAATTATGCGACACAGTTTCATAGGCAGTGGGATTCGCCCCACCCCTCCCCAAACCCCCTAACCAGCCCCCATGGTGGGTTCCTCCACTCCGTTGCATTACCACAGTTCAAATTCAGTTGAGATGCTTTCATTGGAAGCATCTACCAGGCATTAAGTCCAGCATCTTACTATCCAGATAAATTCATCAGTTCCTTGGGGAGACTATCTCTGGTCTGAAGGTAGAGCTGGTAGAGTGGTTTTGACATTTCAACAGATCTGAATTGCTGCCACTCTGACCACTCCAAGCATGATGCGGTTGTTGGAGAATCCACTGATTGACATAGTCCATTATAGAGTCTCCGTTTGCCCAGCACTTACATGGCCAACACCTAGCTGAGGTGCTTGATTGACCTGCTCTGTCCTCTGTCAACTGATGGTTAGTGTTCTGAGTCTGAAAGCTCGACTGGGGAAATCCCCATAGAGCCTTTCTCCGAGATGTTCCCAGACCAAACTCCTGCATGTACCGGCAAGAACCGGGCCCGGCACAGTCCATCAGCTGGTGGTTGCAGTTGCTGGGCTGGTTCTGTTTCCATCCCTGTCTTCCACTGGAACCAATGGGTGTTTGCAGTCCAGCCTGGTTCTGCCCAGCAAATACTCGGCCCTCACATAAACCAGTGGGAGTTGCAGTACAGTTGGAGCAACCCACAATAACCCCAACCAGACCCGCCCCCTACCCTGGTTTGCCAGTATGTGTGGCAGACTAGTCCAGTCTATCCCACATCCCCTTCTGCTCTCATACATGTCAATGGGTATTAAAACTTTGTTCCATCTAACCAGCTCCACTATGCAGCCCACACAGATGCTGTTGGGTGTCTCTCTGTCTAGCCACCCCAGCCCCTGTCCTAGTTTTTGTGCGCTCCCGTGGAAGTGGTAACCCAAGAGGGAAGAGCCCACTATTTCCCTCCCAGACCACTCCCACTTCCGGATTATGCACTGTCCAGGTAGTTCTGTGGTTTGACTTGACAGAATTAGACCCCAGTGCCAGCTTCTGCCAGCTGATGCTGTGACTAAGCCCAAACAACCCTCACCCATTCTAATTTTGTTTGCACCCGCAGGAATAATCAGCCCAGCCTGGTTTTTCCCTAATCTGGTGCATATGAGGCACACAGGTGTTGTAGCCCTGCCTGGTCTGGTCTACCCCCATCCCAGCTCATGCTCTCCATTGGGAGTAGCTGTCCAGCAAGAGCACCACCCCTTATTCCCCTGCCGACTCTGCCCGCTCCCTTCCTGGTTCTCACGTGCTGGTTGGGTGCTGCAGTCACATCTGGCACAGGCAACCTCACATTGGCATTCCGTGTTGTGCACTAGTTTTTCTTGCCACCGAATCTGGCTCGACCCACACTCTGTTCTGGCATTCGGATTTGCCAGTGGATGACGAGAACTGATTCAGCCGGGTCTGCCCCCGACCCATGCCAAATGTATGCCAGTGGGACACTTTCCATGGCCTGTTCTGGGCTGTCACATCCTATCATGTTTCTTGCACTAACCTGCAGGGTCTGTGTCCTGCCAGAGGAGTTGCCTGGGCTGCTCCATCAGAACCTCTCCCAATGCCAGATTTTGCGTATATCAAGGGGTCCATGAGCTAGCACTACTCAGTTCACCTCCTGTCCTAGCAGGAACAGTGGCTTTCCTGACTGGCCTTCAACCCAAACTGGTTCTTGCTGTTGAATGTTTCAGCCCAGCCATGACTCGTCCATACCCACATATGGCTCACACATGGCTCAGTAGGGGTTTAGACCTTGCCTAGTCCATCCCTACCCTGGTCCTCCAGGACACCAGAGAGTGTTGGAGTCTAGCCCGGCTTGGGGCATCCAGTCCCAGTCCACACTTGTGCCAAGGGAGACTACAACCGTTTCCTGATCAGAACACAGCCCCCATTCCAGGCCATGCGCCCCTTGGTGGGAACCTCAACCCAGCTAGGGTGTCCCCTTAGCTCCCCAACTGGGCCTGTTCCCAGCTCTAGATCACGCACATGCCAGTGGTTGCTCTGACTCAACTTGGCTCAGCCCCTCATCTGTCCTGACCTCTGCCTTAGACACTGTGGCTTAGTGTTCCTGGCTCATGCAGACCAGTAGGTGCAAGAGCCTAGCTTGGCATGACCTGTGCTCCTCCTGGTTTTTAGTTTCGCTTGTAGGTTAAGGTTTGCTCAGTCCTGCCCAGCACATCCCATTCCATTACCAATTCACACATTGACCAGCTATTGGAGCTACTTTGCCCTGCTTGTCCGACCCCCAGGTCTGGACCACATGTTCACCAACGGGAGCTATTTCTCGCCAAGGGAGTTTCCCAAGATCCTCCACTTAATCCACTCCCAGACCCAGTTCTCATACATGCCATTGGGTTTAGGCCAGTGCCCGGCGTAGTCTGGCCTTCCAATTGGCCTTGTATGAGCTGGTGAACATTACAGCCCGGCCCACCCCACACCCTATTCAGGACGCACATTTGAGTGCTGCTGCCTTGAACAGTCCAAACTGTTGTCGGTTCCTTTACTTGTGATTGATGGCAGGCTCCTTGGTCACACCTAGCTTAGTCCATCACCACCACCCCAACTCTTAAGCTAACCAGTGTAGCTAGAATTTCCACACATCCCTCACAGAATCTACCCTCAGGTATGGTTCTCGAGTGCTAGTTAATGTCATGGCCCTGCTTAGGGTGACCCTTCTCCTGTTCCATCATCATGTCAGGTAACAGGATATGATTCTGCTGGACAAATCTGGAGCCATAGCTTTTGCATGGACTGGTATTTGGTGGTCAGCATTGTTCAGTGATTACAAGTTTTTTAAAGGAAGAGTTACTGTCATTGGGAATCTTTACGATTGATTCACGTTCTAGAAGCTCAGTGGGTTCAAGCTTGAGCTACCTAAGCAGCGATTCAAAGAACCAAAACCCCAGAGGGCCCAGCCGGGCAGCCAGCAGGAGGAGCCTGGCACCAAATGGTGCACTGGCCGCCCGGGGACAGCTCACCACATGCATGTGGTGGCTGGCGTCTGGGATCCAGGCATGAGATGCCCTGTCCTGAGACCCACCTACAACATTATTTCAGTGTTCTTTTTCATCATAGGCTTAATTCTCAATCAAACAAACAATTAAATACGTTAAAGTAGGAAGATCACCAACCTGGTGAAGTACAGACAAGATCTATAAACATTAATGAAGTTTCAGTGTGTCAGTTTTACTCATTCCGATTACATTTTTGAAACTGTGTATATTAGCTACCACAAATCAAAGAACAACATGTGATATTTATCTTTGGGTGACTGGTGTATTACACTAAGCATTTGGTCATAATACATCCTTTATTTTCTGCACCAAGGATCAACTGCTTCCACTGGCCCCATCTTCCTATACTGCTGCTGAAAAGTAACAGTATCACTATCAAAATGCCTGCAATGACATTGCTGTCTTTCTGCTATAACATGAGCAAGGCACCCCCAAGAAAAACTGACTTTAAAAATAGAGGCAATTTCTGAAACCCATCTTCATAACCCTCTTTTCCTTCCCATAAACATGGCTCTTGGCCCTTCTGCCCTTTAGTCAGGTTTTTGCTATTTCTTACAACAGTGGGCAATTGACAAAGGATCCAAAACAGCTTGGGTAGACATTGCTCTGCTCTGTATACTCAAAGAATGATGCTGCCACCTTGGTAAAGACAGCCCTTCTCCCCATAGAGAACAAATGCCTCAGATGATTTCAAAAAATCTCTATGCTTTTGATTTACCTTGTCTACATGGCACCCAGCAGGTGAGTCTTTGGATCATGTTTATTTAATCTAGGGCTATAATGTCTTCTACCTGACAACACGGATTTCATAAACAGAACTAAGTATGGAGGGAAGAATTAAAAAAAAAAAAAAGGTGCAATTACAGCTAGCTCTGCACTATGCTGATTTTTTCTTTTTTTTTTTTTTAAGATTTATTTATTGGGGGCCCAACGGGGTAGTCTAGTGGCTAAATAAAGTCCTTGCCTTGCACATGCCCACATGGGATTCCGGTAAGTGCAAGGTGAGAACTTTAGCCACTAGGCTACCCCGTTGGGCCCACACTATGCTGATTTACACTTAGTGTCAATGGGAGAGAACTTTGACCCCTGACTTTATTTACTGAGCATTACTTCCATCTTAACTGAATTGATGTACAATTAGAAAGGCTTTGCTTAGCTCCACGAAATGCCATTAGTTACATTGATATTATGAGGTAGTTTATTGGTTATTATTTTAATCTTATTAATGTGTAATAAACCTGGCTACTCATGATGATGTATGTATATACATTTGCATATTGCACCCATGCATGTGTATACATACACACACACACACACTATTCTTGCCATATGTTGTTTGAAAGTCCAAACCACAGTGGTGAAGGTGATAGCCCTGGTTTAAGAGTTGGGCAGAGAGGGGAGGGAAGGGCACTATTATTTCTTGGCTGCCCACTCTGTGCCACATACTTTGCTTGGGAATGTCACATGTCTTAACTCATTTAATATTCACCTGTAAAGTAGGTGCTATTATTATTTCTGGGTCATGGATAAGGGAATCAAGGTTGAGAGAAGTGGAGTAAGACGATCATGTAATGCCATTTCCCTGCCATTTAAAAATCTAAACCTTTTTGCTTGAGGATAAAAGTTCTAAATCATTCAGTTTCCAAACTGATCAGGTTCTAGATCCTACAAACCTCCCTAGTTTAATCTAGGCCCTTCTTCCTCTTGCAATCGCTGCTCCCTCCACACTGATCTTTGTTCAGTTCCTTTAATGTGGCATATTTTCATGCAATGGGACCATTGCTCATGCTGCACTCTCTGTCTAGGTGTCTGCTTAGATGTCATGTTCACGTGGGAGCTTCTTGTAACTGCTCCCTTGACAGTTTCCTTAAGACTGTGTTACTGCCATTTGTTGTGTTCTTCCATCTCACTCTGCATCCTATGAGTTCGCAGGCTCAGAGTATGTTTTTCTCATTAAATGAAGTTTCCTGTCCATATCCTGTTCTGTTCTGTGTTCTGTCTGTAGCGCCTGCCTGACAAATGATAAGTGCTCAATAAATGTTGGTAAAAGAAGTATACATTTATGCGCGAAATCTAGCATTTGGAGGGGTTCTGATGGAGCAGCCCAGGCAACTCCTCTGGCAGGACACAGACCCTGCAGGTTAGCGCAAGAAGCATGGAAGGAAACAGCCAGGAGGTCATGGAAAGTGTCCCACTGGCATACATTTGGCATGGGTCGGGGGCAGACCCGGCTGAATCAGTTCTCGTCATCCACTGGCAAATCCGAATGCCAGAACAGAGTGTGGGTCGAGCCAGATTCAGTGGCAAGAAAAACTAGTGCACAACACGGAATGCCAATGTGAGGTTGCCTGTGCCAGATGTGACTGCAGCACCCAACCAGCACGTGAGAACCAGGAAGGGAGCGGGCAGAGTCGGCAGGGGAATAAGGGGTGGTGCTCTTGCTGGACAGCTACTCCCAATGGAGAGCATGAGCTGGGATGGGGGTAGACCAGACCAGGCAGGGCTACAACACCTGTGTGCCTCATGTGAACTAGATTAGGGAAAAACCAGGCTGGGCTGATTATTCCTGCGGGTGCAAACAAAATTAGAATGGGTGAGGGTTGTTTGGGCTTAGTCACAGCATCAGCTGGCAGAAGCTGGCACTGGGGTCTAATTCTGTCAAGTCAAACCACAGAACTACCTGGACAGTGCATAATCCGGAAGTGGGAGTGGTCTGGGAGGGAAATAGTGGGCTCTTCCCTCTTGGGTTACCACTTCCACGGGAGCGCACAAAAACTAGGACAGGGGCTGGGGTGGCTAGACAGAGAGACACCCAACAGCATCTGTGTGGGCTGCATAGTGGAGCTGGTTAGATGGGACAAGGTTTTAATACCCATTGACATGTATGAGAGCAGAAGGGGATGTGGGACAGACTGGACTAGTCTGCCACACATACTAGCAAACCAGGGTAGGGGGCGGGTCTGGTTGGGGTTATTGTGGGTTGCTCCAACTGTACTGCAACTCCCACTGGTTTATGCGAGGGCCGAGTATTTGCTGGGCAGAACCAGGCTGGACTGCAAACACCCATTGGTTCCAGTGGAAGACAGGGATGGAAACAGAACCAACCCAGCAACTGCAACCACCAGCTGATGGGGGCGATGGACTGTGCCAGGCCCTGTATTTGCTAGTACATACAAGAATCTGGTCTGGGAACATCTCAGACAAAGTTTCTTTGGGGATCTCCCCAATCGAGCTTTCGGACTCAGAACGCTAACCATCAAATGACAAAACAAATCAATCAAGCACCTCATCTATATGTTGGCAGTGAAAAACTGGGCAAACGGAGACTCTATAATGGACTATGTCAATCAGTGGATTCTCCAACGACCGCATCATGCTTGGAGTGGTGAGAGTGGCAGCAATTCAGATCTGTTGAACTATCAAAACCACCCTGCCAGCTCTACCTTCAGACCAGAGATAGTCTCCCCAAGAAACTGATGAACTTATCTGGATAGTAAGATGCTGGACTTTGTGCCTGGTAGATGCTTGCAATGAAAGCATCTCAACTGAATTTGAACTGTGGTAATGCAACGGAGTGGAGGAATCTACCATAGGTGTGTGGGGGGTGGGGGGGTGGGGGGAATCCCACTGCCTATGAAACTGTGTCGCATAATGCAATGTAATCAATAAACAAAAAAAAAGGAAGTATACTTTTGTGCCTGGTGTCATAGCCTAGTGGCTAAAGTCCTCGCCTTACACACACTGTGATCCTATATGGGCACCGGGATTGGAACCCATCCAGCTCCCTGCTTGTGACCTGGAAAAGCAGTGGAGAATGGCCCAAAGCCTTGGGACCCTGTACTCACGTAGGAGACCCAGAAGAAGCTCCTGGCTCCTGGCTTCAGATTAGCTCAGCATCGGTTATTGTGGACACTTGGGGAGTGAATCAGCAGATGAAAGATCTTCCTCTCTGTCTCTCCTTCTCTCTGTATATCTGACTTTCCAATAAAAATAAATAAATCTTTTTAAAAAGTGTATATTAGAGCTCTCTGTAATTGATTGCTTAGTAGGTGCTCAGTAAATATAATAAAAATATACATATAGTTGTTATTATTGTTGCCCAAGAGCTGCCAAAACAAACAAAACGTGTTCTTGGCCCAACACTGTCCCAATAGGCAATCTAACTTAGGATGAGACAGTAAATCATTTTGAATCTCAGGTTTCCATCTGTGGGAGGATAGGCAAAGTTCAGATTGTTTTGTATGTAGCTTAGAAAGGAAGTTGAAGTCTGAATGAGAGAAGATCCAAATAAATAAATCAATAAATGATCAAGTCAAAACAATGTCATCTCTTGGCAGGACCATCGACCAGGTGTACCAAGAGCTTCCGTCAATGGATTTATACTCCTCAGTCTGGCAACCCCAGTCAAAAACAGTATGGCATGAAAGTTAATGACATGTAGTGTTATTAACTTTGGTGTTAGTCCAGAATGCAAATATCAATACCCAAATTCCCAAATATATGATCCCAGGAAAATTTCTGTACTACACTTCAATTAGCTTCTCTCACATTGGATAATATCCATCCTTTTACCCTTTTATAAGGTAAAACAGCATAACAGGTAAAGAATCTTTTTTAATATAGAGGAAGATAATCCTCCCACCATGCTAATAGTTTTTTTTTCCCCTGTGGTTCGGTGTCATTGAGTGCTCCTTCTTAAAGCAGCAGCCACAGTAATTCTGAGAAAGGAGGCAGAAACAGGCATGTGTCAGAGGCCACAGTCAGCTGTGGAGCTGCAGTACCTGTGTGATAGATTGAGGGAAATGGGGAAGGCCACAGGCTGAGGCAGAAGGAAATGCCAAGTGGAAGTAAATGGCTAATGACTAGATAGGTCCTAAGTTCCAGAAGTTATGGAGCAACTGGGAGGATACAATGGGGTTAGAGGAACCTCCATCCAAAATGTTGTGCTTCTGTACCATAGCCAGGCTTCAAAGTGCCAGTTCTTTTTCTCATTTAGTCAAATGCATGCATGTTTTGAAATTGTAGTCTTAGTGTGTGCTCTTTTTCATTGAGTGCCTCACCCACATTTTCCATGCCAGAAAACCTCGCCAAATATTCTATTTTTTGGACAGTCTAAAAAATATATCTCTTTATAGTAACTTCCTGCTGTTTTAACCTACTTTCTTAGAATAAATTTCTAGAATATTGTGGTAGGGGTTGCTAAGCCAGAGAGTATATAGTTTGGATTTAACAAGCAGGAGCAGATCTTTGCTTATCTACACAAGAGAAGTGTCCCACAATAATTTCCTTTTATTTCCTCTTTAGGAATTAATAAGTAGACTCTCTAATTTTGTGCTTTGCACAGTAAAAGCAATAAGTCACATGACTGATTAAAGTGAAAATTTCATTGAAATTAAATAAAGCTCAAAATTAATTTCCTCAATGCATTAACTGCATCTTAATTGCTCAATAGTTACATTTTCCTATTGGTTCATGTAAAGCAGAGATACAAAACATTTTCTTGGCTACAAAAAGTTTTTTGGACAGTACTCCTCTAGAACTTTTAGGAGGTCAATGTTGGCATCTTGAGTGGGGGAGCTCTTTGTGGCAGAGGATATTGCTGTGCATCAAAAGCATGTTCTGCCTTGAATTACTCTAAGAGTTAAAATTTGCTGCACATTTGCAAATGTCCTATGAGGGGGAAAAATTAACCTTATTTGAAAGCCATGGAACTTTCATCTTCGAAGAAAGCATCTAACATTTTGGAAATTAGTTCAGGCTGTTTTTGTCTGAAAACAGGAGGCTTGGGAAGATGACTTAAAAAGAAAGTCCTGTCTCAGGGCCTAACTCTTGTACTCCAGTTTCTAGTTTCATTTTTCTCCATTCTCTAGTTGGTTTGTTTCCTGCTTTTTTTTTTTTTTTTTTTTTTTTTTTTGAATTGCAGGAACAAAACTTTGCAGATGGAGAAGATCAAGGCCCGTCTGAAGGCTGAGTTTGAGGCACTGGAATCAGAGGAAAGACATCTGAAGGAATACAAACAAGAGATGGATCTCCTGCTACAAGAGAAGATGGCCCATGTAGAAGAACTCCGTCTGATCCATGCTGACATCAATGTGGTATGTGGCTGATTACCTGGAGCCCACCTCTGGGCTCTTTGAGGAAGAGTAAGTGCTTTAATTTTGAGCAAAGTAAGTGCTCTGCCTTTTCCTTGAGACATGGCTGTGGTCAACCTGTTGGAGCTAGCATCAGGCTGTGGTAAAGTGGAATATATAGTTTCTGAGATCCAGCCCTGGCTTGTTGCTGACTTACTATGTATAACCAGGTATCCCCCCTTTTGCCAGGTTCTTACTTTCCTTCTCTTCACTAGATGAGGGACTTGGTAACCTATAAGGGCTCTTTTGGTTCTGATGTGTTCTCATTTTGGGATTCTAAGAGTAGAAGCGTAGCTTTCGGAGAAAAAATAAAAGCAAAATGAGCAACTGCTGATGGGGTATAAGCTTAAATGCAAAAGAGCTTCTAATGAGGTCAAATAAATAATCTCTCCCTGCAGAGCTTCGTCATTAAAGACCCTCCTAACAAATTCTTGGGATACAGGGAATTAACTGTTTGCCAAGGCTTCCTTCTTTTGTAGTTATCTAAGCAGGATCTGAATGGCTACCTGACTGGGCTATTGTATTGATTCCTTCACCAGGAAGGATATTGGAGAAACTGATCTGTAAGGTACTTTCCAACCCTTAAAGCCTATGACAAAGGGAAGTATTTTTTAAATTTACTATTGAAGTTTCTGTTCTTGAGAAAGCCATTTGTGTGGCAATGCCCATTTCCTGATATTATCAGGCTTAATATGAAAGAAATATGAATGGAATTTGGGCAGTTGACACTTGAGATTTTTTTATCAGAGATCACAGATTTCTGAACTTCAAGAGGAATTAGCCACTTTGCTGTCATCTTGCCAATGAAATGGATAAAAACGGCTGAGAATCTAGGCCACTATATCCCAAAGAGGTGTTTCCCTGGGGAAGTCCCTTATTCTCTCTGACCCTCTGTTCTCTGACCTGTAAAATGGTGATGTGGTATGCTAGCCATTTCATTTTTTAATATTCTACATTTGAACATTACTATTTACTAAGCTTTTGCTCTGTTAGCAACTATCCAGAGTCTTTTATATCTATTGAATAATTGAGTATTTACTAGGAATGTACAATGTAGGCATTACTACTACCTCCATCATACAGATGAAGAAATCAAGGTTTTATCAGAGTCACATAAGAAGAACTTGACAGATTACGAACATGGACATAGATTGATTTGGCTCTGGAGCCTGTGCCATTATTCGCTCAGTAGTAGAGCTTCTCTGAGAACCTGGGAATCTTTTCTTTGTCCATCTCACTTTATTTTCTAGATGGAGAACACTATCAAGCAGTCTGAAAATGACCTAAATAAGCTCCTGGAGTCTACCCGGCGGCTGCATGATGAGTATAAGCCACTGAAGGAGCATGTGGATGCTCTTCGAATGACTCTGGGCCTGCAGAGGCTGCCTGACTTGTGCGAAGAGGAAGAGAAGCTCTCCTTGGAGTAAGCTGACTGCCCCTTGGCCTTAGAACATACCCCCCCAACACACACATATGCATATGTATACATACGTAAACCCTGAACAGCCTGAATACCAGGATATTTCGTGCTATGTAAGGCCCATCAGTGACTGACCTATTTCATGATCCTGGCCACATCTTTGTGCTTGGCTGTTAAACCCGCACAAGGATGATTAGACTAGAATTGCCAGATGACTTTTAAAAGCCTTTGGGTGATTTTGGAAATATAACATTATGGCTGTGACTCTTGTGAGGTCAACTCACTTTGGAGAAGGTTTCCAGACACTTTTGTAAACACGGAAGTCTGAGCTTTCATGATCCCCAAGGAAAAGACTGAGATTTCATCTTAAGACCAATAGTTAAGAATGAGGCTCAAAGAAGCAAGAGTTTAGCTGAATAAAAGCGAAGGTTTCCCAAAAGCAGAGCAGGTTGTATATGGAAGCTATGACTCATTACTTCTAGAGGTATGTCAACATATGCCTGAGGATACTTAATCAGGAGTACTTCAAAAGAGCATGAAATGAATGAAATGAATGAATGTCCTTTGAGGACCTTGCTAGCCCTGAGATTTCTTGATCTTCTGGGTCTGTCAGAGTCAACAAGTAGGAAGAAATACCTTGCCAAACTGTCAATGGGCCTGGCAGCAAGGGAGAAGAGCCTTGTTGGGGAGGGTTCGGGGACTTCCCAAAGTGAGCCGTAGCTCAAACCATGGTTCTGTGGCATGTGACTCTTTAAGAAGGGCAAGGTTCTCCTTGCTTTCAGAATAATCTCCCCAATATCTCTCGTTTTCCAAAGTTACTTTGAGAAGCAGAAAGCAGAGTGGCAGACAGAACCTCAGGAGCCCCCCATCCCCGAGTCCCTGGCCGCTGCAGCTGCTGCCGCCCAACAACTCCAAGTGGCTAGGAAGCAGGACACTCGGCAGACAGCTACCTTCAGGCAGCAGCCCCCACCTATGAAGGTGAGTGTACTGGGTTCCCCCACCTATGAAAGTAAGTGTACTGCATAGGAGTCATTTAGGAAGCAAAGTATCTTCCCATGGAATGGGTCTGTGGGAGACTGGGTCTCAGGGTCTTGACCCTATTTACTTTCAATCTTCCTTAAACAATCTTTGCTTGTGACATAGGTGAAGGGAAGACCATATATGCTGCTTTGGACTAATTTGTTTGAATCTTGCATTCTCAGAGTGGCGCAAATTATAGGGAGATTGATGAACCCTCTGAAGTATAATTTCTGAAAGTTAGAAACATGACTCTTAACAAATTTCGGTGGGTGTGTGATATAAATAGGAAAACAACAGAATTACAAAGTGGATCCCAAGAGTATTTGAGGAACAGATATGGTTAGGAAAGCAAGGAAATGTTGAAAAAAATTTGCAAAGTGTGATACATACCTGGGTTATATCCTATAGAGCAATATAACTGCAATCTTCATGATAACCATTTTTTATTAACAGAATTAAATTGCACCTCTGTTGGGTAAAAAATAAATACAAAAATCAAAATGCGATATAACATCGCAGAATTTTGGCCCTGATCAACACTGATTAGTCAAAGGGACTTCTCAGGTAGGGTTAGCAAACTACAGCCTGAAGGCCAAGTCTGACTTGCTGGCCATTTTTCTTTAAAGTTATGTTGGTACATATTTATACAAGTTTGTTCATACATTGTGCATAGCTTCTTTCATATAATAGTTAAATTTGAGTATATGTGACAAAGACCATGTGGCATAAAAGCCTTGACCTTTACAGAAAAAATTTCCTTTTACCCCTGCCTTAGAAAATAAAATAATTCTTTGACAAACCTCATAAGGAATGTTCCAGTACAGATATGAGTGGATATATAATTCTCATTTTGTATTATTTCCAAGTTTTTCATATGTTTTCTCAAAGACTCCTTTCTGATTTGGGATTGTGTTTTTCACTTCATCTTCTGTGGTCTCCAGGAGTACTGTTCCTACTTAGACCTTATTTGTTATTCATTGTTCCCTCATGATGGGAAATCATAACTTTCTGGGGCCTTTGAGATCAGAAGTCGGAGCCATAGCCTAAAAGAATCTTATCACTAATGCTCTTTGTCCTGTGCCCTCCACCAGGCCTGCTTGTCATGTCACCAGCAAATTCACCGGAACGCACCTATATGCCCTCTGTGCAAAGCCAAGAGTCGATCTCGAAACCCCAAAAAGCCAAAGCGGAAGCAGGATGAATGAAGAGAGGGACAACATGTGGAGCTGTGTTGATCAGAACCCCTCCCTCTGGCCAGTTATTGATGTCCTGATGTGAAATAACTTGTTCCCAACCCCACCAAGTCTCCTATTTAATGTGATAGAAGCACAACTCTTCTCTCACTTTGCTGTTATTTCTTTCTGCTCTTGGGTTTTCTAGTTTAGGAGGAAATGTGGTTCAGGTGCTAATAATGGTGTGTCTGATGATCCTTTCTGTCTTGTCCACATTTCCACCTCTGCCACTGGTTGGAGCTGAAGGAAGGGCAAAAGTCCTCAATGGAATTCTCTGTCTCCTGTGCCTGGGGCCTAGAGCCTGAGGAACTGTAGGATTGAGGGCTGGGAGAGGCCATCTCCCTGTACTTTTGCCTTAGACTCTGAAGAGACAGTCTTCTTGCTGGACTTTCAACAGGTAGGGTGCATATCTTTCACTTTTAGGCTCATCTCATCCTTAAGGTCTAGAGGTAGCTTGTACCAACCTTCCTTTTCATATTCATTTGGGAGATCTGGCTGTCATTCTATAGTTCCCCCCACCACATCTCCTGGGCGGACTAAATTTCTTGGAGATCCAAAATTTTGTAGCTCTTTACTTTAAACCTTTAATTTTTGCACACCTGTAGTCAGAGCTCCCCATGGTAAAATCAGGAAACCAGACCCACTGTACAAGTACTGCCTAACTCACTGCCTAAGTCACTATGGAGGAGGACTCTGCTGATGGACTGCCTTAGGCTGAGAGGAGCACTAGACAAGCATTTGTTTTGGCTTTTGATGTGCACCTCCCCAATGATGTATCAAAGGAGAGGAGTGGATTTACATTCAAGTGCCAATTTCACTTTACCTGTGCAAGGTAAAGGGTACCCATCCCATCTCTCTCTCTCTCTCTCTCTCTCTCTCCGTCCCTCCCTCTCTCTCTCTCTCTGTCCCTCCCTCACTCCCTGCCTCTTTCTTTCTGTCGCTTATGGGTCTGCCCTCTTCTGTAAGGCAGCCTCAGCTCAGGACAACTGCTGGCCATTTCATTCCTGTGGATTGTGCAGATGGTCTTCCCTCCTAAAACAAAAGGACCCCATAATTCTCTTCTCCCTCAAAGCTTTGTCTCCTTGTCATGTCACTCTTTAACTTAAAGGATGGGGATGGAGACTGATAACTGGAAAAGTATTAGCTCCAGGTCTCAACCCCTGGATGGAGGAGGGGGTATTTTTCCTTCCTTTCTTAGCTGTAGTTTTAAGTTGCCACAGTGTCTGTGTGTTTATAAAATAAAATGTTCCTCTGCTCTTTGATAATAAGAGCAATAAATCTCTACAAATTCTTTTAAATAAACATTTGTTCACTGGAGTAAATGCTGACTGAGTGCTTACTGTGTAGCAGATAATATGAAAGATGTATAATTCCATCTACCATTCAGGGTAACACTTTTATACTCTTACTCCATCTTGCAAATCAAAAAAAAACTAGGCAGCACAGTGCAAAAATTTACTCAGTTTTTATAAATATCTTCCAATTATTCAACACGTATTTTTGTCAGATCTCTATGCACTTTATATAAATGATTATATTTGATTTTCACCACAACCCTTACAAACTAAGTATTTTTATTGCAGTTTTCCAAAAAAATAGGAACCTGAACATTGCAGGCATTTACTTATACAGAGTGAAACAGCTAATAATAAGAATTTTGAGTTTTGAAGTCAGATTTGTCTGATTGCAGGACACATTTATTTTCCATGAACAATTTTTTTTGTTTTAACTTTTGTCCTTTTTGGAATGACTTGAATAGTGGGGATGGTTAAAATAATTCTGGACCTGAAAGGAGCAACTAATGATATCCCGTAACTAATGTGAGGATGTAAAGGTCCGCTGCCCTGTATGGATATAATACAGAAGTGTCCTAGCTTCAAAGCTCCCAATATGGTAAACTGAGGCTGCCATCAACACTACATGGCAGGTCAACAATCTTTCTGTTCAATCCTAATCCTTTCCTGAATCCTTTATTTTTACCACCCATCTGTTCGCTTCCTTTGTGTTAATCCCAAGGGATATTTAATGAATATCTTGTATACCAAGTTGTCTTAGTGCCTCTCAAGAAACCCAATAGATGACAAAAACCTCTCTGTGTGCCTCAGTCATCTGTAATGGGAGATGGGGAAAATAATAGCAACCTTCAAAGAGGTTGTTGTGAGCAATTCTAGGCACACAGAAAGAAATAAGTGTTGGTCTCCTTCTCTGCCCAGTACCTCTGAGATTAAGACGATGGGATGACCCTTCAGAGGAAAAATGATTCATCTTGCCTGACATTGCATCATCACCCCAGATTTGCTTTTTGAATTTTCCAGGCTCACTTTGGGCAAAGGGAGATATACCCTAACCTGTATAAATCTCAGTATATCACCATAAAGCATAGGGCATTTTTTTCTGCATCATTGGCACAGTGGAGATTAAGTCTGTCAATTCTGTTGTAGTGAAGGTAACAAGCCTTGATCTCTGAGCACCATGTACCAGGTGAACCTGTTCCTAGGGACCCTTCTGAATGAGAAAGGAGTAATTGCGTATTGAGCAGTTTGACTTGCCAACCATTTGGTATGGTATTAATGTATCATTTAATGCTTTGATTTCATTTATCTACTGCTATGAAACAAACTACTCCAAAACTCAGTGGCTTCAAGCAATCACTATCCATTTGCTCATGATTCTACAATTTTTTTAGTAGGACTGGCTGGAAATGGCTCATTTCTGTTGCATGTAGTATTGCTTCAGGTAGCTTAGGTAGACCTGGAGGATCCAAGATTGGTGCACACCTACCTGGCAGTTCAGCTGGGGTAGCTGGAACAGCTGTTCAACCCCTTTTGTAGTCTTTTATCCTACAGGCTTTTTTTTTTTTACCCCTACAGGTCGTTTCCATTGGGGCCCACCTGAAATTAGACTAGACTGTGAAACTAAAACTAGGAGCCCAAATAAGCCTTCTTCCTTCTAAATTAGCTCGTTTCAAGTATTTGTTATATGATTACAAGCTGAAAATTCTTACAATTTACATTATTTGGTTGTTTGGGGGATTAAATAAACTAACACTTATAAAGGAATATTGAAGGTATTTATTTGAATTTTGGAAGAAATTCTAAAATCTATAGGCTAGGATTTGTCTGCAACAGTCAATTGCACATTTCAAAACAACTAGAGGAGCAGAGCTTAAAATTTATCAACATCAAGAAATGATAATGTTTTAGGATATAGAAATTATGATGAATGATTTGATCCATACACATTATACACCTGTATCATGTATACATGTATCATTGTATACAATTATACATATGTATCATGTGTGCTATACTATCATATATCACATATCATAATATCATATATATCATTTAGAAAACAAATATTAAAATACAACTGAAGTACAACAATGAAATCTCACTAGCAATACTCAGTGTCTTTAAATATACTGGTAAGGAAATTGAGGCTCACAGAATTCAAATTTAGATCTGACACTACTACCCTACAAAAGTACAAAGAAGAGCATCTGGCACACACACAAAAAAGTTTTGCTTGACACTTCATGCCTTCTTCTAGACTTGGAGTCTGAAGTTTGAATGTGAACCTTGTCTTGCTCAGAGTCAATGGAGAGAGGAGGGAAACCAAAGTAAATGCAAAATCTCATTTCAATAGGAAACCACTGGAGTTGCCTTTCACTACTCAGGATAGCCTTTGCTCTCTTGGAAGGGCCATTTGTGATGGTTTCCCTGCCCTGCTTGTTTGTTTTCATTCTACTCTATGAACTAAGCTCCCAGAGGACAAATCTTGCTCCATTTGCCTAGACAGTCTTCTTTACTAGGAGGGGTTGGGCTGCTGAACCTGGGAATACAGGCTTGCAGAAGCACATTGTAGGTAAGTATCTTCTAATAAATATTTCTCATCTGGCTTTCACCTGCAGCTTCCATAATTGAAGTGGAGATATTAAAGAGAACTTCCAAAGGTCATTTAATGACACTCGCCCTCCCTCACCAGGCAAATTTTTAACCCAAATTAGCCTGAAATTGAGAAGCAGAATAAATAGGGGATGTAAGGAAGGATGTCACCAATTGCTCAATCTCAGGCTTGCTTCCTTCCAGTTGCCTTGACGTGAAACCAATGACATGAAGAAGGTGTCTTTTCAGGAGAGATAGAACTAGCTCCAATTCAATGCAGCTACATATTATCCCTTTGTGGTCAATGGCATTCTAATGCATTGTTACTTCTGTTATACACACATGCAGAGACACGCTTGCATACACATTCACCATTACTCTCTGGGCTCCCTCATTCCACCCCCACTGCATTCTTCCTCCCTCATTCCTTAGCCTCAATATCACGCATCGCCATTTGTGCTTGAGGGAATTCATGAATGGAAGGGAAAAAGGCATTCCCATTGCTGCAATTTGTTTCCCCATAGTTTTCCTTAACCTTCTTTACCCTGACATTTCTTGAAGGCTTAATCATGTCAAACGCATCCCACTCTCCTACTATGCTGAGCATAGAAGATGTATGACAAACATTTTCCTACAGCCACACCTACCTTTCTCTTTGGTCTTTGGACCAGTCAAAACCAATCCCTTCCCCTTTGCATCTGCCCTTTCTTGCTTTCTTCTTACACACTCTGCTAATTGTCCATCTTCTTTCCCTCAATACCAAATATTACCCCTGATACTTTTCTTTTGAATTTGGACAAGATTAAGCAGTTCTCTCATTTTAGAAAAAAATCAAAAGAAACAAAAGGGAATGCAGCAGAGAGAAAGGGAGTGAAAGGGGAAAAAAGAGAAAAGAAACTTAAATTCTGTCTTTCACATCCTATCCTCTTCTTTCATCAAAATTTCCAAAGATATCAAGATATTTTGTTCCCACTTTCTTTTTTTTTAAGATTTATTTATTTTTATTGCAAAGTCAGATATACAGAGAGAATGATCTATCCAATGATTCACCCCCAAGTGACTGCAACAGCCAATCCGAAGCCAGGAGCCAGGAGCCTGGAACGTCTTCCAGGTCTCTCACGTGGGTGCAGGGTCCCAAGGCTTTGGGCCGTCCTCCACTGCTTTCCCAGGCCACAGGCAGGGAGCTGGATGGGAAGCGGGGCTGCTGGGATTAGAACTGGCAACCATATGGGATCCTGGCGCGTTCAAGGCAAAGACTTTAGCTGCTAGGCCACTGCACCTGGCCCTGTTCCCACTCCTTTAATTCTGCATTCCCATCCCCATCCCTATAGCTTACTCCTTTGGACGATCTCAAGTAACTTTAGCTTTATGAGCAGTAATTGATTTGAGTTAATCCTGCTTGGTAATTCTTTCTCTGTTGTGTCAACTCTTCCTACACTGTTAACACTCCTTGGGCTTTTGCAATTTTTTATTATAGGTGCTTCCTCTGGACATAGCCATCCTTGGAGACTCTTGTGCTTCCTGGAGTCTTACCTTCCTTGTGGTCTTCTTTTGTCTTTGCATTTTCCAAAATACTTTCTAATTTATCGTCGGCTCTGTATTTACAACAACCCTCTTGGGGGTTTTCTGTTCAGTAGGCCCCGAGACCGTCAAGGGGTGAGGCAATGGTATTCTTCTGCCACAGAAACACCAGAGATAAACTGGTGAGAGATGTCTGTTTATTTGGAAGAAGTTACAAGCTTGTATAGAGTAGGAAATGGGGCAGGCAAAAGGGCGATCCCAACAGTAGTCCCACCTAACAACAACATTGTGACTGGCTGGAAGGCATGTCTATCTCTCTGGACCCTCCAATCCAGTCATAGGTCATGTTCCATATGCTGGGCAGGAAGCTGTGCCTCAGGACATGAGCCAAAACTTACATGCATGCATAAGCTAACACCTAGGCTGGAAGCTACCATCCAGAGCAAACTTGTTACATGTGGCTGAAAAACAAGGTGTTACATTTAACTTCCTAGAGTTGTTTATCTGGGAAGTCCTAGCACAGCTCCTGCAGAGACTGGACAGCAGCCCACTGCTTTAGCTGCTCAGTGAAGAGGCCAGGTTAAAGTCTTGGTTAGCCAAGATCGTTGTCAGGGGGTTCCTCCAGGGACATGGTATGCCATGTGCCTATGGCCTTCCACAGGGGCTAAACAGGCAGCGATTCAGGGGTGCTCTACAACAGCTGCTTGGGTATCTATATTTTTTCCTCAGATATTATGCTTGAACCAGAGCCTCAGACAAACAAAACAATAGCAATAGCTGGCATTTGTTTTGCATTTGCAGTGTCCCGAGATCTGTGCCCATTTTTTTTAACGCTCATTTTCTCATGAAAATTATGTGAATGATTTTCTCATAGTGATTTGGAAGATAGAAGTGAGGGTGATATTGGGACAGAGAGGTAATTCGGGTGGCTATTATAGTAGTCCATGGAAAAGACAAATGTGTCTTGACTAGTGCCATGTATTGGCATGGTGTGAGGGGGATAGAGGCAGTATAAAAGGGAGCAGAAGAGTTTCCTTATGCCAGACCTTGATGCCCACACTTAGTCCTCAGATTCAACAAGTGACAAAGATAAAGTCACAGACTAAAGCATATGGTCTGCATCATTAAGAGAAGGAGGTTAGGATTGTTGGTTCTCCAGAACTGGATAGTCATGGCAGAGGTAATTTGTAAACTGGAGACTATGATTCCTATAGTAAGCTCAATTTGTAAGACTCAGAATGTTTCTTCCAAGAAGTATCCACTCATAGAGGTTGAGTGAAATGGCCAGAATAAGAGAATAAATCCCAGAGCTTGCTGAGGGTTGATGAGAGAGAGAGAGAGAGCTGCTCCTTATGCAACTCCAGGATCCTCTTGGTGGGAAAGATTTCCCTTTAGTGAAATGCCCAGATGAATGAACACATATTTCCCAGGACCAAAAATAATCAGGGGGATACAAATTTGTGGTAAGTGGAAGAAATTACAACTGAAGAAATTTTACTATGTTTCATGAATTATTTTATTTTTCCTAGGAATGTTTGACTTTTGCAAATGAAACCAGACTATACATATCACTGCACACCCACTCTAATTGCTAATATTAAAAAGACTGATGACACCAAATTTTGCTGAGAATGTGAAACAGCCAATCATTTCATACAGCGCTAGTGCAAATTTAAAAGCTCATAATCACTTTGGAAAGAGACCTGGAAGTTTCTTCTAAGACAAAACAATCACCTGCACTATGACCCAGATCTGTCACTGCTAGACATATACCTTAGAGAAATGCAATATATACCCACCAAAACTTTATTTATGAATGTTTAGAGAATCAAATTGAGAAACTTACTAACATGGATGAATCTTCAAAACACATGCTGATTGAAAGATGCCAGATATGAAGATATACTATGTGATTGTAATTATATGAAATTCACAAAAGAGACAAAACAAATCCATGGTCAAAGAAATTTGAGCAATGTTTATTTCTTGGGATTTAGGAGTGAGAATTAACAGGAAAGGAAACGCAAGAAAATGTCTGGAGTGATTCCTGTATTGGGAATTCTGAAGACTACCTCCATGTCAGGTGTTTTGATAGGAGGATTCATAGGACTCAGCATGAAATCTTACTGATGGCTATGATTTATTATAATGAGAGGTTGCAAAGAAAAATCAGCAATGAGAAAATACATGTACAGTGAATTCCACAGGAAATGAGATAGAAGTTTCCAAGAGTCCTGTCTCAGTGGAGCCACACAGGGTCCATTTGATTTCACCAGCAGTTAACTGTGACAACTATGAAGTTTTGTCTAAAGGCCTGGGGGCTCTAAAGAAATAATTTGGCAATCTGTCATAGGAGACTTGTCACATAGCCGTATTTTTGATATGTACACAAATTCCATTCCTCCAAAAGAAAAGTAAGCATGAAGCATAAGCTATATTATTTGCATAAATATTGAGTATACAGTCAGACATTCCTATCACGAAATTGTGGGAACTTTCCCAAATGGGAATTCCAGATCAGCCAAGTGCTGATCTGTAAGTACAGGTAGGCCTTTCAAAGGATATCAGTCAGACATAAATCAACTATTTTCTGCAAAGTGGCGTTTTTCTATATTTTATAGGATTTGGGGTAAAACAATACTCTAAGCTTGATTCTAAAAGCTTAGAGAATTGTAGCTTTAAAATTTTTGTATTTGGGCCCAGTACGGTGTCCTAGCAGCTAGGGTCCTTGCGTTGAATGTGCCGGGATCTCATATGGGTGCCAATTCTAATCCCGGTAGCCCTGCTTCCCATCCAGCTCCCTGCCTGTGGTCTGGGAATGCAGTTGAGGACGGCCCAGGGCCTTGGGACCCTGCATCCAGGTGAGAGACCTGGAGGAAGTTCCTGGCTCCTGGCTCCGGATCAGCACAGCACCGGCTGTTGTGGTCACTTGATCTTTGTCTCTCCTCCTCTCTGTATATCTGACTTTGCAATAAAAATTAAATTTAAAATTTTTATATTTAACTGTATATAAACGTTATTCATAAAGAAAGAACCCCCTATAAACAATTTTAAGGTATAATCAATATACATGTAAATTTTGATGATAACCATATTTAATGATGTTGTATACTGGTAGGAGATAGTTAATTTTGAAATGCGTGGCAACTTGGGTGAATTGATGGATGATTAGAAGAATACACATGTGGTAAGCCCAGCAAAATGCTGATTGTAAGATCCAGGCGGGTCATTTGGGCATTGCCTATAGTATTTGCTGTATTTCATTACACTGTCATAATATTTAATAGTGTTTTCATTGTAGTTTCATAATAAAAAGTTGGAGAAATAAAATATGTGGTGCTGTTACTCCATTGCCTAAAAGCATTCAAGATATTTTAAAACGTGATTTCTTACATAATTGGATGGATCTCACTATTCCCAGTGAATTAGCAGAGCACCAAGAAGAGCAGTTTTTATTTTCGTTTTTGGTGACCAAATTGTCCCTGTTTTGCTAGGCCTGTTCTGGTTTAACAATGAAAAAGTCTTATGTCATAGAAAACTTGGATCGCTGGCCACCCTATTGCACTTTTGAATCTAGCTGTTTTGCTTTTTCCCTCACATATGTAAAGGCCACCTATTCTAATTCAACAGCTTAAGGTCTGTATCCAATCTATTCAGTCTGCTATTTGAATAGATTCTGCCCCCTTCCGGTGACAAACTGCCTCTGTTATAGAACCTCTGCCACAGAACTCTGCATTCAGCGCACTGGCAGTTGTGCCTGCTCTTTTCTCTGGCACATCTTAGTGCAGTCCTGCCCATTCGTGCCTGAAATCCCACAATCCTGACATCTCCAAGGACACGGAAGAACTGCCCTTGGTCTCCGATTCTTATTGCCAACTCTTGACTACAGGCATTTCTGCATCCTGTTAACATAACAACACTGTCCACCAGGAGGCATCTGGGTTCCATTTAGAAACTGAAGGGATGCCTCCTCAGCAGGCAGCAAGCTGTATTCATTCAAAAGGAGCAAGGAACAGATGCTCATAAGTTAAAACACCTGTACAAAATTAAGAGCCAGGCCCAAGGGGTGTGGGCTCCAAAGATGCAAATAATTGCTCATATGCTTCTAAGAATTGTCCACAAGAGACGTCGCCCTTTGTGGCAAACTAATCTGGCGGAGTTCCATGTTCCTTAAAATCACGACTTTCCAAAGCTTAATAGCCCTGTACATAGCCTGATGCTTTTTGATGTATTTCCTTCTGTGATACTGTGCTGGGGGCGGGGACAAGGGGGATGAAGACACATCGGAAAGAGTCAAAATAAAATACTCTTTACCATTAGCATTTACTGTGGGTAGCATACAAATTTCATTTTATTATTTAAATCTCATTTCAAATTCATTTAAAGTTCATTTTAACCCTCGCAACAGTTCACAAAGGTATGTACTCTTATTCACATTTTATAGAAAACTTAAATACAGTGTGCTTGGGTTTCTTCCCTAAGGTCGTGTAGTAAGTTGAACAGTTTGGACTCAAAACTAAGAAACTAGATACCAAAACCTGATTATGTAACTCTCACCTCAAACAGGTCCTTCATATTGTTTTCTCCTGGACACAATCACTATAAACTTCATAACAGATTGAGACTCTACCCAAGCAGAATTTGGCAGTGAACATATTGCTTAGTACCCTTTCCAATTCTTCTGGCCTGTTAGGCACAAACTCAAAATTGTCAGAGAGCAGAGAGAACTTCAGCTGCTACACTTATTGTTGGAAATAAGTGTAACATATTTAACCTGTTAGTGTAACACTCAGTAATGATAGTATTGCTCTTATTACAGTCCATCCCTACAGTACACCACAAGCAGCCTGCCTACTTGGGCAGAATCCACCCACAAATTTCTAGAGGGCACATGGGAATTTAAACAGGAATAATTAGAAAGTAGTCATACACAGGCCATTTCTACAAACCATACTCCAGAAAAAAAAAAAAAAAAACCTGTAGTCAATTACGAAAGAAAACCTATGGCATTCTGTTTCCAGCTATCAATATTTATGCAAATGCACTCATTTTCCCATGCTGATTTCTCTGCCTTGATCTGCCTAGAGTGCAAACCATCTTTTTTTTTTTAAGAGATTTATTATTTTTATTGGAAAGGCGGATATATATAGAGGAGGAGAGACAGAGAGGAAGATCTTCCATCCGATGATTCACTCCCCAAGTGAGCGCAACGGCCGGTGCGCGCCGATCCGAAGCTGGGAACCAGGAACCTCTTCCAGGTCTCCCACAAGGGTGCAGGGTCCCAATACTTTGGGCCATCCTCAACTGCTTTCCCAGGCCACAAGCAGGGAGCTGGATGGGAAGTGGAGCTGCCAGGATTAGAACCGGCGCCCATATGGGATCCTGATGCGTTCAGGGCGAGGACTTTAGCTGCTAGGCCACGGCACCGGGCCCACAAACCATCTTTTAGTTAGGTGTCAGATCCTGCTTATTTCTATGGAGCACTAGAGAGTAGAATGAAAGAAGTCTGGATGTTTTTGGTTTGTTTGTTTGCTCTTAAATGTTGTTTTCGATGGTGTTTACATAGGTGATCAGGGTGAAAAGGGTCAAGGATTAGGGGAAATTAGGCAAGGCCATTATTTACATATTTTCTTTTTAGAAGTCTGGATTTTCATCATAACCATGGCCAGCTTCAGGATCCAGTGAAAAGGGCTCAGGTTGAAAGTTATGAAAAGTCTCTTTCCATCTCAAGAGTATCCAAGAATACATTAGATTCTTCCACCTTCAAGCCCAGCAAGGCCCGGGCCTATTCCTACCAGGGAAGACCATTGTGTGTGTTGAAGATAAGGACGCTCAGTCTTTGGTCTGGCCACTAAGCCACATGAATGTCAGGAGCTTATTCATATAAGCCTTGGAGGCATCCTCATTCTTGATCCCAACTTACAGCTGCTCAAGTTGGATCCTTAGCGACACACATTATTGGCTCTGTAATGTTGACCTTGGTCTTTTCTCTGATCTTCTTTGGGCCTTAGGATTTTTAATGACTGAATCGATGATTGCACTTCATTTTACTCCCTGGCATGCTACGTTGGTGGTTATGCTTGGATTGCAGTCTCCAAGAATACAGCTTTCACCCTAGGCACCAGCTTTTCTACATAGACCAGACTATTCATGACCTTGCATTTTATGGGAGAAAAGCAATCGGACATCCATTCTTTCCTCCTTTCCCCTGCCGTAAATCCAAACCCTAGGGCCCGGCACAGTAGC
Source organism: Ochotona princeps (assembly GCF_030435755.1). Classification (NCBI taxonomy): domain Eukaryota; kingdom Metazoa; phylum Chordata; class Mammalia; order Lagomorpha; family Ochotonidae; genus Ochotona; species Ochotona princeps. Next base: position 37,497,650 of record NC_080865.1, read on the forward strand.
CTAGTGGTTTTACAGTTCTCACCTTTCACACACCGTGATCCCATATGGGTACCAGTTAGTGTCCTGGCAACCTGCTTTCCATCTAACTCCCTGCTTGTGGCCTGGGAAAGCAGTTGAGGACGGCCCAAAGCCTTGGGCCCCTGTACCCAAGTGAGAGACCCGGAGGAGGTTCCTGGCTTTGGATTGGCTCAGTTCCAGCCGTTGCGGCCACTTAGGGAATGGATCAATGGACAGAAGATCTTCCTCTCTGTCTTTCCTCTTCTCTGTGTATCTGACTTTCCAATAAAAGTGAAACAAATCTTTCAAAAAAAATTAAAACCATATTATGCCAAGCACTTCCACAGCCAAAGAGTTCTGCCTTGTAAATGTGCTGTGATGCTCAAACCTTTCTTTCACGGAATCTCTGCCCTGGAAATTACTGACAGGAAGAAAGAGGCTGGTAGACATCCAATGTGACCCCAAGGACTACCTTGGAGAATTTTGTGTGTGTGTGTGTGTGTACACAGTGGACAGCTGTGGTTACCTTCTAAACTTCCTTTTGCGTTTCCCCAGCAACATTACAAAGTTGAGTCATGATTAACCATAACATTAGGGAGGTATTGAGGAGGGTGGAGGGAACTAAACGCTATGCTGCAATGTCAGCTGAAGGGTGACTACAGATGATTGATGATGTTTTCTGGTGCATACATTTAATCCATCTGCTAAATGCCAATTTAGACACACTCATCATTCTTCCACTGAAGTTTAGAGTTGGAGGAGGTAAGAGATGAAGAAAATTAGTTTCAATTTTGTCTGAAAGCCCAGGAACATAATGGTTGTTCAACTAGCCTAGAGCTCTTAGAAGCCTGTACTATGTTATGCAAATGGTTATGATCAGATTCAAGACGAGGAAATTCAGCAGCTGTTCACAGCTAACCTGATGAATAAACCTCATCAAACCCTGAAGATTCAAAAATAAATCCAATGGGGCCTGGTGCAGTGGCCTAGCAGCTAAAGTCCTCCCCTTGAAGCACCGGGATCCCATATGGGTGCCGGTTCTAATCCGGCAGCCCCGCTTCCCATCCAGCTCCCTGCTTGTGGCGTGGCAAAGCAATCGAGAATGGCCCAAAGCCTTGGGACCCGGTACCCACATGGGAGACCCAGAAGAGCTCCTGGCTCCTGGCTTCGGATTGGCTCAGCACTGGCTGTTGCAGTCACTAGGGGAGCGAATCAATGGACAGAACATGTTTCTCTCTGTCTCTCCTCTCTGTATATAGGACTTAACAATAAAAATAAACAAATCTTAAAAAAAAAATCCAATAATTCCCATGTGATCCCATACAAATCTCTTTAATAACCTGCCAGACATTAGAATCCATTTCTTATTCAGTTGACCCCCATTAGATTCAAGTGAGGGCAATTTAGAACAGGGATGTTACTTAAAATTATTTTGCCCAGAATATCCTGAAACTAATTGCAATATTGAACCTTCTGAAAAGGAGCTAGCATAATATCACAATTTGTGTATTGCAGAAAATATGTTAGATCAAGAATTTCTCCTGAGTTCCAAACTATTCCAGTTTCTTGATGCTGCTTTTGTATTGATTCATCTCTGTAACAAGTATCTTCATAGTGGTTTCTACTTTTCAGGATCATGGTTAAATTGCTGTATCCCCAGTAAGGTCAAAGAAGCCTCTGGTCATTGTTTTTGCATGCCACGACACCTAGAGGACTCATGTGTTGATGAGTGTGGTCTAGAGAGCTTGGCATAAAGGAAATAAATATCATAGGACAGATTAGATAGGTTTTGGGAGAGATCCATCCCCACCTTGGAAGACAGACTGAATCACTCTCAGGGACAGGCTTGTCTTCACTGCTCATGGTCCATTTTTTATAAGAATGCACAACTTCCTTCTAGTTCAAAATAAAAGCCTGTTAAACTTTTATCATTTCTTCATCTGAACCCCCAACATCTAAATGACTAGAAGACTTTGCCTCTGAAATTTTATAATTTGTGCTGTTCTGCCTGGTGTACTGGTACAAATTTTTCCAGTTTCCCCATTTTGTCCCTCAGCTCCTCCTGCTCATCTGCTTCTGAATCCTGCAGAGGCTTCATACCTGAGACCCTAACCTGCCTCCCTAATGTGTATCTCTTGGTCCAATGCTTTAGCATTTCACCTGATAGAACCATTGATTCTCACTGTCCTTGCCCTTCTTTATACTGCTTGGAGGGACTCAAATCAAGAATCACTTACTGTGATTGTAATGAGCAATCAAATTTCACTTGGAGTACTTCCCAGCAATGTGTTGTCCAGACCCAAGTATCATTCATGGTCTTCGTGTTTATCTGGAACTTCGTCATTGCCCAGCTAGTCTCTATTCACCTTCCTCTCTTGCTTTCTCAGCGAAGAAAAGCAAGAATTGTCATATAGAGGCCAATTTAATGTTTCATATCCCATAATACTAAGGCAACAGAGCCTTATGAAAAGGAAAGTTTGCAGTTCAGCCGATCTTGACCCCTGGCTCTTTCATTTTCTGGTTGTGTGACCTTGGAAGGGGAAAATATATCCCTTAAGTTTCATGTACTCTGAAAATATGGAAGACAGTGCTGTGGAAAATTCATCTGAATTCTTAGAAGACATTTTTGGCAATTATTAGGGATTCAGTAAATGAGGTCTGTTTTTCCAGTGCTCTGGCACTCTGGGAACACATCATTTTTATTTATAAGATGTATTTATTTTTATCGGAGAGTCAGATATACAGAGAGGAGGAGAGACACAGAGGAAGATCTTCTGTCATTGATTCACTCCAGAAGTGGCCACAACAGCTGGAGCTGCGTCAATCCGAATCCAGGAACAAGGAACTTCCTCCAGGTCTCCGATGTGGGTGCAGGGTCCCAAGGCTTTGAGCCACTGTCTACTGCTTTGCCAGACCACAAGCAGGGAGCTGAATGGGAAGCAGGGCACCAGGACACTCACCGGCACCTGTATGGTATCCTGGTGTATGCAAAGCAAAGACATTAGCCGCCAGGCTACCACACCAAGCCCTTGGCAGCACATCTTAAGTCTCAGACTCACTGCTTGCTAGGAAGAAACTGCTGACTGAGCTAATGCCTTGATGAAAACCGATTCAGGACCTGGAGTGAGATTGGACTTGCAATAGACACTTAAGGTTTCAATTAGAGTAGATTCTCAAGTCAAAAGGACTTCAAAGAAATCATATTAGAAATATCCCACAGTCTGAGAAATGAGCACTCTTCATTTATTTTTCTATATAGTCATTGATACTTTCTTCCAAAGATTCTGTAAGCAAATTCAAACTTTAGCTGTAAAAGGAAATTATACCCCAGTTATCATTGAATTTTCAGTTTGCATAAATTACATAATCATAAATCCAGAAAATAATTTTCTTACTCTCAAAATCTATATGCAATTTCTATGCAGCAGCCCTAGAAAAGACTTCTCACTTCCTTTCACAATCTATTGCAATACTGGGCAGTTCAGTGCCATAGAAAGGCTTATTTTTGTTCTTGACCCAAACTAAAGTCATTTCTTGGTAATGTAGTCTGACTTGGTTGAGGTTTCCTGGTGCTGCCCCCTGCATCTATACAGAATTCTTCTGTAGTCTCTTTTATGTGGCACCCATCCATATCTGAAGACAGATCCCACTTCACATGGCCACCACCTACATCACGTTTTTTGCCAAAGGAAAATTAAATATTATCTTGTATTTGACCAAATGGCATGAAAAGAAGGCATAGATCGACTTTGTAAATGAAAAAGAAAATTACCTTTTTGATTTTTTCTTTTCAAAATTGTTTTATTTTTACTTTTTTTACTTTTGAATTTTATAGTACAATTCCATAAGGTCTGGAATTTCCCCACCCTCCCCCCAAATTCCTACACCCTGACTGATATTCCCCGTAGTATTAAGATAGTATAGTCCTTCATAAGCAGTCGTAAGTCCATCAGTCTGTTATTTAAGTGTGCCCCAACACTGCTGGTACAAACTATGTCAGACAGTCCAGCGTCCTATTGTCTAGACATGTTCAAAAGTTTCACTGGGAGTCCATCTTTGATATGGAAGTAGGGATGCATATTGCCTTGTATCTCCACATCTAAATATGATAGTCTCTATTACACCATCACTGTACATTCCCTTACATGAGAAGCCATGAAACAATGTCAGTAACAGGTATGAAGCTAAAACAAAAAATATAGAGTATCATGGAGTAAAAAAAACACGCCACTGAATAATTAACACATGGGTGTAGAAAAGAAAACATAAAAGCTTCTTGAACAAAATTATGTCACCATGTGATCCATAAGCCAGGAATGAATTCAACAAAAGAAAAGAAGAAATGAAAATTAAAGCAAAAACATCAAAACACATCAAAACAGTATGGAAAGGGTAAGTGATCTTAAATGTTCATGATGGCTACGTATATATCAGAGAGAACATATGGCATTTGTCCTTTTGGGATTGACTTATTTCACTGAGCATAATGGTCTCTAGTTGGAACCATCTAGTTGTAAACGGTGTGATTTCATTCTTTCTGATGGCTGAGTAATATTCCATGGAGTGAATGTACCACAGCTTCTTTATCCATTCCTTTTGACAGTCATCTGGCTTGTTTCCATGTCTTTGCTATTGTAGATTGTGCTGCTGTAAATATAGGATTACAGATCAGTTTCTCATATGCAGATTTCCTGGAAGTGGGATAGCTGGATCATATGGAAAATCAATTCTCAGTTCTCTTAGCACTCTCCATACTGAATTCCATAGTGGTTGTACAGTCTACACTCCCACCAGCAGTGAAGGATGGTACCTTTCTCCCCATATCCACATCAGCAGGGGTTGTTGAAACCTCAGTGTGGTTTTCATTTGTATTTCCCTGACCAGTTGGGAGCCTGAGCACTTTTTCATATGTTTATTAGCTATTTGATTTTTGTTCTTTTGAAAAATCTCTGTTCATTTTCCTTGCCCATTTCCTCACAGGTTTTTTTTTTCCTTCACTCTCCTTCGCTCTGAAGCTCTTTGTACATCCTGGTTATTAGTCCCCTATCAGTTGTGTTGTGTGCAACGAGTTTCTCCCATTCTGTTGGTTGCTTCTTCATTTGTTTATTATTTCCTTTGCTGTACAGAAGCTTTTTAGTTTGATGTAGTCCCATTTGTTTGTTTATTTTGTCTTTGATTGCTTCTGCTTTTGGTGTCTTTTCCAAGAAGCCATTCCCCATTCCTATATCTTGAAAAGTGCTTCCTATGTTTTCCTTTAATACTTTGGTGGTTTCTGGGTGGAGATTTAGGTCCTTGATCCATTTAGAGCTGATTTTTTTTTTGTATAATGTGACAGGTGCGGATCTTGCTTCTTAATTCTGCAAGCTGCTATCCAGTTGTCCCAGCAGCATTTGTTAAAGAAACCTGGCTTTTTCCCTTGATTGTTTTCAGGTTTTTTTTTTTTTTTTTTTTGTCAAAGATTAGTTGGCTATACATGTGTGGGCTCCCTTCTGATGTTTCTATTCTGTTCCATTGATCTTTTTCTCTGTTTCTGTGCCAGTAATAGACTGTTTTGATGATCATTGCTCTGTAGTATGTCTTGAGGTCTAGAATTGTGATTCCTCCTGCTTGACTTTTATTCTTCAAGATAGCTTTGGCTGTTCATGGTCTCTTGTCTTTCCAAATGAACTTCTGTATCTTCGTTTCTATTTCTGAGAATGTTGTTGGGATTTTGATTAGGATCACGTTGAATCTGTATATTACTTTTGGTAATATGGACATTTTGATGATGTTGATCCTACCAATCTAGGAACATGATAAGTTTCTTCATTTTTTGTTGTCTTCTTCTATTTCTTTTTAAAAACATTTTATAGTTTTCATCATAGATGTTTTACACATATTCATTTAGTTTAATTCCTAGGTATTAAAGATTCTTCTCTGCTATTTTAAAGGAGATTACACTTACAATTTCTTCCTAGGCCATGGAATTATTTGTGTACATTACTGCCATCGATTTTGTACCCTGCTATCCTGCCAAAGTCTCTTGTGAGTTCCAATAGTCTCCTGACTGAGTCTTTTGGTTTTTCTATGCAGAGATTCATGTCATTGGCAAATAGAGATACTTTCAGTTCCTCGTTTCCAATTTGGATTCCTTTAATTCCTTTTTCTTGCCTAATAGATCTGGCAAGGACTTCCAGTTGAAGAGTGGTAAGAGTGGACATCCCTGTGTAGTTGCAGATTTTAGTGGAAAAGCTTCCAATTTTTCCCCATTTAGTATGATGCTGGTATTGGGTTTTTCATAAATTGCTTTGATTGTGTTATAGAATGTTCCATCTATGCCTATCTTGCTTAAGGTTTTCAGCATGAAGTGGTGTTGGATTTTGTTAAATACCTTCTCCACATCTATTGAGATGATCATATGGTTTTTATGTCAATTTGTTGATGTGGTGTATTACATTTATTGATTTACGAATGTTGAACCATCCCCACATGCCTGGGATGAATCTCACCTGGTCAGGGTGAATGATCTGCTTGATGAGCTGTTGGATCCTGTTGGCTAGTATTTTGTTGAGGATCTTTGCATCTATGTTCATCAAGGATATTGGTCTGTAGTTCTCTGGTTTCTCTATCTGACTTTGGTATTATGATGATATTGATTTCATAGAAAGAGTTTGGAAGGATTGCCTCCCATTCTATTTTGGAAAAGCTTGTTGATAATTAGGGTAAGTTCCTCTTAAAACATTTGATAGGATTCAGCAGTGAAGCCATCTGCTCCAGGGCTTTTCTTTGTTGGGGGGACTTTAATTACCAATTTGATTTCAGTCCATGTTATATGTGTATTTAGGTTATTAATTGCTTCTTGATTCAATTTTGGTGAATTGTATGTGTCCAGACATCTATCCATCTCTTCTAGGTCTTCTGATTTTTTCACATATGCCTCTGTCTCTTCTTTTGCTTTTTGTCATTGCAATTCTGGTTGACAGATTCTTCTCCTTAGGGCAGTTTTATGAGATGTGTTGCCTACATGTCTACAAGTTGATTTTATGTTCAAGCAGTGTCCCAGATTAGGAAAATGCCCGCTTTCCTAAATAACTGGATTGTCAGTGGCACTGATCTTGCTAGCACCTGCAGATCATAAAGTCTGAGGGTCACCTGGAGCTGTCTTGTGTGGAGTTTGTAGAATGCCACAACAGAACTGTTTTTCTGAGGGTCCTGTGCAATGTGCTATGCTGAAAGTGATTTTGCTTCCAGTTTAGTACTTGGGCAGCTCAGCTGTTGTCTGTTTGGTCTAACAGTATCTGGTCCCATGAAAATGGCACCCGAGCCCTGCTGATACAGTACATGTGTAATTTACTGCTGTTCCTTCTGTCCTCTCAGCCCTTGTCCCTCTGTGCAAAATGGTGCCCAGTGAGGCACTGATGGAGTTCTAGGGCTGCTGACTGTCAGTTCCAGGGACCATACAGACCCTACAGGATGCAAAACTTAGGCTGCTCTCCCTGTGGAATCAGCTCAGTGCAGGTAGTTAGAAACAAGTCCGCTCTGGGCTGTCCCTTCAAATCCACACTCTCTGCCTCATTATACAAGATGGCACCCGATCTCTGTGCTATAAGATCCACCCTGCCACTGAACTGCCCCGTGGAGTCATTTGTTCCCTCTCTGTTGTTGGCTCAAACAAATCAGCAGGATGGGCAGTTCTTAGCCTGTATTCGCCTACTGAGCTCTCTATGAATTCACGCTCCCAACTGGCTGCTTCAAGATCTGTGCCTGCTACTGGATCTCTGGCTGCCACTGCAGTCTGGCTTGCCGGAATCTGGATCACTGCTTGACAGCTGCTGGCGGGTTTTCTGTTCACTGCAACTTGCTCTGCCATCACTGCTATTTCCCTGTGTCCAGGGGTCTCCAGGTACTCCCGTGCCAACTGCCTGACCTCTATCTTTTTCTGGAATCTACTCCTTATGCTTTATCCTAATGAGTCTCCATCATCTCAAATATGTCTACACTCTATCGTCATCTTGATTCCCCACTGAAAATCACATTTTCACACATTGATAATCTCATCTGCAAGTTTCACTCAAATATACATACATAGTACACAGAATTCATCGTCCTTATAAATTGTTAAGTGGCTTAGTGAAAAGCATTGGAATTGGGTTGCATTGTCAATGGGAAGTCTAATTTTTTTATATATTCTTGAATAAGCCAGGACTATTATATCATGAACCCGTGTGTGTGTGTATGCATATAGACACCAAGTGCATCTCTGATTCTTCAGTGAAGTTCCATGTTTTTAAAGATTTATTTATTTGAAAGGCAGAATGGCAGAGAAAGAGAGACAGAGAGAAATGTTGCCCTTCCCCAGGCTTACCCCTCAAATGGCTGTAGTGACTGAGGCTGGATCAGATCAAAGACAGGAAATAGGATCCAGAGACTCCAACAGAGTTCCACACATGGATGACAGAAGTGTAAATACTTGTCTCAACTTTGGTTTAGCAGGAGCATTAGCATGGAGCTAAATTGAAGAAAAATCAGCTGGGACTGTAACCAGCACTCCAATACAGGATGTGGGCATTACAAGTGATGGCTTAACTCATTGTGCCACCATTCTGGTCCTGGTGCAGTTTGGCTTCATGAAATACTCTAGATAATCGTTTCACTGTCTGCTGAGTCTACTTCCTGGATGGTTTTGCATATGTGCCAGAAGCAGAATTGTGAAACAAGATTCTCACTGCATTTTTAAAATTAATTACATTGCATTATGTGACACATTTTTATAGGCACTGGGATTCCCCCCACCCCTCCGCAAACCCTCCCCCCATGGTGGATTCCTCCACCTTGTTGCATTACCATAGTTCAAATTTGGTTGAGATTCTTTCATTGGAGGTATTTACCAAGCATAAAGTCCAGCATCTTATTGTCCTGGTAAGATCAATGGTTTCTTGATGAGACCATCTCTGGTCTGAAGGTAGAGCTGGCAGAATATCATCCCAATCAATTAAAAGCCCCAACATAATATTTACAACAATTTACAACATTATGGTATTAATTGATTTGGTATTGATTAACCAATAAGTTAATAGGAAAATGTAGGTTCTCAACCACATGCTGTGACTTCTTCATAGACATTTCAATTTTGGTTTATATTCTACCAGATTCTATACACCTTAAAATGGCTATAGATTACTATTCAGCTGTCTCGTGTCCACTTTCATTTTAGTATTTAGCTGTTTATAGTGTTGAAGCATTATTTTGCTGAACTTAGTTTTTTTTTTTTGGGTGGTCTGAACTGGCTTATAGCTCTAACAAGACATGTGTCAACAAGATCAAACCTGGTAACTCATAGAGAACAGACTCGAGTTGGCACTAGATAATAGTAAAGCTACAAAGGCATAAGGGAGGGGAATCGGGAGCGATCCTGACAGCCTCTTAACAGGAGGTCGTGTGCATGGAGCAGGGGGTTACTCCAGAGTGGAGCAGGTGGACAGGAGGAGGCTCGTATCCCAACCCTGAAGACTCCCAGATCCTCACCACGGACTATTAACATGAGCAACAAGGACTACATCCCAACTGCCAAGGAGACCACGGAGAACTGGAGTGCCTTCGGAGGCCGAGCACTCTGAGGTCACCCACCCCCATCTGGAGCTTCCACAGGGGATGGAAGAAGTCCAAACTCTGCCGTGCAGGAACCAGCATCATTGGAACGACAACCAGGAGCCCTGAGTGGTCCGCAGAAACTTAAGAACAGTAAACTTCCTTAGGGACCAGGGAGAGGAGCTTTCTCTGGTCCTGGCCTGGTTCCGGCTCTGGGTCCCCATCCTCTCTCGAAATGACCATCGGGATCGCTCCAGAAACCCCTCAAAACAAACATACAAACAACAACAAAAAAACTAGAATAGATAGACAGACAACAACAAGGAAAGCATAGAATCAGACAGGAAATGGCCGGAGTGGATTTACTCATACCTCACTAGGTGGGACAAAAAGATTAGTTACTCCTCACTAGGGTATTGGGGATTTCTCTGCACACCCCTCTCACTGCATTTGTTGCCACAAGGATGAACAATCAAATGGGCCCAACCGATCCTTTATCTAAAGAACATAGGGAAGAGCAAGGATATAGAACCTGTGCAGTCACTCACAGAAAGGTTTGTAGTTTATGACGATAGAATGATCATGAAAATATATTGCTAGTGGAAAAAAAAAGCAAAGTGTTACATTCTCATTTGGGTAAAAAGATTCTACATTTATGCAGTGGCAAACTAAATTTACAGAATGTGAACTTGAAAGACCATCAATTCATGAAATGTTTATTCTTAAGTATTGTTTCAGGAACTAATTCATTTATCTCTGAAAGCTACCTTTTTAATGTTGCAGTCTTTTCAGAAATGCATATATTCATACACACACATATGCACCCAGTTAAACATATGTATCTATATATGCACACTAGTATTCCTAATCACTGACATGATTTGGAGAGTTCCTCTTACATAAATACTTGTAGTGAAATATTTAGAAGTAATAAAAAAAAGCCCTCAAAGCACACATTTATTTATTTATTTTTAAGAAGCATACATTTAGAATGGAATAATCTACAAAGTCATTATAAGAACAAGTACAGCATATACATTTATAAAATAAAAACAAGAAAACTCCATGTCCATGGGAGAATTGTAAAATATCTGTAAAGCAGTGCAGCTTGATTATTACTACAACACGCATAGAATTCAAACGGTGGTGCATAAATAAGAAATCGATCTCTCTGTCTGCATCAGCTCATAGAATTCCTCCAAACTTTTAAACACAGAGCCTGGGGGATAGAGACGAGGTAATTGCTTTTGTCTTCCTTTCTTTCAGCAAGATTCACTGAATAGTGAATAGGTCTTCAAAATACCAAATTTATAGTTCCGTGTATGAATATAGCTACTTATTCTCCACCAAAACCAATATGGTATTGATAGATTTGGTATTTAACAGTATCATTTGCAGTAACAAAACAGAGAAGGACATAATAGAAGAGGATAGGCTTAGAGCTGGAAGCAATTTGTGTTTTAGGACTGATTGTTAAGGAATAATGGAAGGCTGTTTGGAGGAACACGGTACCTAAGGCCTGATGCTTTTTATGACAATACAGCAGTGTTTCTGAAATTGTATGTTGTTTTTCCAACCTGATCAGATCTTGGAGCAGACTGCGGCTGGGGGATCATTGGAAATCTAGTACCCCCTTATTTTATTCATGTCCTGTAGCTCACATGGTGCTTTTATGAAGATTAGAAAGATCAGAAGTGGATTCTATAGAGATTTCATTGTGATTGGAGTGGTGGGATCAACAGCAATTCCGGACTGTGGCATTATCAAGACCTCTTGAGAACTTCATGGCGTTGTAAATTTCAATTTTTCTTTCTATTGTTGATTTTGCATTGTGACTTTTCATTTAAGGGGATGTACAGTAACTGTGAAATGGAGACTAACATATCCAGATGTGAGGATACAATGTAGTATGCATTTCTACTTCCAGACAAAGATGGACTCCCAATGAAACTGTTCACTATATCTTGACAATGGGATGCTGGACTCTCTGCCATTGTCCATGCCCGCAATGATGGACATATGACTGAGTATGAAAAGCTATACTATAGTAATATTATAGGGGAACTCAGTTGGGGGGGAGGGACTTGGGGTGGAGGCAGGGGAAATCCCAATGCCCATGGAATGTATCATAAAATGATAGTAATAATTAAAAATTTTATTTAAGAAAAGGAAGCTTTTCCTTTTGGCAAGCACAGACAGATTGCCAAATGGAATTCTGGCTGGATATATCTTTTAATTTTTCCCTTATCAATATCCATTCTGTTTGGGGAACTAGCACTCAGTGTAGCAACTTTTTGCTAAAGTTCCCATATGTCAGAAGGAATCCTGAGAAACAAGGTGTGTGATTCAGATACACAGCCCCCCACTTATAACTGAAATATTTTCACCAAAACACTTAATATGAAGTACTCTGTTATTTTTTTATTCTGCTCTACAAGCTCTACATGATTCATGGAGATGTTGGCATAACAACTAAGGGATTTATAACTTGCAATTTGAAAACAGACATCGTCTAACTAGGACACATTATATATAGAGAAAATACATAAGAAAATACTAGAGATGAGCTAAACACTAGACCAAATGTATCTTACAGATTTTTTTTTCTTATTGGAAAGGCAGATTTACAGAGAGAAGGAATACACAAAGAGAAAGGTCTTCCATCTGCTGGCCCACTGCCCAAGTGGCCGCAATGGCCAGAGCCACGCCGATCCAAAACCAGCAGCCAGGAGCCTCTTCTGGGTCTCACAAGTAAGTGCAGGGTCCCAAGGCCCTGGACATTGTCCAGTGCTTTCCCAGATCACAAGCAGGGATGGGAAGTGGAGCAGCAGGGACATGAATCGGTGCCCATATGGGATCCTGGCACGCTTACGGTGAGGATCTGGGGCCATTGTGCCTGGCCCCAGATATTTTTAAAATATTGTATACCACATGTACATGAAATAGTCACCAGCACATGATCATCCTGTTAGGATCAAAGCAAGTATGAATAAATTCAGGAATACTGAGCTTAGATAGAATGCTTTTGAAATACAATGCATAAAACCAGAGATAAATAGCTAAGAGAATCTTACAAAACTCACAGACATGTGGAGATGCAACAGCACTCTCCCAAATAACCAATGGATGAAAACAGAATGTAATAGGGAAATTAAGAATTCCAAAATGGCTAAAATGGGAAAAGATCCGTTGATTTTGGCTGGGGAAAGAGAACAGAAGGAGAGTGGAGGAAGCACATTCCCAGGGCAGAGTTGAAGAGAAGTTTACAGTGTCAATTTCATAGAAAGAAGACACCCTGTAGCAGTGTGAACAGTACAAACATTCAGCAGCAAGCGGGGATATTCTCCATGCCTCCTGCAGCTGCAGTTGGAGGATATACCAGTTTCTGGGAATGAGGTGATAGCAGACTGCAGAGGCTTGGGCCACTGGTGACATTTCTTGAGGGATAACATTGTTGACCACATTGATTTTGAGTCTGGCTTCGATACTTAGCAGAGGGCAAGGTAGCTACCTAATCCCATTTTTTAAAAAGCACATTTCTCTTCTTTTTTTGAAGATTTCTTTTTTATTGGAAAGTCAGATTTACAGAGAAAATGAGAGACAGAAAGATCTTCCATGCACTGATTCACTCCCCAAGTGGCTGCAACAGCCAGAGCTGAGCTGATCCAAGGCCAGGAGCTTCTTCTGGGTCTCCCACGTAGTTGCAGGGTCCCAAGGCTTTGGGCCTTTCTTTACTGCTTTCCCAGGCCACAAGCAGAGAGCTGGATGGGAAGCAGGGCCTCTGGGACTAGAACAGGCACCCATATGGAATCCTGGCACATGCAAGATGAGGATTTTAGCCACTAGACCTACCATACCAGGCCTGAAAAACACATTTCTTTCTCTGCATACCATCATAAGGGTTTCCAGTGACTAACAGGAAGAAAGTCATCCTAATGCTAGTTGAGGATTTACATAAGAGAAGTAGCTCTCACAAACAGGGAGTTTTAGCAGAGAAATAAATCCTCATTTCTCACTGACTTTCACTCTGGCCTGGAGGATTGACAGGGTTGCTGGGCACCCACCTTGGACTGTGAGGCACTTTCATCCCCCTGCCTTATCATGGGATCTGGAACTGAAACTGCTAGCATAGAGGATTCACAGGCAGTTGGCTCTGGGAAGTCTATGGTTTCTTTATGGACAGGACAGCAGAGGCTTGCAGGGCTGAAATTGGATCCTCTGCACTTTGTGACTGTTGGAGCCTTGCACGTTCTGACTGTGGAAATTCTGTGACTGCACAACAGATCATAGGGAATAGTTGGCTATAGAGGCTCAGAGCTCACGGACTTCATCAGATAAGTTCTTGCAGCAGGTTCTGTGCTCTGTCTGAGGACCAGAGATAGATCCTTTGTGCTAGCTAATCAAATTCAACTCACATTAGAAAGATCATTCACCCAGACCAAGTGGAGTGTATCCCCAATATACAAGGATGGTTCAACATGAAATTCAATAAATGTAACATATCACATTAACAAGTTGAAGAATAAAAAGCATATGATTATCTCAACAGATATGGAGAAAATATTTGATTTAAACCCAAGTATCTATGTAACTGTGTCACATAATACAATGTAATTACTGAAGTTAAATAATAAATAATTAAAAAAAAAATACAACATGCTTTTGTGTTAACAACCTTAAGCAAATTGAGCATACAAGAAATAATCCTTGACACAATCAAAGCAATATGTGACAAAGCCACAGTCAATAATACACTGAATGGGGGAAAGTTGGAAGCATTTCCACTAAGATATAGAAACAGATGAAGATATCCATTTTCACTAAATTATCTCTATTTGCGGAGGACATGATCCTACATATAAGCGAGCCAAATGATTTTAATAAGAGACTATTAGAACCCATAAAAGAGTTTAGTAAAGCTGCAGAATATTAAAAAACATAGAAGGAATTTGTACGATCAGTCCTATTCACCATAGTTACAAAAAATTTTAAATCCCTTGAAATACATTTTGCCTCAAAGTGAAAGATCTACAGTGAAAATTAAAGCACATCAAAGAAATAGAAGAAGATACCAACAAATGGAAAAATCTTCCATGTTCTTAGATCGGAGTAATTAACACTGAATCAATATCACACACTACAGAAAACACTTCATTGATTCAACGTGATCCAAATCAAAATACTAATGACACTATTCTTTGATCCACAAAAAATGGTGCTAAGATAATGTGGAAATGCAGGAGACACTCAATAACTAATAGAATCTTAAAAAAAACAAAGCTGAAGGCATCACCACACCAACTTTTAAGACATGTTACAGGGGTTTTATAATCAAAACACACACAAGCACTGAAGTAAAAATGAAAATTTTGGTAAATGGAACAGAACAGAAACTGTAGAAGTTAATCCAAACCCCCACAACCAATTAGACTTTGACAGATGAACTAAAAATCAATCTGTGGATAAAAAGAATCTCTTCAAAAAATGGTGCTGGGAAAATTGGACCAATGCATTCAGAAGTTTGAAATAACCCCTAACTTATTACCTTATACAAAGGTCAACTCAAAATGAATCAAGGATCTGTATCTAAGACCTGATACCATCTAATCACTAGAGGGAAACTTTGGGGGAAGCTTAAGACACAGGCATAGGCAAAGACCTCTTCAAAAAGGCTACAGAAGCAAAGGTAATAAAAGTAGACAAATTAAATTACATCACACTAAGAAAATTCTACACTGCAAAGGACATCTTTTTCATGAAGATTTATTTCTTTTTATTGGAAAGTCAGATATACAGAGAGGAGGAGAGACAGAGAAGATCTTCCGTCTGATGATTCTTTCCCCGAGTGGCTGCAATGGCCGGAGCTGAGCTGATGCAAAGCCAGGAGCCAGGAGCCAGGAGCTTCTTTTGGGTCTCCCACACAGGTGTTGGGTCCCTGTCCTCGACTGCTTTCTCAGGCCATAAGCAGGGAGCTGGATGGGAAGTGGGGCCGCTGGGACATGAATAGGCACCCACATGGGATCCTGGTGTGTGCAAGGCCAGGACTTTAGCCTCTAGGCTACCACGCCAGTCCTCAAAGGAAATTTTTAGCAAAGTGAAAAGTCAGCCAACAGAATGGGATTTATATAGAGCTCAAGAAGTTCAACAGCAACAAGACAATCCGGTTAAGAAATTGGCAAAGGACATGTACAAGGATTTTTAAAAGAATAAAATACAAATTTCCAACAGGTACATGAAAAAAAAATGCTTAGAATCACTAGCCATAAAAAAATTCAAATAAATACTGCAATGAAGTTTCACTTCACCCCAGTCAGAATGACTATTTTTCAAAATTTTAAAAATAACAAATGCTGACTAGAATATGGGGAAAAGACACCTTAATACACTGTTGATAGGAACATAAACTAGTACAATCATTATGGAAGACTGTAAGAGGATTCTTTGGAGATCTGAAAACAGATCTACCATTTTAACCCAATCACCCCACACCTGGGAATTTACCCAAAGGCTCTGAAGGTAGCATATGAAAAGGTTATCTGCACCTTCATCTTTATTACAGACCAATTCACAATAACTAAGGTATGGAATCACTGCAGAGGTCCATCAACTGATAGATAAAGTAAATGTAGTATATATACATTGTGGAATACCACTCAGCCATATAAAATAATGAAATCATGTCATTGGTAACAAAATGTATGTAATCATATAACATTATTCTCAGTGAAATAATCCAGTCTCAAAAAGACAATTATCATAGCTCTGATATGTGGCAGGTACCATAGAATACAAGAAATCTATACAGGAATGAAATGATCACTTTGGGATATGACTGTCATTTTTGGCCCGTGTTTCTACTCCTGTGGAATTGTGATGTTTCTACTTTTTATTTGTTGTCTTAGACTGTTGGGCGTAGGCCAGAAGAAGGCAGACTCAGCTTCACTACTTTTTATTTGTTGAGTATTATTATTATTGGCATATTAAACCTGTGAATATAAAGTGGGTTAAAATTACAAATTTACGATGAAGAGGGGGGCAGAGAGTGGGATATGTGAGCAGCAGGGGAATCAGAGAAGTGTGGATGTGTTTTTTGAACTCTACCAATGAAATGCATAATTAACTTTATATTAATATTATTTAAAAATGGAAATTAAAAATTTCTTGAGGCATATTAAAGTAGAAACATGTTTATTAAAATTTATGAGATGCATCAGAAGCAGTTCTAAAGGAATATTTATCATAATAAATACCTACATAAAAAAGAGAAGAAATTCAAATAAACAATCTAATGTTACACCTTGAGGAGGAAATAGAGAAGAGAAAATCAAACCAAAACTTGGCAGCAGGAAACAAATAAAAAGAAAAGAAATAAATAATGCTTTGGAAAAAAATAGAAAATTGAATAAAACTAGATACTCTTCTTAAAATGTAATTTGAAATCAGCAAACCTTCTGCCAAAGAAAAATGAGAAGACAAATTCAGAAATGAAAGAAGAGCTAGCATGACTGACATTACAAAGTAATAGAAAGTATTATGAGGGTTTTAAAAAAATTCTTTATTTTATGATGCAGATCCATGGGCTCAGGGATTTCCTCTCCCACTTTCTGAATTCTCCTCCCACTGATTTACCCTGTATTATTACAATAGTGCAGTTCTTCAAAATCAGTCATAAGTCTATCATTCTGCTATTTAAGTGGATCCTGACATTGTAGGTATAAACAATTACAGAAAGTCTAGCATCTTATTGTCAAATATATTTAAGGGTTTCATTGGAAGTCCATCTTTGATTTGAATAGAGGTGCATACTACATTGTATCTTCACATCTCAACATGATAGTCTTTGTTATACAGTTCCTCTAAGTGACTATATGTATGTGCATGTTTATACACCTATTCATCTTGTTTTTTTGCATGAAGATTCTCTCAGAGAGAACATATGATATTTGTCCTTTTGGGACTGGCTTATTTCACTGAGCATGATGGTTTCTAGTTGGGACCATTTTGTTGCAAATGGTAGAATGTCAGTCTTTTTAATGGCTGAGTAGTATTCCATGGAGTAGATGAATTACAGTTTCTTTATACACTCAGAAGTGTTTATTTTTAAAACAATTATTCCTATGCAAATTGGATAGCATAGAAAAAAAATAATAAATTCCTAAGCAACCTAGCATGACAGAATTAGGAAAAAATAGAAAATTTGAAAAAAAAAAAAACCTAGTGATGAGTAATGTGGTTGAATCACTAATAAAAAGACTCTTGTTAAAGAAAAACTGGGATCTGATTGATTCATTAGTGCATTCAACTGAATATTTAGAAGAGCTAATACCAAATCTTTTCAAAACCTCCCAAAGAACTGAAGGCAATAAAACATTCTAAACTTATTTTATAACACTGGTCTTATTGTGATATCAAGGTCAGACAAACATACTACAAAGAAAACTATAGGCCAACATTCCTAGAGGACATAAATGAAAAATCCTTAACAAAGTATAAGCAAACTAAATTTAATAGCATATCAGAAAGCTAATTAGATAGGATAAAAGGGATTTATCCCAAGGACATAAGGATGGTTCTTATAAGGAAATCAATATATGTAATATATCAGCAGAATGAAGGACAAAACCCATATGATTCGTGTGATCATCTGAAAATATGCAGAAAAAGCATTTGAGAAAATCCATCCAAAAACCATAAAAATACTCTCAAATTATGTACAGAGGGAAGTCTTTTTTTTTTTTAAAGATTTATTTATTTTATTACAAAGTCAGATATACAGAGAGGAGAGACAGAGAGGAAGATCTTCCGTCCCATCATTCACTCCCCAACTGAGCCACAACGGGCCGGTGTGCGCAGATCCGAAGCCGGGAACCTGGAACCTCTTCCGGGTCTCCCACGCGGGTGCAGGGTCCCAAAGCATTGGGCCGTCCTCGACTGCTTTCCCAGGCCACAGGCAGGGAGCTGGATGGGAAGTGGAGCTGCTGGGATAAGAACCGGGGAAATCATTTTTTACAAAGACTTTTTTGAAAGAGTTACAAAAAGTAAAGAGACAGAAAATCAGCAACTTTGGAAAACATATTTTGAGTGTTTTAAGGAGCTACACATGTTCTTGTCATGTGAAACAAATTTATGCTTTTTAAAATTTAATTTAATTTTTAATATAGTTTACATAGTTCAGAGTGATGCACACCCGTGTGGATACTGATTAGGATGGGGAAGCTTGAGATTTGGAGGAAGATGCATGGGACAAATGTTTCATTTTTTTCCTCCTGTGTCTACAAGATAGGTTGAGGAGGGGGCCGCTCTTTGCTGTCGAACTACATCAGCATTTTGGGATGGGGAAAAGTCATTTGATGACACCTTGGAGACTTTAATGCGGGGAAGAATTTTCAGTGGGTGTTACTTTAGTGGTTTGATAGTTCTGAGTTGTCATCGACAACATTGCACCAGGATTTAGAAAATCTTTCCAAGGTCCATTGGTTGACAAAGTCCACCTTAATGCATCCCCAGGCCCAAAAACATCTTGCAAAGTGTGGCCAGGAGAATTGTCCAACCTGTTCAGCTTTCCAGCTCTGACAACACAGTGACATGTCTCCTGCTGGCCTATATGAGAAATGATATTTGTCCTGCATGTGATATTTATTTCTTTTCAAGTCCTGCATGTGCTTCTTGGCATGCTGTTCACTACACAGGCATCAGCAACTGAGGAGACCTAGTCTCGATACATTCGTTCCAAGTTTAGACCACATATATTGTAATTTTCTTTATGGTCAGGGTTTGGTTGGGAAGTCCCCCAAGAAACCTCACCTGGGGTGACCTCAGATTTGGCTCTTGGATGTGCCAGCTATCAGGTGTGGTTTGTCATTTGCATCAGCCGACACATACCTGTGGATGAAGCTGCCTGGTCAGTCCTAACCCAAGCACCATCTCTCATGTAAACTAATGGGTGGGTGCTACGGCCCAGCTTAGCCTAGCCTACCACAGGCCCAGTCTTAGCATTCACCAGCATTCACCTGGCTCAGCCTGGTCAGTCCCCAGTCCCAGCTCTTGCTGGCAGGTGCGGCAGCATAGACCAGCCTGGCCCACACCCAGGCTTCCTCTGAACTGGCAGGTGTTGTGGTTCATTGTAGCCCAGCCTGAACCCTGTCCTGGATCTCACTCATGTCAGTGTCTTTTGTGCAATGGCCCAGCCCTGCCCACCCACTGACTTAGATCACACTTTACTGATTGATGAGTGCTGCAGCCAAGCCTGGACTGGCCTGACCTGACCTGCACCTATACCTTGTGCTCATCAATGGAAACTGCAGCCTAGCAAGAAAGTTCCCCAAGTTCCCCTACAGGGCCCACTTCCAGGCCCAAATCTCACATAGGCGAGAGGGTGCTATAGACCAGCCTGACATGGCTTGCCCCGAGTCTTGGCATTCACTGGCGGGTACTGTGGCTTAGCCTGGCTGACCCTTACCCATTATGGCTCTTGCAAGCCCCAATGGGTGCTGGGAGTCTAGTCCAGTCTGGCCTGCCCCCAAATCCAACCCATATACATGCTGTCAAATGTTGCAGCCTTGCCCAGCCAGTTCACCCACAGTTCTGACTCTTGTACTAACCAGTGGGAGCTACAACCTAGCAGGGGAGTCCCTAGAGCTCCCATAGTCGGCCCATTCCCAGCCACAGATCTCACATGTGCTGGCAGGTGCGTCAACCCCACCGCATGGTCCACCCACAGTCTTAGCTCTCGCTGGCTGGTGTTGGAGCCTGGCCCAATCAGGCACAGCCCACACCCTGATGTGCATGCTAGCAAGACCTAGCCCACACAAGCTGACAAGTGCTGTACCCTTGTCTCAACTGGCCTGGTCCTCCCACAGCCCCAGCTCCTGTGCCCCCAAGTAGGAGCTACATTCTAGCCAGGGAGCTCCCCAAGTCCCCTTATCAGGCCCGCTCCCAGCCTGGGATATCACTTCTGTTGGCAGGTGCCATGGTCCAGCTTGGCATGGTCTGCTCTCAATCCTCATCTTTGTATTTGCCAGCAGGTGTTGCAGCCTGGTTTGGCCCAGGCCCCTTACAGTCCCAGCTCCCATGAGTGTCAGGTGAGTTTCTTCTTTCTTTCTTTCTTTTTTTTTTTTTTTTTTTACTTTTTAAAAATTTCATTTCATTTTATGACACAGTGTCATAGGCTCTGGGATTCCCCCAACACCTCCCCATGCTCTACCCCCATGGTGGATTCCTCCACCTAGTTGCAGTATTACAGTTCAAATCCAGTCATGATTCCTTCATTGCAAGCATGTACCATGCATAGAGTCCAGCACCTTATTGTCCAGATAAATTCAACAGTTTCCTTGGGAGACCAGCCTAGTCTGAAAGCAGAGCTGGCAGAATATCATACCCTCCAATGAAAAGCCACAACATAACATCGACAACAATTTACAACATTATGGTTATGGAATTAATTGACATGGTATTGAGTGACCAATATGTTAGAAAGTGCAAGTTCTTAACCACATCCTGTGACTACTTCATTGACATTTCAATTTTAGTTTATACATAACAGGCTATTATACACCTTAAAATGGCTATAGGGTACTATTCAGCTGTCTTGTGTTTATTTTCATTTTTGTATTTAGCAGTTTATAGTGTTGAAGCATGATTTTTACTGAACTTGGCGAATTTTAGGATAGTCTAAACTGGGTTATAACCCTAACAAGGCATATATCAACAGCTGAGGCACAGAACAGTTTTAGGAGGGGTGTGCAGAGAAATCTTCAATACTCTAGTGAGGAGTAACTAATCTTTGTGTCTTATCTAGTAAGGTATATGCGAGTCCAAGCTGATTCCTGTATGGTTCTAAGCTTTCCTTGTTGTTCTCTATCTAATCTATTTTTTTTGGAGGGGGAGGGGCTCCGGAGTGACCCTCATGGTCATTGCAAGAGATTGTGGGGATCCAAAGTTGGAACTAAGTTTCTTGCTTCAGCCTGGGTCAGTCCATTACCACCTCAGTGGGTGCTACAGTTTCACAGAGGTGAACCCACAAGTTCCCTACAGAATTTGCCTCTGGATTCAGTTCTCGCTTGTTCTGATCGATGTTGTGGCCAAGTCTGCATGGCCCACACCCTGATCTGACACTTGCGGATGTGTGCTGTGGACAGGCATACCCCTCCTCCCATCCCAGCTTTTGTGTACCAGTGGGCATCAGGTAGCCCAGGTCTCCCAAGTGGGCAGTTGCCTTGGCCTTAACCAGACAAACCCTCTTTTTCCTCCTCCCTCGAATCCACTCCATCTCATCTCCCTCACCTAGCTGCAAGTACAGTGGCCTGGTCCTTGGAAGACCCTAGAAATCATTCCTTACCTGTTACACATCTTGTTAGCTTCTCCCACTCCAGTACATCCCCATACCCCCTTCCCTTGACAATCTGCAGCCTCCTTAAAAACAAACAAGAAAAATGGACTACTCAACCATGCCTGCACACTGGTATAGTTAATGCAGTTTAGCCAATAGGTTGGCCTAGAATGGCTGCCTTCTTCCCATCAGTGTAACACTTGCTTAGGTACAAGGCAACCTAGACATCTGCCTCAGCTGAGGAGAAACAAGTTTCACCACTCGGATCTAAGCTGAAGAAATGAGAAATGTTGCCATACAAAGATCTGTATACAAATGTTCTGATCAACCTTATTCATAAGAGCCCAAAGTGGTGAAATCAACATAAATATTCATCAACTGTAAGTGACAAACAGAATGTGGTATATCCACGCACCTAGAGGTATTTATTAACAAAAGGAACGAAGTACTGGCACCTGGTACAACGTGAATGAATCTCAAAAACACCATGCTGACAGAAGGCTATGTTTGTCTAACACCATTTCCAGATAACGTTCAGAAAAGGCACATATATGGAGACAGAAAGTATATAAACAGATTGCGGCATTTTGTGAGTAGAAACAGAGATTGAAACTCAGCATTAAATGCCTATTTTGAGGAGACAGACATGTTCAAAAAGTTTCTCATTAGGATAGCTAAACAACTCTGTAGGTTTGTTAAAAATAATTCAACTTTAAATGGAAGGCTTGTTGATATGTATGTGATAACCCAATAAATGTGCTGCTAGAACATCCTGCTACACCAGGAACAAATCTAAACTTGAAACTCTCTCTGAACCAAATGTTGACGCTCTTTCTACTCCTTTACTTGTGTTTTAACAGGAGTCAAAGAATTTATTTGAAAAGGGGGAAGAGAGAGAGGGAAAGAGAGAGGGAGAGGCAGAAAAGAGAGAAGAAGAGAGGGACAAAGATCTATCTATCCATGTGCCCACTCCCGAAATGGCCACAAATGGCCAGGACTGGGCCAGGTTGAAGTCAGGAACCAGAAGCATCTTTTGGGTCTCCCACGTGGGTGCTGGGCTCCAAAGACTTAGCACCATACTCTAGTGCTTTCCCAGACCATAAGCAGGGAGCTGAATTAGAAATGGAGGATCTGGGGGCATGGACAAGAGCATATATAGAATGCTAGCACTTCAGGTGGCAACTGTAGCCACTGTGCCATGGCGCCAGACTCTATTGTCAAGATTTTTTTTAAAAGATTTATTTATTTCAATTGGAAAATCAGACGTGCAGAGGGGAAGATCTTCTCTTGCTGATTTACTCCCCAAGAGGCCACAACAACCAGAGTTGAGTCGATCTGAAGCCAAGAGCTCCTTCCAGGTCTTCCACATGGGTGCAGGGTCCCAAGACTTTGAGCCATCCTTGATTGCCTATCCAGGCCACAATCAGGGACTGGATGGGAAGTGGAGCAGCTGTGATAGAAACCAGCACCCATATGGGATCTCAGCAGTTGCAAGGCAAGGATTAAACTGCTATGATTTAGCACTGGATCCAAAACTTTTAAAAAAGATATTGTAGTGGGTACAAAGTGATATCTCACTATTTTAGCTTGTCTTTTTCCTGGTGTTATTGAAAATCTCTTTATGTCATTATTCAAATATTTTACCTACTTTTTATTTTTAGATATTTATTTGGTTACTTTATTTGAAAGGTAGAGTAACAGCAAAAAAACGAAGGAGAGGAAGAAAGAGAGAGACAGAGATTAATTTCATTCTATATTTCACTTACCAAATGACCTTAAATGCCAGCATTTTTCTGTTTGCCCTGCTCCATTGTAGAAAAACAAGCATTATGAGTCTGGTTTTTAAGCTATCTGCAGCTGCTACATGTTAGTACATATTGCCTGGTAGCATGACTAGGTCCAGAGAAAAACCTCCAGCTTTCCCTTCCTAGGCTATCCTTCAGCCTGCAAAGAGCAAAAAGTTTCCAAGAAACTTTCTACAATCTTGACATATCACAAACCCCTTGTTTCTAAAGTCACACATAGAGCTGCTTGTAATGTAATGATCAAGACAGAACTATAGGGCACCTCTATTAATTGCCCTCCTTGAGGCTTCTGTGAATAATGAGAGCTGATTTAAGGGCTTTGGATATAGAAAGATGGATACTGACAGTGGATGTTGCGTTGAAAAGGAAGCCCTAGGCCCGGAGCACCTTACGAAACCCAGGAATCTGGGTCGTTAACAAATGAGAAGGTAAAATAGCCAGGAACCCCACTGCTAGCAGTCTTGAGACAGGAGTGAATCGGAACACCTGAATTGCTGATGCTATATTGCTTTTGAGTTGGGCTGTAGCCTTAGAGCTTGGTATAGACCTAGAGTTCAATAAATGTTCAATAGATTTTTTTAAAGTCCAGCTATCTTCCTTGTGAGCCATTTTCTTAGATTTTCTCACAGTTGCTCTGATTTTTAAAGCTATTCCAGACTTCTCCATACAATTAACCAAGTTCATTACAAAAGTGTATGGGCTGAGGGACTAAATGGAACATGAAATTCAGACTGCACTCTGTTGGTCAAACCTGCATGTCATAGCACTGCATTTTTCCACTCAAATCAAAAGATAACTTCTTGTTTGCCCCAAGTCACCATATGAGATGGTGATATCCCTGGGTTGGCGTCTCAGGAATTCCAGGTAGAAGGATTTTGCCCACACAGTCCTGGCTTTCATTCAAGTTTACTGCATTCCTGTGCATGCGAGAGGTTACCTTCTCGCTCCTTTTCCTGTTTCAATCTCTCCACTATTTCACTCTTGCACTGAAACTGCAGGATTACACATTATCAACACCTTAGACTGCTCTTCCCAGTTCATGCTTTGATTCATGGTTTCCACAGCCTCCTCATGCTGATCTTCTTAACCTGCCTACTAGTTCATCATTTAGACATTTTAAGATGTATTGGATGCTCCAATGTTATCTAGAAGGTGCTGATTAACTTGTCAGCAGAGGACTTCAATGGAAGAGAGGAGAGAAATCTTACTGCTAGCAGGCCTAGAGAGAGATGCTCAGGAAGGGCAAAAATGAACATATAACCACTTAGCACATAGCAAAGTTGCTTGCAGCCAGAGGTCCCTATACGAGTAGTTACAGTCCTTAGTAGAACCAGTCTACTCAAGCTCATCCAGAACCTTCAAACAAATTACAAAAATGTGTTCTACTGCTCCTGGGTTGGGTGGATTGGACAAAGATGACCCTTCTTCACAATTGTAGACCTTAGCAAGAGAACTATGCCTTTTGTCTTCAGATAGAAACTGCTAGGCACCAGGCTGGCGAATAGACTCTGGATTCCATTTCAGCCCCTGTGAGTGTCTTTGTTGTGAATCCCTGGATAATCAAACATAGTAATCTCGAGCTTGATTCCATGGTTGTTCCACATTTCCTACACTTCAAGCTCAGTCATTGCCACGAATACGTCAATGCCAACGACAAAGACCTTTGGCATTTCTAGGGAACTAACAAAGTCCCACATAAGTTCTTATTAAGGAAGGAAGAGATAGATGTAAGGTGAGAGGAGAAATAATGACAAAAGACTTGGTTTTACATAAATATCCCCCTATGTCAGTTGAATCTAGAAATTTTGGATAAAATTAGAGATGTCAAACGTGTGGAGCTAATGTCTACACCCATGCTCATAGTGGAAAATTGTGTCATTTTTTTGTTCCTATTCTTTAAAGCAAGAATAAATACTTTAAACATGCTGTTCCAGATCCTTACATGAAAGATTAAAAGTAGCATAGGATAGCAGTCATGAGACAACATTTTTTAAATTAGATTTTAATTTCTTTTTTTTTAAAGATTTATTTTATTTTATTACAAAGTCAGATATACAGAGAGGAGGAGAGATAGAGAGGAAGATCTTCCGTCCCATCATTCACTCCCCAACTGAGCCACAACGGGCCGGTGCGCGCCAATTGGAAGCCGGGAACCAGGAACCTCATCCAGGTCTCCCACGCGGGTGCAGTGTCCCAATGCTTTGGGCCGTCCTCGACTGCTTTCCCAGGCCACAAGCAGGGAGCTGGATGGGAAGTGGAGCTGCCGGGATTAGAACCGGCGCCCATATGGGATCCCGGGGCGTTCAAGGCGAGGACTTTAGCCGCTAGGCCACGCCGCCGGGCCCTAGATTTTAATTTCAATGTCCACAATGATTTGTTTAGCTATGTGCTAGGTTTTCTCTGGGTCATTGGTTTTCTCAGCTATGAAACTGTAATAATAATAGTAGAACCTACCTAACTGAGCTGTTGTGTACATTTTAATCATAACGTCCCTATGAAATGGGTACTATTATTATCTCCAATTTAAAATGAGGAAACTGGGCCTGGCATGGTAACCTAAAGTCCTCTCCTTGGAAGCAACGGGATCGCATATGGGCACCAGTTCTAATCCTGGCAGTCCCACTTCCCATCTAGCTCCCTGCTTGTGGCCTGGGAAAGCAGTTGAGGACAGCCCATAACCGTGTGACCCTGCACCTGCATGGGAGTCCCAGAATGGGAGTCCTGCACCAGCATGGGAGTCTGCTAGCTCCTGGCTCCAGATCGGCGCAGCTCCAGCTGTTGAGGCCACTTGGGGAGTGAACCATCGGATGGAAGATCTCCCTGTCTGTCTCTCCTCTCCATATATCTGAATTTCCAATAAAAATAAAATAAATTTTTAAAATAAAATAAAATAAGGAAACGTAGAAGCAGAGAGATCATCTGTGAACTCAGGTAAATCATGCTCATTTTTATGTATTGACAGGGATTCGTTTCCAAGGGCTCTTGGTCTGCCCTGCATGGGAAACTATCTGAAACAATGGAATCACATTGATGAATCTGAAAATAGAAGACATGAATTGCAAGGATCTTATAGAACATTTACTTTACCACCTCCAGAAACAGTTCAGAAAACAGAGGCCTAGATCAAATATAAGGTGGGACCTTCCCAAAGCCCTGTTCAAAGCTTTTTGCAGTTCCAGGTAGGCTTAGACAATTGTGTTTTGGGAGTTTTTTTAAAAAAAGACAAAGGTTGTGTGGACCCCTGAGAAAGAGTGGGAGACTGTTAGCTTAGCAAAAGAGAATGGAGAGAGCCTTGTTTACAGACCTGGGAGAGGCACCGTACTCACTCATTGGTAGTGTGGCTGAGACAGAGCGAGATGGCAGCAGAGAACCACAGGTACCAACTTGGGAGCAGATACAGGAGTGAGGATTTCAAGTTCCAAGGGCTTCGGGTTATTAATACCTTGGTGCCAAGGGGGAATCCCAAAGAAGCAAATTTCAAATTCTACAGGGAAATTTCTGGAGCTTTCAAATGGGTGTGGTGAGTGGATAAGATCCCCTTCCCCTCACACACACACATACACCATTCCCAACCAGAAAAGCATCCGATTCAATTACTGGGGTTTTGTGTAAGATTTTGTTTGAAGAAAGAAAGAGTTCTGTTGACTTAAAACAAGAAAGAGAGGAGAGCATTTGGGTCAGTGGTTAAGATTGCACGTGGAATGCTCACAAATCTCTACCATAGTGCCTGGTTTTAATTCTGGCTCTGCTTCCAATCCAACTTTCTGCTAATGTGTGTTCTGGAAGGTGGCAAGTGGTGGTTAAAGTACCTCAGTTTCTATATCTCGTATATGAAAGACTGAATTGGGTTCTGGGTTCCCAAATTTGGCCTGGCCAAGCCCTAGTTGTTGTGAGCACTTGGATAATTAAAACAATGGATGCAATTTCTCTCTCTCTCTTTCTCTCTTTCTCTCTCTCTCTCTCAAATAAAAGTTAATATACATGAAAATTAAAGCGCACTTACAACAAAAGTGAAGGTAGAAAGAAATCCATCATGGTACAGGCTGGGGAAAAAAGAAGAGTCTGGGGCTTCACAAGAAAAACATTCCATTGGGCAAGGGGCAAAGTCAAAACAGAAACAGTCTGTCATCAAGTGATCTTTTTTCCTCTAGCAGCGAATTTAAGAGCCATTACTTTAGCACCTTGGTAGAATTCATTGACACCGGCTAGCAAAGGGAATCCTGGTAGCAGAGCTGAACAGCACCTGCAAAAACCCAGTTCTAGCCTCAGTTAGTTCCACACTTTGCTTCTTCCACAATAACAATATGATTTTTACCTTGAGTTATGATGTTCTGTATCACAGTCCAACAGCTGCTGAACAGTGAAGATTTACCAGATGGATATTGAAAAAGGTAGCTCCTGTTTCTCACCCCAATACTCCTCACCTCAATGTTTGTTCTCTAAAAATACAGTAGCACTTGAAGGTCGTCCACATCATGCTTTGATGCTTTTGCTTAAGCAATTTGCTATGCCTGGTCTGCCTTTTCTTCCTCCTTTTGCATGACTGGTTCCTAATCAGTCAGGGTTTAGCTTACATGGCAACTCCTCTAAGATATATTTCTTGAAAGCCCATTACTGAGTTAGGAGCCACTTTAAGAGCACACCCTCTGCAGGGACTCTGCTCATCTGACATCTAATATTGTAGCTTGTGCAGTAACAGCTTAAGAAATGTAGTTCATTTCACACACTTGTGATATGAAATGTGATAGTGTGCACATTTATCTAGAGGATATTGACAACATCTGACAAAATTAAAAACGCATCTACTTTAACTTAAGTAGTTTCTAAGAAATCACTCTTCTGTGAAAAGTATTGTCTATATGAGTGAAATTGACATTTTGAGATTTAATCATTGTTAATAGCCTTTGTCTATACTCTTGAAGAACAACATTTTGCTATCCAGACTTTTTGTAGAATTCTTTACCTAATGGAAAGTTAAGTCTGTTATTAGGAAGTGAACTGAAAGTATGTCAGTGTAAAAAATAAAATTAAAATGAGGAAGGAGGGGCTGGTGCTGTGGCATACAAGGCTAAGCTTCTACCTGCAAGTGTCACCATCCCATATGGGTAATAGTTCCTGTCCCAGCTACTTCACTTTCCTTCCAGCTCCTTGCTTATGGCCTGGGAAAGCAGTAGGGGACGGCTCAAGTCCTTGTACTCCTGTGCCCATGTGGGAGGCCTGGAGGAAGCTCCTGCTGCTGTGGCTATTTGGGGAATGAATTAATTGATGGAACATCTTTATTTCTCTGTCTCTCCTTCTCTCTGTGCCTATGCTTTACAAATAAAATTGGAATAAATCTTTTAAAAATAAAAAAAAGAAAGGAAGGAGGAGATAGGGTGAGAATGAGGGCAGGAGAGAGGCTAGGATGGGAAGTATCAATATGCTCCAAAATCTGCATTGTGAAATACATGAAACTTATTCACCTTATATAAATATAATGATAAAAAGAAAAAAAATGGAAATACGTTTTACACATGTGATGGTTTATTTAAAAATGATCTCTGTACATATGTGGTTATTCAAGTGTAGTGCTGGCTATCGTAGCAAACACTTGGAAAAAAACTGAAGTATTAATAGAAACAGGACCAATTAAGTAGGAAACATTAAATATTGATGAATCATTTTATGCACTTATGTGAAAGTGTCTTAGTTTTCCATTGTGTGTAACAAATTATTCCAGCACTTTATGGCTTGTCACAAAGTTTATTCTAGTGCATAGTTAGCATAGGTTGGGAATTTGAGTGTAGCTTAGCTTGTTAATGGTTTCATTAACTGAAATTATTCTCAGCTGCAGTGATTTTAAGACCTAACTGTCCATCTCACTCAAGTGATTGTTAGTAAAATTCACTTCTTTGCAGATAGTTGAACTAAAGGTACTCTGTTCCTCATGGCTGGTGGTCAGAGACCTTAGAACATAGTCTTTTGCAACATAGCAACTTGCTGCATCAAAACCAGACAACTGTGACTGCAAGAGAGTTCTAACAAGGTGCAATTCAGCTTTCAGTAGCCTACTCAGAAGTGACATCTTCCCCAAAGGGATTTTGCCAGTGTGTTTATTAAAAGCTGATCACTGGGTCCAGACATCACCCTCCAAATGCACTCCAGAAGGGAGTTAAACACAATTCTGGATGCCAGTAGATAAGCGTTATTCAGAGTCATATCAGAGGCTGTCTATCACTAAATGGAACTGTAATAATATATTAAGTGGAAAAAATTCAGAACACAACAGTAACCTGACTATGCTAGTGTGTACATGTGTAATATATATATATATATATATATATATATATACACATATATACATATACATACATATATACATACATATATTTTACTTTGTGCACACACAGACTATCAAAAAGAAAAATAACATTGACTGTCTTTGAGGGAGGGCAAGTGGGAGATTATTGAATCAAACTTAGGGGGAGAAGCAGATTTTGAATCTGTTAATTTTGGAAATAAAATATATAATATAAAAAGAGTTAGTTTGCTTTAATGTATAACAATGAAGAACTTTCAGGCAACAGAAGGTTCAAATTCCAACACATTCAGTTGGAACCTTAAGATAAATGTTCAAGGGCCCAGCGTGGTAGCCTAGTGGCTAAAGTCCTCACCTTGCATGCACTGGGATCCCATATGGGTGACGGTTCTTATCCTGGCTGCTCTACTTCCCTTCTAGAGCCCTGTTTGTGTCCTGGGAAAGCAGTAGAGGATGACCTAAAGCCTTGGGAACTTGCACCTCAGTGAGAGACAAGGAAGAATCTCCTGGCTCCTGGCTTTGGATTGGCTTAGCTCAGGCTGTTGTGGCTACCTGGGGAGTGAACCATCGGACAGAGGATCTTTCTCTCTATATCTCCTTCTCTCTGTAAATCTGACTTTCCAATAAAAATAAATAAATATGAAAAAGGAAACAGGCTCCAGACCCATCAAATGGAGACAACATACAAGAGTTTTGGGGCAATTAAGTTAGAACATTTATATAAAGCACATTACATATACGATGAAATTGATTAAGCCCGATTCTCCTCCTCTTTCCTTGGGTTTCCTTATCTAGTACATGTTTGAGGCCAGTACATGCCCCTACAAACCTTCCCTAAGTATAGTGTATCCTTCATGATTTGATAGAGGGTGCCAGAGGCCAGCTCTAGCCAAGTCTGGAGCTTGAGAAGGGTGTGTGAGGTCAGCGAGGAAGAGACATGGACACGGTCACTTGGTGCCCTCTATTAGCAGCTCAAGAAGCTGTCTTTTTTATTTACTCAGACACATCACAAGCGTCTGCACAACCATATAATTGTTCTATTTTTACTTCAAGAGTAAGCAGGCATGCATAGATATTTGATTATTTTATTTTTTACTTTATGGTTATAGTAGGTGCTCTTAAAGATAATTCTGCAAAATATCATAATCATTTCCTTCAAAGCAAGCCATTATTCATTCTTCAGTAGTAGCCAGTAGGTGACAGCCAGGACTCCAAGGCCAAAGCACATACGGTTACCTACTAATCCGTAATACATTCCTACTAAATTTCTGTTTCTACAACTTACCTATTATTTAAATGGGAGAAATATCTTAAAAGAAAAACATTTCTATTTTAACAACTTATCTACAACTTAACAAGAAAACTATATCCTGGGCCTGGCGCAGTAGCCTAGAGGCTAAAGTCTTCACCTTGCACGCGCCTGGATGCCATGTGGATGCCGGTTCTAGTCCTGGCGGCCCCGCTTCCCATCCAGGTCCCTGCTTGTGGCCTGAGAAAGCAGTAGAGGATGGCCCAAGGTCTTGGGACTTTGCACCCACATGGGAGACCTGGAAGAAGCTTCTGGCGTCAGATTGAGTTCAGCTTCCGCTCTTGTGGCCACTTGGGGAGTGAATCAATGGATGGAAAGCCTTCCTCTCTGTCTCTCCTCTCTGTTTATCTGACTTTCCAATAAAAGCAAATAAATATTTTTTAAAAAGAAAAATATATCTTAAGAAAAAAATAAAGATCCAAAGTAAATGTTTTAAACATTAAATCCCTCTACAGCTATGGGCTTTAGAACCCCATAAACAAACAATAATTAGAAACATATTTCTATAATAGTAATAAAAACATCCTTTAATTCCTCCAGCCAAAAAATTATAAAAGTGGCTGAAACAGATACATTTTCTCTGCTCCAAAGAAATTGCAAAGACAGGCTAGCCTTTAAGGTCACAGTAACTATATTTATCACCATAGCAATTTCAGCTCATACTCCCATTGATTTCAATAATTTTTAAGATATTTATCAAGCCATTTCCCAGAAGGCATGCTACATGTCTGGGCCAGATTCCAGGTTAATAGTTAGGCACACAATAAGGTGCCCAGAAAAGACATGGACTTCATTGTATTCCTGTGTGTAAATTGTTAAAGGCCCACTCACCAACACATTATCAGAAACATTAACTCCCAACCTCGCATCAGTTGTTAAAACCATCTCACAAGGGCAAACAACAATGCCCTGATAGATTGCAGAATTCTTTAACGGGTGGTTGAGTGTCCATGCAAAGGGGGGGCGAAACTGAGTCAAGGTTGTTGGAGAGACATCTTCCAGGCCTTGCGGTACAGCTGGAAACGCCTCGTGGCTTTGCCAACAGGGGAGCTGTCCTCTTTACACCTCCATGTCATCCATATCCACTGCATGGACCTCAGCAAGAGGGAGCATAGAACTTGGAGTCAGAGAGTTCTGGAGATCAAATTATGTTTCCTTTCCTTCTTAGCAGTGTGATCAGTGTCTCAGGGACTCAGTTCTCTCATTTGAATTTTCACTTAACAGAACTGTTGAGAGGATTCTAAGAGGTGAGGCCTGAATCAAGAAAGGAAGAGAGGCATGAACCTGGTGATGCTTTTGGATCTGGCACGATTCGATTTGTATTTTGCCTCTACTACTTATTATTAACAACCATTCTAATTAATAAACCATAATAGCTTGCATTTATTGGGGCATGACAATGGGTCATATTATTAAGTGTTTTATACTCATTATCTCACTTTTCTGGCCTGTGACAGGCAAACACTGTTAAAACAAGAGACAGATCTGTAGGTCTCCATTGTGATTATTTTTTTTTGTTAATGTTTTGTTTTTTGTTTACCAAACACAAGAGAGACAGAGAGATGGTCAAGAGAGACAGTCTGTTGTAGTTATTATTATTATTATTGTTACGTCATTATTTTGCTTGGGTATTGGGGTAACTCTGGCTTTATAGATTGAGTTGGGATGTATTCCTTGTGTTTCTTTCTTTTGAAAAGGATCATAGAGAGAACTGATAAAATTTCCCCCCTAAAATTTGATAAATTCACACATCTGGGGCTGGTGCTTTTTGTTTTGAAACATGATTAACTATGACTCAATTTCTTTAACAGGTATGTCAGTTACGATCGGCTATTTCCTCTGTGTGAATTTTGACAGGCTGTTTCATTCAAAGAATTGATCCATTTCATCCGTTGTTATTGAATTTGAAAATACAGAGTCATTCATTACAGCTCTTTATTATCTTTTTTTGTTGAAGATTTTATTTATTTTTATTAAAAAGTCAGATATACAGAGAGAAGGCAAGACAAAGATCTTCCATCTGTTGGTTCACTTCCCAAGTGGCCATAACAGCCAGAGCTAAGCTGATCCGAAGCAAGGAGCCGGGAGTTTCTTCCTGGTCTCCCATGTGGGTGCATGGACCCAAGGCTTTGGGCCATCCTCTACTGCTTTCCCAGGGAGAGGTAGGGAGTTGAATGGAAAGTGGAGCAGCCAGAAAACGAACTGGCACACATATGGGATTCCAGTGCATGCAAGGTGAGAACTTAAGTCTCTAGGCTATTGCGCTAGGCCCCTTTTGATATCTTTTAATGTCCACAAAATCCATATAGCGGTGTATCCTCTGGTAAAATTTTTGATATTAATAATTCATGTCTTTCCTCTTTTTTCTTAGTCTTTCTAGAAGCTTATTGATTTTTGATCTTATCAAAAACAGATTACAAGAATTGTTTTCTATTTCCTGTTTTTAATTACATTCATTTCTGCTCCAATTTTCTTTTTTTGTATCCATTGTATATACAATGGATATATAGGATAAATTCATGACAAAATTAAAGTGGAAATTAAACATACGTCTTGAGAAAAATTAAAATGGAAATGCATCATAACAAAATGTGTTGGATATAGCAACAATGTTCCCAAGAGGGAAGGTTAGAGCAAGAGGAGTCTATATCAGAGAGTATAGGATCTTAATAAAGAGTCTAACATCACATCCACAGGAATTAAAAAAAAAAGCAAGAATAAGCATAATGAAAAGTTAGCAGGAGGGAAATGATAAACATCAAAGCCAAATAAATGAGAGCTTAGAAAAGTGACAGAAGACTGACAAAACTCAGAGTCAGCATTTCAAAAGATAAATTTTGCCAAACTTTACCTATAATAGCTATGAGGAGAAAGGAACCAAATAAATAAAGCTCATGGAAACAGACACTATAATTGATAGTACCTAAATACAAAGGATACTATGCGCCAGACAGATTGGATGATTTCAAGAAAATGGTTAAATTCCTAGGCCTATGCAGCCTACCAAGACTGGTTCATAAATCAATAAAAAACATGGACAGACCAATCATATTTAAGGGGTTAAAGCAGTAAGAAAAAGAACACATTATAAAAATAAAAACAACAACCTGATAGCTTCATGGATGGACTCAAACAAGCATCTAAAGCACTAGTAACAAATTTTGAAAAATTCTTGAAAAAATTGTAAAGATAATAATTCCAATTATCTGATAAGACTAGACCAGCATTAAGATATCAAATGCAAAGAAACCATAAGAAAATAAAATTAAAGTCTAATGCTGTTTATGAAAATTGCTGCAAACATCTTTTTGGATGCAAGCATTTTTAATAATATACCGAGAAAGAAAATTTGACATCCAATTAAAGGGATCATTTCCCACAACCAAGTGTGATTCAGCTGAAAGAGGTCAAGATGGTTGAACGTAAGCAAAAGAGTGAGTGGGTTACAGCACATCAAGCAGATGAATGATTTTTTTAAAAAGATCATTTCAATATCCAATAATTGTGGAAAAAGAATTTGAGAAAATTCAATCTCTTTTCATGACAAAAATTTTAGCAAATTACTTATAAAAGGAATATATAGCAACACAAAGATCATATATGACGGACCCACAGCTAACATTATATTTAATGAAAAAAAGTTGAAAAGTTTTGCTATAAGGGGAAAAAAAGCTCACTTCATCTGATTCTATTCAACACACAATTTCAAATCCTTGCCAGAGCAGTTAGGAAAGAGAAAGAAAGAAAGACGTATTTTTTGCATATTATTAAGGACTTTGCTTGCATATTACAAGGTCTTTTTATCCTTTACCAAGAAACAGAATGGATGTATTCAGTATGTTTCAGGATACAAAACAACACAAAATCTGTAGTGTTTCTCTACAAGGACATTGAACTGTGTGAAAAACATATGAAATATTATTTTATTGTTATTTACTGTAATAAAATTTAAAGTGAATTCATGGTGAAAGACTTATTTTTCACCTTCTGCAGGTGAAACATGCAGTATGTAGCTCTGTTCCTGAATAAAGAAGGACTCCCAATGAAACCTTAAACTGTATCTTGACTCTAGAATGTTGGGCTTTATGCCATTCTCTATACCTACAATGTCAGATGCACTTACATAGAAGAATGATGTGCTTGTAACTTTTTTAGGGACTAAACTATTATTACAATATAAGGGAAAAAAAGTGAGGAGAAGGGGTTGGAGTGGGTGGCAGGGGAAATTTCTGAGACCAAGGAACTATATCATGAAAAATGCTTAAAAAGGTGAAAAACTTGTACTCTATAATGATGACATTGATGAAAGTAATTGAAGACACAAATAAGTGAAAAGATATCTTGTGTTCATGAATTGGAATAATTAAATATGTCTAACTATCCATATGAGATCCAAAGTCCAATGAAAATCCTATGAAAAATCCAATGAAAATCCAATGATAATCTAATTACATTTTCAAGGAAATACAAGAAACAAATACCTTACTTAATGTAAAACCACAAATGACTTCACAAATCAACTCTTGGAAATATTGGGAAAAAATACCCTGAAAGCTTTACAGTTAATGTGAATCCAGGTAATGATTTCAAAATATGTCACCAAGTCATAGCAAGGATAACAGTATAGTACTGCTATCATAGACAAATTGAACTGAATAAAGAGACTAGAATTAAATTCATGCATGTATGGTCAGCTGAATGTCAATAGAAGTGCAGTGTGGTGTTTAGGATACAGGATATTGACATGCGTAACAATGATATTAGTTCTTTACTTCACACTGAACATAAAATCAGATAAAGTTAATTAAATTGCTAAATTTAAAATACGAAACTACAAAATTACTACAAGAACACGTAGTTCTATGACATTGGTTGGGGCAATGATCTTTTAAACATGATATTGGGCCCCGCGTGGTGGCCTAGCAGCTAAAGTCCTAGCCTTGAAAATGCCAGAATCCCACATGGGTGCCGGTTCTAATCTCGCCAGTTCCACTTCCCATCCAGCTCCATGCCTGTGACCTGGGAAAGCAGCAGAAGAGAGCCCGAAGCCTTGGGACCCTGTACCCGTGTGGGAGACCTGGGGGAAGTTCCTGGCTCCTGGCTCCTGGCTCCAGATTGGCACAGCACCGGCTGTTGCGGCTCACTTGGGGAGTGAATCGATGGATGGAAGATCTTTTTCTCTGTCTCTCCTCCTCTCTGTATATCTGACTTTGCAATAAAAATAAAGAAATCTTTAAACATGATATCAAAAGCTAAGCAGATAAAAGCAAAAATAGACAAATGAATTACATCAAACTCTAAAGCTTCTGCATTGACATGTATACAATTAATAGAGTGATGAGATGTCCTATGGAACAGTATAAATAGCTTGAAAATAATGCAACAGAAGAGGGATACTACTCAAGGTAGTAAAATTATTTTAAAAAATCTGTAAACAACTCAATAATAAGAAAATAAAGAAACCCTCTGGATTTAAAAATGGGCAAGTTATGTGATTAGATAATTCTCAAAATAAGATGTACACATGGTCTGGTGTTATGTAAAAAATAACTGGTCACTATCATTTTGGCCAACAATTGTGGGAGTATGCTGTGAGACAGAGAAGTGAAGGTAAGAACTGATCCCAGCAGGGACTCATTTTCTCCAGAAAAGTTGGGTGGCCTCAATTTTTACAATTATGGCAAACAAATAAGTAGGAATTGGAATTTTCAAACATGACAATGAGAAATGTTTATACAAGTGCAATAATGGTTACATCCCAGAGCAAAATAATATGGTTTCTGAAACTTTGTTTTAGTGGTGATAATTGTCTTAACAAAAGTCCCTTTAGTACCTTATCAATTGTCAATTTACTAAGCAAGTTGGGGAAAGAAATAACATCGATATTGCGCAAATCCTTTTAAATTTTGGAATTAGTTGGAGCTAATGGTATTTTAAGTAAACTGCTAAAAACTGAATCTAGCACCACATTAAAAAGATCATGCAACATAATAAGGTAGGATTCATCCCCAAGATAAAGGGCAGCTAAACATTTGCAAATAAATAAATTAAACATCCATTCACAGTAAATACCCTTCACAAATCAGTGGCTGAAAGCATTTCTGCTCAGATCAGGAACAAAACAAAAATGTCTGCTTTCACCATTCTTATTCAGTATAGTATTGGAAGCATTAGCAAGAGCAGTTAGGGAGGAACAGACATCAAAGGTATCACATTTTGAAAGGAAGAAGTGAAAATATTTATGTTACAAAATGACACAATGTTGTGCAAGAGAAAATCTGAATACTTCACAAAAAACCAGTTAGAATTGATAAACCAATTCAGTAAAATTGCAGGTTATAAAGTAGGTGTATAAAAAGTAGCTTCTTAATACATTAATTATGAACTTACCAAAAGAGAAATCAAGAAAAAATTCCCATTCCAAATAGCCATGAAGCAATCAAGTAAAAGATCTTCATAATAAAAATTATAAAACGTTGATGAAAATAATAATGATACAAAAAGTGAAAATATATTTTGTTCATTGATTAGAAAAATTAATATAATCCAAATGTCTTAAAAAGTCTATATTACATAAAGCAAGCTACAGTTTCAGTGCAATCCTAATCAAAATACCACTGACACTCTTTTTTTTTTTTCCATTTTTGCTTTAACTGACTCCTTTCATAGCCACTGTGGAAAACACTATGGATCTTAAACAAACAAGCAAACAAAAAACAATCACTTAGAAACACTAGTGAGTATATACCCGAAAGATATGAACACAATGACTGAGATACTTGCACTGCCATGTTTATAACAGCACCGTTCACAATAATCAGAATTTGGAATCAACTAAGGTGTCCATCATCAAATGAATTGACAAAAAAATTATATATATATATACATATATATATACATATATATACACACACACACACATGCATATAACCACACAATGTAATCACAATGTAATAATATTCAGCTACAAAAAGAATGAAATTCCATCATTTAAATCAAAATGGTGGCAACTAGATGACATCACATTGTGTGAAATAATCTGGACACAGAAAGACAAATACTGCATGTTCCTCCTTACATGTAGGAACTAAAAGGAAAATAAAAATGCTTGTGTGTGTCAGTTTTGCCACAAATAAAGTGTTCTTTCAAACTTTATTTTAAAGATATACTTATTTGTTTGAAAGGTAGAGTTACTAAGAGAAGGAGAAATAGAAAGTGATAGAGAGAAAGAGAGAGGAATCCTCTACCCACTGGCCTACTCTCCAAATAGCCCCAACGGCCGGCAATGTGATAGTCTAAAACCAGGAGATAGGAGCCTCAACTAGGTCTCCCACAGGCATGCAGGGGCCCAAACACTTGGGCCATCCTCCACTATTTTTCCAGACACATTAACGGTTGCTAAATCCAAAGTAGAAAAGCCAGGACTCAAACTGGTGCCTACATGGGAATCCAGAGCTGCCAGAGGCTATTTTACCTGCTACACTGCAGTACTCACCCCTGTTTTAAACCTTTGCCAAACAAAGTAAGAACAATATGCTACTACAGTTTTCATGATCTATGACTATCTTAAAATTCACCATATATGGGTGAAATAGACATATTTTTAATTTTATTGTTTTTCATAACACTTACCTGTGTTCTGGAAGAATGGTGTCCTTTTTAGTTGTTGAATTCTTTATTTAGTGAAGCATCAAACTGTTGACTATAATGTAATTTAAAATATGTAACCTAAAATGAAAAAAAATAATAAGTGTTTCCCCTCAGAGGCACTCTAAAACATCTAGATTTTTATTCACATGATGAGAAAGGTGAATGAGGCTTGGGGTGAAATATCAAAGTGTACATAAGTATGGTATATGTATCTCTGCCCCTTGTCTGTGTCTTCACAATGTCTACCCATTGTCCACCTTTGTGCATCCTCAAATCTTGTTATTTTTAAACATGTATATAAGTTCTTAATCTTTGAAAAATTACTCAAGGGAAATACATAGCATTTGTTATGAAAGTGATAAGTGTGAAGAATATGGTAAGAAGGCCTCTTATTATAGTGTTTGAGCAAGAACCAGCTTTGAAAAATTATGTTTTTGATTTTATTTGTTTGAAGGCAGAGTAACAGAAAGAGATTCCCCATCCACTTATTCATGCCCTCATATGACTACAAGGGCCAAGGCTGCACAAGGATGAAGTTAGGAACCCAGAATTCCATCCAGATCTCCCACCAAGTCTAATAGGGACCCAAACCTTTCAACCATCTTCCACTTCTTTCCCAGTCACATCAGCAGAGCACTGATCAGAAGCCGAGCTTCCAGAACTTGAACCAGTGCTCATGTGGGATATCAGTGTCACAGGCAGCCACTTAGTCTACAATACCACAACACTAGCCTCTTTCCCTTTCTTGTCAGCATAGAACATTCCTTCATTTCATTTAGCCTATTTACTTTATTTACTTAATTCTAATTACTTCAGATAGCTATACTATCATGTAGAATGTGATCTAAATGTGTTATAGTATGCCCATGCTTTATCTGCTGTTTACCAGGTAATACCAATTGTTTGTCATGTTGTCATTGGCCTTTCAAGTGTTAGAGAAGGTATCAACATTTTCTTGGTTGGGGATATTAAACAGAGAACTTGAGATTCAGATTTGCATTGCTTGTTTTTAAAGTGTCTGAAAGAGAAAACTAAAAAATTACAAGGATGCATATTTATAATTATCCAAGGATGAATAAAAAGATGGGTGAGGTTAAGCTCGTAATCGTAGTTGGAGAGTTTACAGAAATCTGAAATCATGGTGATGATGGGGGAAACGGAACAGGCAAAGTGACATTTATCTGGATGCTTGCTGGAAGGCTTCAACTTGATGAAGCAGAAGTTCCAGTTCTAAATGTCACAAACTGCATAAAATCATTCCCAAATCAACTGGAAATGTTCACTGGTTATTACATGAGAAGATAAGGGATGATTTCCAATTTTTGAATCATGTAATAAAGCATCTGCAATTTGAAAACATCATTGATCAATAGGTACAGACATTTTCCAGGGTGAATCGCAGTGAGCAGCACCAGCCCTTTAGGAAAATCGTTGATGGCTATTTCATTGATGGAACATCTGCATATTTGGATTCCAGGCAAAGACAGCCGGTAGCTTGTGTTGTCAGGCATTTCGTACTCCATGCAAAGAAGGCCTTGGTTTTGGAAATGATTGCATCATGGCCATCTATGTAGCAGATCGAGTCACAGTTTTTGATGGTGCTCCGTCTAAAAATGTCATTGCTTGTTCTCATACATTTTTTAACTGGCATGAATAAACTTTCGTCTCAGCTTCAAATCACATTCAAAAGGCATCCAAACAATTATAGACCATGAATAAGTAAATTTAATGAAGGATACACAACAAAAGAAGAGTAGAAATTATTTTCTCTTGGATAATCAGACTGAATGTTAGAATATCAGTAATCCATTTACCAAAAATTTACTGATATTGTTGTTATATGTAACTTTTATCAGATTTTATGTGCCACAAACTATAGAGCTTGACTTACTTAATGTAACATCAAAAATCTGTTATGCCAAAAACTGTAATCTGAACACAGAAAATGTCACTTTTCTCTTTTTGATAAGGCTCCTTTTGTACATCAGAAGATATTTCAAGCTGTAAAATTCACCTCCAGACTCCCACTATGTATAGAAAAATTTTCTTTTTCAGAAAAGATTTATTTCTATTTCACAGGCAGATTTCCAGAGAAAGAAAAGACAGAGAGAGAGAGGGAGCTCCCATAAGGTGGTTTCCATTACACAAATAGCCACAACTGCTGGAGCTGAGCTGAGCTGAAGCCAGGAGCCAGGAGTCTCCTCCTGGTCTGCCATTTGGATTCAGGGACACAAACATTTGTGCCATCCTTCACTAATTTCCCAGGCTATGAGCAGAGAGCTGGATGAGAAGTGGAGCAGCCAGGATATCAACTGGCACCCATATGGGATGCTGGGGTTGCAGGTAGACTATTAGCTGGCTAAACCATAGCTCTAGCCCTGGAAGATTTTCAGGAGGTATAATAAATCCGTGTACTGGAGAATCCGGATGGCAGAATAGGGTAAGGACAGGTTTAAACAGACAGAAATATTAGCCAATGTGAAGCAAGAGGGCAAATTCCAAGAAACACAAGAGGATAGAACAACAGAAAAGTGGTACCTGGAGATTGACAGACACAGGAGAGCACTGCACACAATGGTGTGGCATTGCAGTGGCTCATATTCCAGCAGCATTAAGCAAATGGCAACCTGAACTCCACCGGCAGCCAGAACTCCATGAGCAACAAGGTGGGAAGAAATGTTTACCAGGAGCTCCAGAGGTGAACCCAGAAAAAGAACTGCCTGTCCTGCTGGTTTCTTTGATTTGACTAGGAGCGGAGACAGAGCAGCAGGTCCCAGACTGGTGATGCAGGAACACAGTGGGTTTCACAGCCCAGTCCACCCCCTAAAGCCGTGTCGTCACCATTTTGTTTAAGGAAGCAAGAGCAGGACTGCACATGCACAGAGCTGGGAGTGAACTCAGTTCTGGCTCAGTGAACTGCAGCGACGTGGTATCCTACAAGTTCCACCCAAGACAGGTCCGGGTAGCCCTCAGATCTGACGGCCAGCAGATCAAGAACTCTAGTTGTGGCACATGAGGCACCATTTCTTATAGTGTAGCTGCATGGTTAACACCACAGCTTAGCTTGTTTCTCAAGGGGTAACAGGATGGGCAATCTTGGCCTGGTACATTTAGCCCCTGGCTTGACCGCAAGTTCCCTCTTCCCGGCTTCCCCTTTTTTAAGATGCCCACGGGGGAGCTTAGGAGTTGCTTGAGCATTGGGAAAATACTGGGAGGAACTAGGCAGACTATGAAAGAGGCAGG
Organism: Ochotona princeps; assembly: GCF_030435755.1. Classification (NCBI taxonomy): domain Eukaryota; kingdom Metazoa; phylum Chordata; class Mammalia; order Lagomorpha; family Ochotonidae; genus Ochotona; species Ochotona princeps. The sequence goes on from NC_080865.1 coordinate 37,539,847, forward strand.
TCAACTTCAAATAAACGGCATTCTCTTTACAAGAATGACCCACTGTGTGTTGTCTGTTTTCTAACCCTAGTCCCTCAGCTCGGCTTGGGTACACGGCAATGCGGGCGTTGCCGACATGTAGCAAAGAATTTAAGACTGCAGGGACAACAGTAAGCTGTGCATGCACTGAGCTCGACAAGAACTCACTGAGCTCAGTGCAGTGCACTGGTCACAGAGGAAAATAATACCGACATGGCATTGTATGGGTCAAAATAGGTCCGTGTGGCCCTCAGACCTAACAGCCAACAGCTTCTGGCAAGATAGCACCACCAATAACCTAGCTATATGAGACACCTGGTGCCTCCCTAATCCTGGGACCTGCTCCAACCAGGAAGTAGGAGAAAGGTTGTGCAGACAACGGTGCAGTCTCAGCACGGTATCACAGGAGGTGGAGACTGGTGAGCCACGAGCTGGGGCTACAGAGACCATGGTGGAAATCTTACATAAGAACTAAGAATTAGAACTCACTGGAGGGAGTGGCACAAGTGACTGCAAACAAAGAGCCGTGTACCAACTGCAATAAGTAAAATTGAACTGTAGACCTGCGGGTGACACAGCTTAGAAACCTGCCCCAAGGAGAAGACTCTGCTAACCAGAAGTACAATGACCAAGAGCAAAAGAAGAGACAGAGGCATAATGAATATTACTGAAGACTCACCTGCAAAGGAGCAAAGCCTTTAGCCAACCTCAGAGTCAACTGAAGAAGATATCGAGAAAATGGGGTGATACAGAATTCAAAACACTTGTTGTAAAACTTCTTATCAACAGCAAGAAGCAGGTAATATAAGAGTTCAAGAATTTGGGCCCCGGCGGAGTGGCCTAGTGGCTAAAGTCCTCGCCTTGAAAGTGCCAGGATCCCATATGGGCACCGGTTCTAATCCCAGCAGCTCCATTTCCCATCCAGCTCCCTGCTTGTGACCTGGGAAAGCAGTGGAGGATGGCCCAAGGCTTTGGGACTCTGCACCTGTGTGGGAGACCCGGAAGAGGTTCCTGGTTCCTGGCTTCGGATTGGCACAGCAATGGCCATTGCAGTCACTTGGGGAGTGAATCATCGGATGGAAGATCTTCCTCTCTGTCTCTCCTCCTCTCTCTATATCTGACTTTGTAATGAAAATAAAATAAAATTTAAAAAAAGAGTTCAAGAATTTAAGGAACATATAACACAGGAAACAAATCAAATGAAATCTGATATATCAGAAATCAAGAATACAATGGGACAAATGAAAAGTACAGTGGAGAGTCTCCAAAATAGAATGAAGGAGGCAGAAAAAATAATCTCACAATTAAAACATACTTCCTATCATCAGGGGGAAACAAACAAAATGCTGGAAGCAGAGCTGGATCAGGCCAAAAAATGTATTCAAGATTTGAAAGACACTATTAAAGGACCAAATCTAAGAGTTATTGGAGTCCCAGAAGGTGCACAAAAAGAAGCTAGGTTTACAAATGTATATTTAATGAAATAAGAAGGGAAAATTTTCCTAATCTAGAGAAAGAATTGGGAAACAACATTCAGGAGGGGCACAGAACTCCCAACAGGCTTGACCAAAAGCCATCTTCACCACCACACATGATAAGCTCTCTTCAATCGAACCTAAGGAAAAGATCCTTAAATGTGCATGTGGAAAAAAATCAACTCACATAGAAAGGAATGTCAATTAAACTCACACGAGACTTCTCACAGGAAACTCTATAGGCCAAAAGAGAATGGAGTAACATATTCCAGGTTCTGAAAGCAAAAAATTGTCCTTCCAGGATAACGTACCCAGCAAAACTTTCCTTTTTCTTTAAAAATGAAAAAAAAATTCTTCCACAGTAAAGAAAAGTTAAAAGAGTATGCCTCTTCCAGACCTGCCCTATAAAGGATACTTAACGATGCTGTCTTGACAGAGAAAAGGAATAGCACCCATCAAAAAGAAAGGGAAATGCCAAGAACATCCCAGTAAAATAACAACAGAAGACTAAATCAATGAACAACCCATTGCTAAAATGACAGAACCAAATTACCACCCATTCATATTAACCCTGAATGTAAATGGCTTAAAATCATCAATCAAACATCATAGATTAGTAGACTGGATTGAAAAACAAAACCCATCTATTTATTGCCTACAGGAGACATAGCTCACTAACAAAGATCAGCGGAAACTATATCTCATGGATTTTGATTTTTTTTGTTAGTCTCATCTCTTCAAAACACTTTCTTCTGATTCAGTTTTTCAGTGATCATACAGTAGCATCATTTTCTTCAAGAAGGTTCCTGATTTTCTTTTTCATTTCTTCAGTGACACATTAGTCATCCAGTAGCATGTTACTTAACTTCATGGTGTTGTTAATTTCCTTTTCCTTCCTGTTGTGGATTTTGTTTTGTGGCTTTTGATTTAAGGGGATGTATAGTAACTGTGTAATGGAGACTATCATACGCTGATGTGAGGATACAATGCAGTATGCCTCTTTACTTCCAGACATAGATGAATTACCAGTGAAACTACTATATCTTGACAATGGGATGCTGGACTTTGTGCCATTGTCAATGCCCACATGATGGACATAAGATTGTGTATGAAAAACTATACTATAGTAAACAATCAACAAAGTAAAAAGGCAACCCACAGAATGGGAGAAGATCTTCGCACACGACATAGGTGATAGAGGGCTGATCTCCAGATTATACAAAGAGCTACAAAACAACCAAAATGTCAAAACAAACAAGCCACTCAAGAAATGGGCACGGGAAATGGGCAAACACTTCACAAAGGAACAAACCCAAATGGCAAATAAACATATGAAAAAATGCTCAAGTTCCCTGGCAATAAGGGAAATCCAAATTAAAACATCAATGAGGTACCACCTAATGCCAGTAAGACTGGCCCACATGAATAAAAGCACCAACAACACTTGTTGGCGAGGTTGCGGGGAAAAGGGAACCCTACTCCACTGCTGGTGGGGCTGCAGGCTGGTACAGCCTCTAAGGAAATCAGTATGGAGAATATTCAAACAACTCAAATACAACATACCGTATGATCCAGCAATAGCACTCCTAGGAATATATCCAGAACACTTGTTTTATGAGAAACCAACATGCACTCCTATGCTCATAGCAGCACAATCAGTAATTGCAAAAACATGGAAGCAACCAAAATGCCCATCAACAGAGGATTGGATAAGAAAGCTATGGTTCATCTACTCCATGGAATACCACTCAGCTATTAAAAAAAACAAAATGCAGTTCTTTGTGGCCAAATGGGCCAAACTGGAAACCATAATGCTAAGGGAAATGAGCCAATCCCAAAAGGTTAAATACCACATGTTTGCCTTAATTTAAGATGATATGATGTTATGTATAACATGTTATGTTTTGAATGTTATATGTTGTGTATAAACTAAAATTGAAGTATAGGTGAGGTGGTCACAGAAGGTGACTGGGAACTCGCATTTACTTTTAACATATTGGTTACTCATTACTATGTCAATTAATTCCATAATGATGCAAATTTTTGCTGATGGTATGTTGGAGCTTTCAATTGACTGGGATGATACTCTGCTGGCTCTGTCTTCAGACCAGAGAGGGTATACCTAAGAAGCTGTTGAACTTGACTGGACAATAAGATGCTGGACTCTATGTTTGGTATACGCTTGCAATGGGGGAATCTCAACTGAACTAGAGCTGTGGTTATGCAACTAGGTGGAGGAATCCACCATGGTGGGAGGGTTTGGGGAGGGGTGGGGAGAACCCAAGTATCTATGTAATTGTGTCACATAATACAATGTAATTAATGAAGTTAAATAATAAATAATTAAAAAAAAAAACTATACTATGGTAGTAATGTAGGGGAACTTAGTGAGGGGGGAGGGAATTGGGGAGAGGATAAGGGAAATCCCAGGACCTATGGAACTGTATCATAACATGATAATAATAAAAAGAAGTAAAATTTTTTTAAAAATCCATATACTAATACTGATTTATGTTACCTCATTCAAAATATCTTTAAAATAATTTCTGGAGCCTGGTGCATTAGCCTAGTTGACTCAACTCCTTGCCTTGCACACGCTGGGATCCCATATGGGCTCTGGTTCTAATCCTGGCGGCCCCATTTTCCATCCAGCTCCCTGCTTGTGGCCTGGAAAAGCAGTGGAGGACGGCCCAATGTTCTGGAACCTTGCACCATTGTGGGAGATGCTTAAGAAACTATTGTCTCCTGGCTTCAGATCGGATCGGCTTCAGCCATTGGAGCCACTGTGGAATGAATCATCAGATTTGCAAGATCTAAAAGAAAAAGAAATAATAATTTATGTACTTACATGATATACCCCGATACGAGAGTATAATTAAACTTCCCTTATTATATATGTTAAAGATTCATTTATTTTATTTTATTTGAAAGGCAGAGTGACACAAAGAGAAGGTGACTGACAGACATGTTTCATCTGCTGTTCACCCCCCATATAGTCCCAGCAACAAAGTCTAGGCCAGGCTGAAATAAGAACCAGTAACAGCATCCTGGTCACCTTTGTGGTTGGCAGGGGCTCAAGTGCCCGAGCCATCTTATACACCCTTCTCAGGCAGAGAGCTGGATCCGAAGTACAGAAATATGGACTTACACCGGCAGCTTAATACAGGATGCCAGCATCACAGCCGTGGCTTAACCCACTGCATTACAATTCTAGCCCCTAAATTGCTTTTAAAAAAAGGAAAAAAGCCAGGGTCTCCACTAATGAGCCTTGGTAGCTATACGTGACAATTATATTTTTTTTTAATTTGTTTTCAGTCTTTGTGCTTTCTAAGGAAGATTATCTACCTCAAAGCAACATTAGTAAATGGACATTTGTTACATCATAAATAATTTTTCTTAGTGTTTTGTGATTATTTTGAACATGTTTATAAAAATCATTTCAGTGCCTCTTCTCCCACTCAAAGGCTGTAGCTTTATTCTGAGTTTTTTAGTTCTTGTGTTCCATAGGATTCTATATTCTGTAATTATTTTCATAGCATTGCAGTTTTATTTTATTTAAAAACTGTTTATTTATATATCTTGAAAGTCAGAGTTACAGAGAGAGAGAAAGAGAGAGAGAGACAAAGAGAAAAGAGTTCTGCCATCTGCTCATTCATTTCTTGGATGGCTCAAACAGCCAGTGCTGGGCCAGGCCAAAGCCAGGAGCCAGGAGCTACGAGTTTTTTCTGGGTCTCCCACGTGGGTGCAAGGGCCCAAACACCTGGGCATCTTTAACTGCTTTTCCAGGCCACTAGTAGGGGGCTGGATTGGAAGTGGAATAGTTAAGACATGAACTGGGGCCCATATGGGATGCTACTATTGTAGGTGGCAGCTTTACCTACTCACCCCAATAATGCCATGTTAACCACACACATTTATATGAGTATAACTACTGATATAGATTTAGAGAAAAGTATTTCTACAGAACATTGTTTTTTTCTCACAGCTGCAGACTCAGAGCACCAACAGAGCAGGTGCTTGAGCAGCTATATGTTTTTAAACTTTCACAGATTTCCCAATAACAGCAATAGAATGAAACATTTAGCAATGTTAAGTGTCCCTTTGCATCAAATATATACATTTCTAAATTCTAATGTAGAAAAAATTATCTAAATATTTGAATTTTAAAGCTTTGTATAGTGTATAGCAAGAGTTTTTAAAAATCTAAAGAAAGTATTAAATTACTAAGTTTCCACAGTAAGATAGCTGTAGTTTCAAATAACTTCTAGTTGAACTTACGAATTGTGCACTGCACTGGAATTAATTTATGAGTAAGAAAGTTTACTAAATAGATTAATGGGGTAAGAAAAAGGAGGGAAAAGTTGAAACTCATGTGACAGAATTGGTGGTGCAACATAATCAGCAGTTTATGATGCTGGCATCTCGTATTGCAGCGCTCCTTTAAGTCCTGGCTACGCTGCTTTGAATCCAGCTCCTGCTAAGGTGCTTCAGAAGGCAGCAGTATATGACTCAAATACTTGAACATGGGAAGCCCAAATGGAGTTCCAAGCTCCTGACTTGAGCCTCGTCTAGCTCTGATCATTGTGACCATTTGGGTAGTGAACCAGAGAATGGAAAATCTCTTTCTGTCTACCCCTTTCTCTGCTTTTCAGATAAGTAAGTAAATCCCCTTTAAAAAAAAAAAAAAAAAACAGAAGTACGATTTGGGTGAATATCTCGTTAGGTCATCTAAAAATCTATGTGATTAATCTATAGATACACATGTATCATGACAAACTCAAATCTGTAAAAATGTATTAGTAGGACTCGGCAGCATGGCCTAGTGGCTAAGGTCCTCGCCTTGATCCCATATGGCCGCTGGTTCTAATCCCGGCAGCTCCACTTCCTCTCTGTCTCTCCTCCTCTCAGTATATCTGACTTTGTAATAAAAATGAAATAAATCTTTAAAAAAATGTATTAATATATTTCATTTAGTACACTCATTTCCTTCATTATTCTTCCCAAAGTTACAATTTTTAAAAACAGGAAGTTTAATTAAACAGCAAAATGCTTTCCTTGAAGGAAAAGCTAGCCAGTATTCATTTTGTTAAGAATCATTTACTCTGACTTCAAGACAGATTGACCTACGTGTAACAGCCACATACAAAAATTATGAAATTGTCCTTGGTTTTATAATGATAAATGAAAAACATTAAAATTCTCCAAATAAATTATGTAAGGAATTTTATGCTATTGGGGTTTTCTTGTTGTTGTTAAAACAGTGAGAGCTAAATAACTTACTGGACTAGATGAAAAGAGCTGGAAGAGCATTCCACTAATGTATAAAGAGAATATTTTCACAGAACCAGTTTAATTTCCATTGATGTCAGTCAAAACATACCATTGGCCATTTAGTGAAAAGAAAAGATGCAATATGGTTGTGCACGTATACCATTTACTTTGTGTACAGTAACTGAATGGGAATGGAGAACCAAAAAAGGAAAAAAAAAAACCTGTAGTGTAGTGGTCAGGAAGTGATGGAATCAAATTTCAGCTTTCTAATTGAGAATGTGTTCTGTGTCTGTAAGAACAGAGCTCTAGAGAAAAGCATCAGGTGCCCTTTTTCACAGATGCCTCCTGTCTGCCACTGGAACGTATGAAGTGTTGATATATCCTCATTTCCAAGTGTGCATGTGTGTCTGATTCATGGTTGGCTGCCAGTCAGTTCAGCAAGCGATCTTCCTCACTGACAAACTCTAGTTCACAATAGGCTATCCTTAGCTAACCAGATGGTGCATGCCTCTTAAACTGCACCACAGAACCATCCTGCCCTGCCAACTTCAAATTAATATGATCATTGTTCTCAGTTGACTACAGTCAGCACCAAAGTCTCCTAAGTGGCTTCTACACAAAAGAGGTACCAAGTCTGTACCAAGTGAGTGCACACTCAGCACCAGGAATGGCGCCAATTTTTGAGTTCGACATGTGCTTCCATCCTTGTTTCTGTGCATTTAATGTGCCTAAGTGTAAATATGTAAAAGTTGTTTTGTACAAAAACATGGAATTTTACTAAATTAAGTGTTCATTTATTTTAAATATGTTGAATAAATTAAAAACTGAACGAAAATATGGTGTATATATACACAGACAGGAACACTATTTTGCCTTTAAAAATATGAAATTACGTCACTTGTGGGAATACGGATGAACCTAGAGGAAAGTGTGTTAAATGAAATAATCTAGCCAAAGAAAGACAAATGCCGGGCCCGGCGGCATGGCCTAGTGGCTAAAGTCCTCGCCTTGAATGCCCTGGGATCCCATATCGGTGCCGGTTCTAACCCCAGCAGCTCCACTTCCCATCCAGCTCCCTGCTTGTGGCCTGGGAAAGCAGCCGAGGACGGCCCAAAGCTTTGGGACCCTGCACCCATGTGAGAGACCTGGAAGAAGTTCCAGGTTCCTGGCTTCGGATTGGCGCGCACCGGCTGTTGCACTCACTTGGGGAGTGATCTTCCTCTCTGTCTTTCCTCTCTGTAAAATCTGACTTTGTAATGAAAATAAATAAATCTTAAAAAAAAAAAGACAAATGCCACAATAATCTCATTGATATGAGGAGTCTGACTAAGTTGATCTCATAACAGTTACCATTGTATTTACCAAGGTCTTGATATGGTAAATATCAAGGATATATTTGTCAAAGTATATAAAATTCCAAGTAGGAAGAATAAATGAGTACAGACGATCTATTGTCTAATATTGTGACTCTAGTTAATAGCAATGTATTATATTCATAGTAATTGCTAGCAGAGTATGCTTTAAGCGATCTCACCATAGAAAATAATAGATATGTTTGGTCATTAGCTTGAAATAGCCAATGTATAACATATATTACAAATCAACATTTTGTGTAGGATAAGTGCAGGTATAGTTTCTATTTACTCATCAAACAATTATCAATGAAAAAGATCAAAAGAATATATTGAAACTGATTGCTTCTTTTTAAAATATTTATATGCAATGGAAAGGCAGAGACAGGAAGTTCTTCCATTCACTGGTTCACTCCCCAAGTAACCGAAAAGGCCAGAGCTGAGCTGATCTGAAGGCAGGAGCCAGGAGCTTCTTCTGGGTCTCCCAGGTGGGTACAGAGTTCCCAGGCCTTGGGCCATTCTCTACTGCATTCCCAGGCCACAAGCAGGGAGCTGGATTGTAAGAAGGCTGGCAGGGACATGAACTGGTGCCCCTATGGGATCCCGGGGCATCAAAGTAAGGATCTTAGCTGCTAGGCTACTGCACTGAGCACAAAATTGGTTGCTTCTGAAGAGACAGAACTGAGAGTGAGGTTGAGACTGACGAAAGGGAAAGGCACTGCTGTTGTTTAAATTATTTCTGTTAAATGCTGTGCTAGACATTTAAATTGAAGCTTTAAAACTGACTTTAGGTTCCCTCTTTGTTTTCTGGAGAGATATTTAGGGGAATCAAACCGGGAGTCACAGAACAAGTTGCTTTTGAGCTGGTGCCTTTTCTGAGTTTACATTTTTGTATTAGTACATAATACAAGTAAAATTTTTTAGGGTGCAGTGCAATATTTCAAAAACATATATACAGACATAAGATTATCAAAGCAGGCTGTTTGGACATCAGAAAAATGCTAAGTTATTTAAGCCAGAAAAAGCATTTTATTATTTTCCAGTTGAGCTTTGTTTTTATCATGCTTGACCCCAGGGTGAGTTCGGTCAACTACTTCATGTAACTAAAGACACACACTTAGCCTTGGGGACACAATTATGAACAGCACAGACAGACATGACCTTTTACCTGCCAAGAACGTACACTGTGATGGTTGAGAAAGACAGCTACAAGTTGTACCCACAATTATTTTGTGAAAATATGATAAGCACTACACTGAAGCACAAAGTACTGGGTGCCTGACTCTTAGTTACCCACTCCAGAATGTCAGAGGTCTTGCTGGAGAGGTAATATTTATACGAAGAACTGAAAGGTAGCTACGTAGAGCTAGGTAAAAAGTAGGAAGTTTTTTTTTTTTTTGTCTTTCCAGACAACATGAAGAAGCAAGTAAGAACTTAGCCTTTTCTATTTATTTATTTCAATTTATCTTTTCTTTTTAATATTGTTTACATAGTTGAGAAGGATGCACGCACATGTGGGCCCCTGATCAGGGTGGGGAGGTTGAGGTATGTGGGAAAGCGGGTGGTTGGGACATATGCTTTAGTTTATTTTTTGTTGTTGTTTGTTTGTTTTCTTTTCTCCTGTGTCCGCAGGGTAGGAGCAGGGAGCACTCCTTGCTGTCAAATCACATCAGCACCCGGAGATGGAAGATGGGCATTTAATGATGCCTTAAGAGATATTTTATCTCTCATGATGTGTCAGTTCTGCAAATCAGGAAGGATGTCTGGTCAACTATGCTCCCAGTGTTCAATAAATGCCAGGATGAAAGTAAGCATTGAATAAATATTTGTAGGATGGATAGATGAATTATACCAAAGGATATATCATAATTTTGCATGATTATATAGAATTACATTGTTAGCATTGTCATGGTTTGTTTGATGATTCTAATCTCTGTGGATATGTGTGCTATTTTTTAATTGTTGTCCTCCAAATGCAGAGGTAAAATATACTTTTGAAAGCATGTGAACATATATGTGTGTTCTTGATATTACTGAGTCAAAGCTAATACATACTTTAAACATTGATGCATACCATCATACTGAACAAACTAAAATTGTTGCTACTCCACATCCCAGACAATTTATAATATTTATTACTATAATTTTTCTTAACATAGGTATGCTATCATTATTCTAGTTTATTCATTGCCAACATCACAATATTATTTTGAGTTTCTCTAATAATTTTTTTATTAATTACATTGCATTATGTGATACAGTTCCATAGGCTCTGGGATTCCCCCAACCCCTCCCCGTGCCCTCCCCCCATGGTGGATTCCTCCACTTTGTTGCAACATTATAGTTCAAATTCAGTCAAGATTCTTTCATTGCAGGCATATACCAAGCATAGAGCCCAGCATCTTATAGTCCAGATAAGTTCAACGGTTTCTTTGGGAGACCATCCTGGTCTGCAAGCAGAGCTGGCAGAATATCATCCCAGTCAATTAAAAGCCACAACATAACATCGACAATAATTTACAACATTATAGAATTAATTGACGTGGTTTTGAGTAACCAATATGTTTAAAAAATGCAAGTTCTGAACCACATCCTGTGACTACTTCATTGACATTTCAATTTTTGTTTATATTCCACCAGGTTCTATACACCTTAAAATGGCTATAGATTACTCTTCAGCTGTCTCGTGTCTATTTTCATTTTAGTATTTAGTAGTTTATAGTGTTGAAGCATAATTTTGCTGAACTTGGAAGTTTTTAGGATAGTCTGAACTGGTTATAACTCTAACAAGGCATATGTCAACAGTTGAGGTGCAGAACAGTTTTAGGAGGGGTGTGCAGAGAAATCTTTAATACCCCAATGAGGACTAACTAATCTTTATGTCCTACCTAGTAAGCTATGTGTAATCCACGCTGTTTCCTGTCTAGTTCTAAGCTTTCCTTGCTCTCTATCTATTCTCATTTTTTGTTGTTTGCTTTTTTTTGGAGGGCAGTCCAGAGTGACCCTGATGGTCACTGCAACAGAGGGTGGGGGATCCAAAGTTGGAACTAAGTAAGGACCAGAGGAGGCTCCTCTCCCTAGTCCCGAAGGAAGTTTACTGTTCTTCTGTTCCTGTGGACCACTCAGGGCTCCTGGCTTCTGTTCCGATGACCTTGGATCCTGTGAGGAAGGATTTGGGCTTCTTCCATTCCATGTGGTAGATCCAAATGGGGGTGGATGACCTCAGAGTTCTCGGCCTCCGAAGGCACTCCAATTCCCCGTGGTCTCCTTGCAGTTGGGATGTAGTCCTTGGTGCCCATACTGATAGTCCTTGGTGAGGATCTGGGAGTCGTCAGGGTTGGGATACAAGCCTCCTCCTGTCCACCTGCTCTACTCTGGGGTTCCCCCCCTGCTCTGTGTATATGACCTCCTGTTAAGAGGTTGTTAGGATCGTTCTTGACTCCCCCTATATGTCTTTGTAGTTTTACTATTGTCTAATGCTGATTCGAGTCTGTTGTCTGTAAGTTACCTGTTATGTTCCTGAGAGGTCATACTTCACATGTTCCTCACACATTCCAAGGAGATGGAAGATGTCTCTGCTCTCCCACCCCATTTCTGAGTAGCTGAGGGTATTAAAAGTATATTAGGTTTTACAATTCTTTGATGTAGATCATAAGCAGTCTGACTCACATGGATTGTTGGTTCATTGGTTACATCACAATATCTTATTGCATGTGATACAGGCTGTTGGGGTTGAAATAATACAGTTTACAGGTACTGCTTTTTGGATTGACATCATTTCATGTTAAATTAAGGCAAACATGTGGTATCTAACCTTTTGGGTTTGGCTCATTTCCCTTAGCATAATGGTTTCCAGTTGGGCCCATTTGGCCACAAAAAACTGCATTTCATTTTTAAAAAATAGCTGAGTAGTATTCTATGGAGTAAATAAACCATAGCTTCCTTATCCAGTCTTCTGTTGATGGGCATTTCGGCTGCTTCCAAGAGTTTGCAATTATTGATTGTGCTGCTGTGAACATAGGGGGTGCATGTTGGTTTCTCGTATAACAGGTGTTTTGGATATATTTCTAGGAGTGCTATTGCTGGATCATATGGTATGCTGATTTTGAGTTGTTTGAGTGTTCTCCATACTGATTTCCATCATCCCATTGTCTACACATGTCCAACAGTTTCATTGACAATCCATCTTTCATCTTGATGCAGGGATACGTGTTCCATTGTACCCCCACGTCTGTATATGATAGACCCCAGTATTCCATCACTATACATTACCATAAGCGAGAAGTCATGAAACGAGGTCCAACAACTGGTATGTTTTAGAACAGCCACATCTACAACAACAACAGCATCAACAACAAATTATAGCACCTTGAAAAAATAACGCGCCACTGAGTAACCAACACATGAGTGACAAAAGGAAACACAAAAGTCTCTTGGGAAAAATGATGCCATCATATAATTCATGAGCACATGATGAATTCAACTTGAGAAAAGAGATTATTTGGAAGGAACCAAACTGAAATAAAAACCTCAATACACATGGGATACAGCCAAAAAAGCAAACCATAAAAAAAAAAAAAAAACAGTACTGATTGGATTATTGAAGTTATTTGCAAAATAAAAACTTTGATGTTTATTGGCCTACTCTGTGAATTGTTCCTGTAATTTTTCAGTTTTTGTATTTTTGTCCTTCTTACAGAATTGAAGATAAATATGCAATATTTTAAATGTTTTCCATAATCTGTCTCCATTAATTGAATATATACAGCATAATAAAAATGTATGCATAACTGCTTAGAATGACGTAATTAAAATGTAGACAATTAAGCCTCATTTCAGGCAAATTGCCTTTGTATTTAGGATTGCTCTACAAGCCTAAAGTGCCACCATCCTTTTAAAAAGAATGGATTATTTGCTTCCTTTGTTATAAATTCCTTGTATTTTTTGTTCATTAACCCTTTACCAGATAAATAACGTGTAACTTATTGGAAACCTGCTCTAGCTGACTCGAGAGCTTGCAAAGCGTGCATGGATCGGCGAGGAGATAAGAAGTGGCAGAGGTGAGGCATGGACCAGTATGGCATGATGCTCATAATGGACAACTCAGAAAAGTTGCCTTCTTTATTTATACATAAGTCAGCACAAGCTTTTGCACAATATATAATTGTTTCATTTTTACTTCATTATAAAAGAATGATTACAAAATCAACCCTAAAAATATTTTCAGCAATCTATTACTCATTCAAACCTGCAGTCACCTGGCTGAAGCCAGGAACTCCACGGTTGGCAGCACATGCAATTACATAGTGAGAAGTGGTTTACGTATATTCAAAATCAATTTTCACTAAACATATACTGACTAATATTACTTAAAATATCAAGAGTACAGAATTAAAAGGAAAGCTCATAAATGAAAGGAATTTATAAAAGCATATAACAAATTCTTTATCAAATCTTATAATCAATCATGCATTAATTGCCATCAACTTCACCTGGTACTGATTCAATTGTTTTTTGTTCTGACTGCTGATTTGTTTCTTTGTTCTTTTGTTAAAGGACAGTGAAAAGCATTAGGGCAACTCAGCCTTCCTATGAACAGAGGGCCTTTACAAGAAACTTCCTTTTATCTTTATAAACTGTTTTCTTTCCCTAAATAGGGGGGCCAATATAAGGTAGAAGTTTTTACAAACTGTTTTCTTTCCCTATATGTAAGTGCCAATTCAGGGGGAAGGTTCACATTTGTCTTCCTTTAGATGATGCCCCATCTACTTTCTGCGTTCCGTGGTGAGAAACCAAAATACATCATTTCATGTGTTGTGACAGTTTGAGGCACATGGCAAACAAACTCTTTGTACCTCCATGATTGCCATCTGTTCCAAAATATTATCAAGCCATTTCTTAAGGAAAACATTACTTATATTAAAGCAAGCTTCAAAGGTGGGCACATAACAGAATGTTTGGAGACATTGAGGGCTCAATTGTATTATTGTATGCTTTTAGCTTTGTGTCATTGCCTTATGTTGCTAAAGATGTTTTTATCATAACATGATTGATCAGTTTGAGTTGTTATACCAGTTAGAGGAATCAGTTCACATTTGCAGAAAAACAACAACACCATCCTCAGGAGAATTCTATGAAACATCAGAGAGGTGACTGAGTGTCCATACAATGGGGTGAGGCAGCAATGAGGTGAGCAGAGACGTTTTGCCAGGCCTTGCCACTCAGCCAGAAACTCCTCATAGCCTTGCTAACCGAGGAGCAGTGCGCATCACACACCCATGCCATCCGACCCAACTGCATGGCTCCCCACAGTAACTATTTTCTTCTTTTCAATATGTTGTTTCTTCACTGTTGACTGCTTCAATATGTTGTCTATTCATTCTGTTGACTACTTTACAAAAACATTTTGTTTAAATAAATCCCATCCATTTTTGCTTTTGTTTCCTGAGATTTTGTAACATGAGCGCCCACTGCAATGTCCTGAAACATTTCTTCTATTTTATCTCCTATCAATTTCAAAGTTTCAGTAACTACATGTAGACACTTAATCCATCTTGAGTTGATGTTTGTACATGGTTCATTCTTCTATGTGTATATAATCAATTTTTTCTAACACTATTTGTTGAAAACACTTTCATCTTTACAATACATATTCTAAGCACTTCTGTCAAAGATAAGTTGTGTGTATATGCATGAGTTCTCTTCCAGGCCTCCAATCTGTTTCTTCAGTCTACACATATTTTATTCAAAGACAATGCTGTTAAAATCACTGTAGCTTTGGGGAGGGTGAAGCAGGAGAAAATAATAAAACAAAAATCACTGTAGCTTTGTCATATATGTTTTAAAAGATGTATTTATTTTTACTGGAATAGCAGGTTTACAGAAGGAAAGAGAGACATAAAGATCTTCCATACATTGATTCACTCCCAAAGTGGCTGCAATGGCCTGAGCTAAGCTGATCCAAAGCCAGGAGCCAGGAGCTTCTGGGTCTCCCACTAAGGTGCATGGTCCTAATGCTTGGGACCACCCTTGACTGCTTTCCCAGGCCACAAGCAGGGAGCTGGAAGGTGGGTGGAGCAGCTGGGACACAAACTGGTGCCTATATTGGGTCGTGGTGCACGCAAGGGGGAGAATTTAGCCACTGAGCCATTGTTTTGGGCCCCGTCATATATTTTAAACTCAGATTTTGTAATACCTCCTGCTTTATTATTATTTTGAATCAAGATTTATTTGACCATTCAGATTCTTTTTTGGTTCCACTCAAAATCTGGTTAGTATTTTTGCTTGCTTCGTAAAAATATCACTGGTGTTTTGATAAAGATTGCATTAAGCATACAAACTTTTTGAGGGCCTGGTGTGATAGCATGGTGGTTAAAGTCCTCGCCTTGAATGTGCCGGGAATCCCATATGGACGCCAATTCTGATCCTGGCGGCCCTGCTTCCCATCCAGCTCCCTGCTTGTGGCCTGGGAAAGCAGTCAAGCACAGCCCAAAGCCTTGGGACCCTGCACCCGCGTGGGAGACCCAGAAGAAGCTCCTGGCTCCTGGCTTTGGATTGGGCAGTTCTGGCTATTGTAGTCCCTTGGGGAGTCAACCATCAGAAGAAAGATCTTCCTGTCAGTCTCTCCTCCTCTCTGTATATCTGCCTTTCCAATAAAAATAAATACATCTTTTTTTAAAAAAGAAAAACTTTTCGAGTAACAAGGACATTTTAATGATATCAATTCTTACAACACATGAATATTGGATGTTTCTCCTTTTTTTGTATATCACATTGATTTTTTTAGTCAATGATGGCACTTGTCTGTGCAGTGATTCTTCAACTATTTGATTAAATAAATTTAATCTGAAGTATGAAGGTGCTTTAATTATTCTAAAGTATTAGATATAACTATTGAAAGTAAAATTATTTGTCGGGTTGTTTTCTGGTGTTTACTAGTATAGCAAAGTCGCTCAATTTTGTTCACTTACATTGTATTCTGCAAATTCGTTGAATATGTTTATTATTTCTAGTAGCTTTTTATGGGTATCATCTGTACTTACCTCTCTATTTGGTCTTGCCATCTGAAAATTGTGACAATTTGATTTCTTCTTTTCCAATTTGGATTGCCTTTATTTCTCATGCCTAATTTTTTAAACTAGTACTGTCATTTCTACACTGAATTAAAGTGAAATTGGCCATCTTTGTCTTGTTTCAGATCTCAGAGTGAGTCTTTTTGGCTTTCCCCGACGCACTGTAGAATTTGTTATTGGCTAATATTATATATAACCTTTATTGCGCTATTTTTGGATATGTTTCTTGTATTTCTAACTTGTTCAAAGTGTTCTTTGTGCTGTAAAAGGTTGTTGAATTTTATCAAATATATTGCATCTATTGAAATGATCTTATGATTTTTATTCTTCACTATGTTGATTTGGTATATCCAGTTCATGGATTTACTTATGTTGAAACATCTTTGCATCCATGGAATAACAAATTTAAATATGTTGGATATATAATATTATCAATGTAATCTTAGATTTGACTTGCTAGTGCGTTGTTGAGGATTGTTACTGGGATATTGGCCTGTATATGTATTTGTTGTGTTGTTGTATCAAAATTATGTGGCTTCAGAGAATGAACTTAGAAAAATTTCCTCCCCTTGGCATTTTTTGAAACAATTTAAGGACTTACAGCAATCCTTTTTTAAATGTTTGGTAGCATTCAAAACTGAAGCCATCTTGTTCTGGGTTAATTTTCATGGGAGACCTATTACTGATTTAATGTCATCATTTATTAACAGTCGGCTTGAATAATTTCTTCATTTTTCGGTACTGGTAAGGTGTGCATGCCTAGGAATTTGTCTATTTCGCTCAGCAGCGCCTGTGCTGGCAGCCCAAATACCCCCGGAAGAGCGTCCCCAGGAGGAATAAGCTTGACCACTATGCCATCATCAAGTTCCCCCTGACCACAGAGTCTGCTATGGCAAGGACTTTAGCCACTAGGCTACCGTGTTGGGCCCTCGGTTTACCTTTCACATTTAGATTTTTAGCCCATCTTTTATCCACCTCTGGTGTGGAGTATTAAGTAAGACTCCAATTGTACTTTCTCTACATAGTGAGGTAATTTTCCCAACCATGTCTACCAATAAATCCAATTTTATTTCCAGTATAATGATAATTCAGTGTATGTATTCACTCCTTTGTCTCTTAATTCCATACTGTATTTACAAGCATGCCTTTATGAAAGCTAAATTTCCCACTTAACTCTTCTTCAAATGATTGTATTAATTATTCATGATATATTATTCTACAGTTTTATAATCGACTTACTAAATCTTAAAATATAATCTAGCCGTATTTGTTTTTTACAAATATGGAGTGGAATTATAGATTAATTTTGGAGAAAACTGATACCTGAGATAGAATAATATCCTACAACAAGTATGTACATATTCTAATACAAGGAATTTGTAACTATGCTGTTACATGACCAGGAGAAATTAAATATCACAAACAACTGATCTTAATAGGTGGATTATCCTGATACCTAGATGGATCCAATAAAATCATAATGATCCTGTAGAACAGAAGAGGAGGTCAAAGTGATGCGATTTGAAAACTTGACCTACTTTTTTTGCAGACTAGGAAGACTGAAGAATTGGGTCACGGAACTAGGAAAATGCATGATCTCTAGAACTTGAAAAGAGAAAAGAAATGGATTTTTCCCTAGAAATTTCTTGCTTTTGTGCTAGTGAGATCTATTTCAGGTTTCTGAACTATTTAGTGGTAAGATAATAAATGTATATTGTTTAAGCCACGAACTCTGTGATAATTCTTTTTTTTTTTTAACAGTAGCAACAGGAAACTAACAGAATATTGTCCAAATGCTAAAAGTAATTTTATCTAAGAGCATTAGATGTCTTTATCTATTTAGACCACCCTTTGTGTTATTCATCAGGACTTTAGTGTCTTGTCCACCTAAGTTGTGCATATTCTTGGTTAAAGTGCTACATATTTTATATATTTTGTTGCTACTGTGAATTGCATAGAAGACTAATTTTTAGGTTTTGGGGGAGAAGTGGCAGTGCTTATTGCTTGGGGCAGATATCTTGCAGACTTCAAATGCTTTGTTGAAGCCTATGGAAGTGCAAATTATGTTCTCTGAGATTTTCTGCAGAGCATTTGGAACCTACAGATTCACTCTTGGAATCAACTTTCTTCTTAGCTGGCTATGATTCTCCTATTTCTTCTCCTAGGCTAAGGACTGCATTACAATCTTGTATTACTTTCTTCTGCATTAGCTAAAATATCCAGCACTGGCAAATGATAGCAGTGGGCAGTGGTAAAGAATGTATGTATGTATGTATGTATGTATTGTTTCTGGTCTTAAACTTATTGTGATACACCTGCCATCCCACACAGAGCTGTCCCTGTATGCAGGGAGAACTGAGCCACCACAGTCAGAATGAGTAGCAACACAGGCATGCAGTCCCAATTTGTGTTTTGTCAAGTGGCCAATGGGATCATTCTAGGGGATATGCCAGCTGCTCCTGCCCACAGAGTGTACTTTATGGCAGAACTCTGAATTGGTTTTGGCTCCAAGTTCTCAATTAACTTGCTAGGATTCACACTGAGATATGTTGAAATTTTTAGAAGCAAATTACTGTTGATTTTTCTTCAGTTATTGTTTCTATTTGCAGATCCCTTTTTATCAATAGTAGGCTACGTCTTACAGACAATATCTATTATTTCCAGATATATAGTTTCTCCATAAGCCTTCTAATAATTTGTTTCTTTTATTTGGAAAACTTTGTTATGCTATAATATTCCTTTCCCTGTAATACTTCTCTGAGGATTTTTAAAATGCCTCTTAAAAATTTATTTCTCAGAATTATTGGACCTTTTAGATGGAAAATCTCAAATGATTCTTCAGTGCAGAAAATAATTTTCTATTCAAATGTTTCTTTTTAAGTCTCACCTATTACCTATGTTTATATTTCTCTAATAATTTATAATTCAGTACTTATACCTCACAGTCTAGCATACTTTCCAAACTTGGATTTTAAGATTAGCAATTCTGACTTGGTTCACACCTACTTTATTATTTAAAAAATTATAAAAATATTTATTGATTTGGAAGACAGAGAAAGGGAGAGGGATAGAGAGAAAGAGAGAGCATCTACATGTTGATTCATTCTGAATGACTGTAATTTATGGCTGGGTGGCTGGGGCTGGGCAAACCGAAGCTAGAAGCCAGAATTTTCCACTTCTTTCCCAGTCACATTAGAAGGGAACTGGATACAAACTGAAGCAGCTGGGACACCAACTGGAGCTTCATATGGGATTGCGGGCAGACAGCAGCTTAACTTCATATGCCGCAATATAAGTCTCACTGAGGTTTATTTTCGCGTTTTTTTGATCCTGAAGATCTTTTCTACTTCTTGAATTGCCCTCTTGTGTGGCAGCCTAGATCCAATCAGTACTGTTCCAATAATTCCTTTATATATATACACACACATATATTTTTAAATTCCTTTATCTTTAAATGACCACCGAAACTGAAAAGTAGATATTTCCAATTCTCTTCTGCTTCCTCCGTTGCAACATCAGTGGGGAACATCTGATCTGTCTGGGCTAGCAGCGTCTGATTCCCATTGTGTGTCTAATGGCTCTTCATCTGATGACCATAGTGATACACGTGCGTAATAAATTGCCAGCAAAGAGATTCTACCACTTGTTGTAGGGCTAACTGGCTTTAAATTCCACCTGCTTCCTTAGTCACTACATGGAGAGTATGCCTCTGTTTACTTATTTGTCAAATAAAAATAATACACTAAAAAAAAAAAACTTATTGCATTTAAAGTGTATCCATTGTTGCAGGGTGCGAGCGAGATCACACCAGACATGTCTAAGGTTTATTAAGGAGTCTTTATTAATCAAGCTTGAAAACAACAGAGCACAATAGCAAATTACAAGCCCATACAGCAATCCACCTATCATAGTCCAACCAATCGTAATCCCAAAAGAAACAAATGGTCATCATCCTTAAGTCCATCCATTAAGCTGAAGACCTATGTCCCAGCTTCCCCAACAATATATGTTATCCTAAAAGACATGCAACAAATAACCTGGACACACTCACAAAGAACCTGGACACACTCACAAAGCTGCAGACATTCACCTTTCCCTGGCTTCTCTGCCCACATTTTACTACTGCTAGGCCTCACCCCTCCTGGAACTCCAGATAGTACACAGACCAGAAACAACATTATTATAACCATTGTCCCACCTAAGCAGCACACAGGGACCATGCTCAGGGGATTACCTGTCCTGGGTCAGCCAAGAGTCGAGGTGCCAGAGTAACAGAAGCACCTGGCCAGAAAGAGAGTGAGAGCCCCTGCTTCATGGGCCTTTTTAAAGGGGCTTGTGAGGGGAGTGGTTACACAACCATGTAATACCGTCCCCTCTCAGTTGATAGGTGAGTCACAGGTGGGCAGGAGCGAATACCCAAGTGTTGTGGGCTAAAGAGTTCATTAGTGCTTATTGGGATAGGCAGGAACAGGAACAGGGCTTGTAGCTAAAAACACCTGGGCTAATTGGGCTCATCTGTATCCAATATCCTGGCTAAATTAGGATGTGGGGGAAGTGGTTGAGGATGAAATTACTATTCCATTGTGTAGGACCCACCTTCAGGACAGAGGTTGGGGGACACTGCCAAATTTCATTTGCCCACTGTCAATGGGTGCTGACTATCACTGGCTGCACCCCATAACACCATGAATACAGTAAATTACTAAAGTGACCCAGTTAAGTCGAATCAAAAATCTCAACCCAGAGAAACTGTGAGGCAATAAATACGTGTTGTTTTAATCTTGTTCCCTGCAAAGATTTATTTTATTTGAAAGGAAGAGTTACAAAGGAAGACAGAGAGATCTTCCACCCACTGGTTCACTGTCTAAATGACTGCAATAACTGGGACTGGGCCAGGCTGAAGCCAGAAACCAGGAGCCAAGAACCTCATCAGGGTGTCTGATACAGGTAGCATGGACCCAAGTACTTGGACCATCTTGTGCTGCTGCTTTTTCACACAGGTAGCACCCTAGTCTGCTGTGCCATGCTTTATTCTAAATATGTGACAATTTGTTATACAGAAATAGCCAACTAATGCAATTAGTTATTGTAATTATTTTACAGTTTCCCATATAATTTTCAGATTGAGAAAGCTCCTGTTTCTAAATTTAAGACTTTTTATCAAAAGTGAAAGTTAAGTTATATAAATTTGTTCTGTGTCTATGAAAAAATGCAGAATTTATCTCATTTACATTTTTAATGCAACAAATTTCACTGGGAGATTTTGTGATGTTGAACATCATCTGATGTATTTTTGAGCTGAATTATACTTGATTGTGAGATGTTTACTATGCTGCTATGTTGGATTTGGATAATGTTTTAATTATGATTCTTGCATCTATGCTCTATATCTTCTTGGTGTGGTTTTTTTCTCATTGATTCTTCGAAGTGTAATAACACAAGTTGCAGAAAATCATGTGACCAATACATTATATCTCACTTTCAAAGATGATCTGAGTAGCTTTATCTCATTTTCTAATCTTTAAGGAGAATTATACAAAATACAATTGAGCTAGTTCTTAATTATTTCATAAAAGTAGCAGATAAATTACAAGAAGCTATTTATTTTTCAGGTTATATTATTGACTGCAATTCTTAAAAATATTTTATTTGTTTATTTAAGAAGCAGTGTTTGAGAGAGAGAGAGAAAGAGAGAGAGAGAGAGAGAGGTCTTCCACCTGCTGGTTCACTTCCACAAATGGCTGCATTGACCAGGACTAAGAAAGGCAAAAGCCAGAACAGCAGAACTCTGTTCAGGTCTTCCATGTGGGTACAGGAGTGCATGGACTTGGGCCATCTTCTGTTCCTTTTCCAGACACACTAACTGGAATTTATATTGAAAGTATAGCAGCTGGGATTTGAACCAGGACCGCTATAGGATGCCAGCATTGCAGATGACATCTTAACCACTGCATTACTGTGCCACAGTGCCAGTCCATGATTATATATTTAATTTCTTAAACAGTTGTTATAATTAAATAATTTTTTTCATTTCTCTTTGTTTTCTGAATCTTTTATTGCTTTAAAATTTATGTATCATAGTTTATTTATTTGTGTTTATTTTCCTTAAGTTACTGCTGTTGATTTCTAAGATTTCTCTCTCTGGACACACACACACACACATTTTTCCCAAGTAGAAAACTTCTTTAGCACACTTTAACACTCATTTGTCCCACAGCCCATCACTATATTCATGATACTGATTCTGTGAAGAATTTTAGATCAGGTTTGTTATGAGATGCACGCTAACACATATGCTTAATATTGCTTCATTCTCATGTAACTTTACAAAGCCCTGCTTGCAGGGCCAAATATTAACTTGTATCTGGGATCTTGTATTTTTAAATGTTCCCTATGTGACTAAATGAAAAGATTCATTGGTGCACCTGGAGCACTAAGCTCTATTGTACTAGGCTGCCTGCATTGTTTATATGAACAATTTGATTGATGGTGAACATTTACTTTCCTTCTGGGCATATCAAATTTAATAAAGTGTGACTAGTTATGTAGGCAGAAAGTGTTTCTATGACCAGCCTTCAGTAAAAAAGTGGAATCTAAATAACAAGAGGTCTTCCTTTGGCTAAAATATTATGAACCTGTTATCACAGCTTATTACTGCAGAATGAAGCTTGTTCTGTGTGACTCTTTTGTTGTCCTTTCATGAAAAGAATTTAAAAGGCTTACCTCTGGATCTTTGTAGACTCCAGACTTTGTGTATTTCCTTTGCTTTTGTTGTTTTATACAAAGCCAGAGTCCTGTGAGTTTTTCTAGCGAATTACTGAATATGGATGCTACAGTAACCTCAAAACAATTTTTGCAGCAATATTTTTCTTTTATATTTTTAAGATCAATCAATTTATTTCATTATTTTATGATAATTTCATAGGCTCTGAGATTTCCCCTCACTCCCTCCCCAAATCGTCTTTGCTACTGATTTCACCTATATTATTACAATAATATAGTCCTTTATTAATAGCCTTAAGTCCCTCATTCTGTTGCTTAAGTGTATTCTGACATTGTAGGTATGGATAACGGTAGAGAGTTCAGCATCCTATTATCAAGATATATTTAACAGTTTAATTTTGAGTCCACCTTTGATTTGGAAGTAGAGCTACATACTGCATTATATCTTCACATTTGGGTAAGATAGTCACTCTTACACAGATACTATACATCCCCTTAAATGAAAACAACAAAGCAAAATCAAGTACAGGAAGAAAAATAGAAAATTTGCAACACCATGGAGTTAAATACAATGCTATTGAAAGACCAATGTCTCATTACGGAAATGAAAGCAAACATCAAAAACCTTCTTGAAGAAAATGATGCTAATGTATGATCTATGTGTCACTGAAGAAATTAATAAAAATACTTTTTGAAGAAATTAAAACAAAAATAAAATTATCAAAACCCATGAGATGTAGCAAAAACAGTTTTGAGAGGGACATTTAAAAAATCAGGTACATCCAAAAAATTGAAATATCTGAAATAAATGCTCTAGTCATGCATCTCAATGACTCATTAAAAAATAAAAACAAAGCAAGAAATGACAAACATCACAGCAAAAATAAATGGAATTCAAACTGGAAAAACTACAATTATAACAAGAAAGAGCCACTTTTAAAAATAATTTTTATTTTTATTAAAGTCATATTTACAGAGGAGAGACAGAGAGAAAGATCTTCTATCTGCTGATTCATACTCCAAGTGACTGCAGTGGCTGGAGCTAAGTTGATCTGAAGCCTGGCACCAGGAGCTTCTGGGTCTCCCATGTGGATTCAGGGTCCCAAGGCTTTGGGACTTAACTGCTTTCCCAGGCCACAAATAAAGAACTGGAAGGGAAGTGTAGTAGCCGGGATACGAACTGGTGCCCAGTATGGATCCCAGAGTGTACAGGGCAAGGACTTTAGCTGCTAGGCTACTGCACTAGGCACAAAAGAGGCACTTTTTAAGATGAACAAAACAAAATTTTAGCCAGACTAGCAAAGAAAAGCAAGAGAGAAAAGCCAAGTAAAATTAGAGCTGAAAAAGAAAACCTAAGAAACTAGTAAGTGAATTCTTGCTGAATGGATCCTTTGATAATTATGTGATATCCTTCTTCATCTCTTTTAATATTTTTCACATCAAAGCCTGTATTATCTGATATTAGAGTGGCTACACTAGCTCATTTTTCCTTCCCACTAGCCTGGAATATCTTTTTCCATCCTTCTACATTCAATTTCCAATACTTTGTTGGTGAGATGTGTCTCCTTTAGGCACCAGACAGGTGTTTTGTTTTTTTGATCCAGTCTGCTAGTCTGTGATGCTTGATTGATGAGTTTAGTCATTTACATTCAGGGTTAATATCAATAGGCAGTAATTTGGTTCTGTCATTTTAGTAATGCGGTGTTCATTGTTTGATTTAGTCTTATTTTGTTGTTTTATTGGGACGTTCTCCACATTTGCTTTGGTTTTGGTAGTTGTTATTCCTTTTCTCTGTCAATATAACATCTTTATATATTCTTTGTAGAACAGGTCTAGAAGAGGCAAATTCTTTGAGCTTGTCTTTACTGTGAAAGAATTTTATTTCGTTTTAAAAGAAACAAGAAAAGTTTTTCTTGGTAAGTCATTCTGAGCTGATAATTTTTTTCTTTTAGAACCTAGAATGTGTCACTCCATTCTCTTCTGGCCTGTAGAGATTCCTCTGACAGGTCAGCAATGTGTCTGACTGGAGTTCCTCAATATGCTAATGGATTTCTTCACTTGTATATTTAAGGAACTTTTCCCTGTGTTCGACTAACGAGAGATTATCATGTGTCACAACGAAGATTGTATTTTGTTAGGCCTATTAGGAGTTCTGTGACTGCTGGGGTCCGTGCAGTGGATGTGGGGGACACGAAGGTGTGAAGAGTATTGCTCCATTGCAGGCAGGGTCACAAGGAACTTCCCGTTGTATGGCAGGGCCCGGCGGATGTCTCTACAACCACCTGAATGCAGCTCCACCTTCCTTTGCATGGACACCGGACCACCCTGTGGAAGAATTCTAATCCATTCAGGCATTGTTTGCTACTGTGAGGCTGGCCTTTTACTCAATGTGAGTTTGAAGGTTAATGTCAATAATAACGCCTTGCAAAAGGGCCTTCTATTATTCGTACTGTCTTGGCTGTCCCCATTGACCTTATGCTAATCAAAGGACCTGTATTTAGGGTTTCATTCTTTCCTCGATCTTTAGGTTCTCCTTTTCTTTGTGATACAACATTAAGTTGTAGAATAAGAATTGTAGTAGGAATTTCTATTGTTTTTAGGTAATACAAATGGCAGAATTATCCTTAGAAACACCCACTTGACCATGACATAAAAAGTCTGAGCCAGAATTTGACTGTTTCTGTATAAATAAAGTGGACAGCTTTCTCGCATTGTCCATTTTGATCATGAAATCGTAGTGGTCCATTTCTTTCCTCTTTACGGCTCATCCACGCACCCTTCTCGAGTTCCGAACTCAGCTGGAGCTGGACTCTGGCATGTGACCATCCTGCATTTTATTTCTCATTTATTAGTCCAAATTAGGGAAGTTATCTTTTATTATTTCACTGAATAGCTTTTTAAACCTAGGTTCTCTTTCAGCGCCTTCTGGAACTCCCATAACTTATATTCAACCTTCTAATAGTGTCCCTTACTTATTGAATACTTTTGCTGTATTGACTTGGTTCCTTTTCCAACTGTTTTTATTTTCCCCACATTGTTGAAGAAAATGTCTTCCAATTCTGAATATTTTTTCTTATGCCTCACTCATTCTATTGTTGAGGCTTGCCACTGAATTTTTAATTTGTTCAATTCTGTCCTCCATTTCTAATGACTGTGCTTGATATTGTTTCAGTGTTGCTATTTTCTCTGTAACAAATTCCTTAAATGCCTTGAACTCCTGTATATGCTTCTTGTCATTGTTATGAAGCTTTATAACAAATTCTTAAAATTCTTTATCCTCCATTTCCTCAACGTCTTTCTCAGTTAACTCTGAGTTTCACAAAGACTTTTGCTCCAAAACACGGGAGGCATCAGCAATATGCATTGAGCCTCTGTCTCTTTTTTTTTCTCTTTGTTGCTGCTATTCTAGTTAGCAGAATCCTCTCCTAAGGGCTGATTTCTCAGCTATGCTGCCCACTGGTATACAGGTCAGTTTTATGGATTGCATGTGGTACCTGTTTTTTCCTTTGCAGTCATTTGTGCCACTCCATTCAGAGAATTTCAGTCCTAGGCTCTTGTGCTAGGCTTCCACCATGGTCTCCACAGTCCCAGCTCCTGGCTCACTGTACTCCATCCCTTTGTTTCTGTTCTGTGGCTGCACTGTTGCCTGCACAGCCTTTCTCCCACTCCTGGTTCGAACAGTGCCTAGGATTAGGGAGACATCAGCTGCCCTGTATCACTGGGTTGTCAACAGTGCTGATCTTGCTGAACCTGCTGGCCATTAGGTCTGAAGGCCACCTAGACCTATTTTGGTTGGAACTCATACAATATAGTATACAATACAATATAGTATTTGGTACTATAGTCTCTGTGAGACCAGTGTAATGTATTGATCCAGAAGTGAGTTCTCCCCGGCTCAGAGCCAGTGCAGCTTGCTCTTATTCCTTAAGCCCCACAGTCTTTTTCTCAGTACACAAAATGGCACCTGATGTGGTACTGGTGGGAGACTGGGCCTGGTGGCTGTTGGGTCTGGGGCTACCTGGATGGAACCTGTAGGATGATAAGTCAGTACTGTTTTCCATGTGGGACCAGTGCAATGTATTGAGCCTGAAATGAGCTCTCCCCTGACTCAGCACATAAACAACACACTGCTGCCCCTCCAGCCCCATAGCCTTTTTCTCAATACACAAAATGATGCCCACTGTGACACTGGTGCGGGTCTGAGCCTTGAAATCCCGTTCCTGCATCAGCATGCTTTTGCTCTGCCACTCTGCTTCTGCTCATGGCCTAATCAAGGAAATCAGCAGGATGGTTAGTGCTATGCCTGGGTTCACCTCCTGAGCTCTTGGTGAACTCCCTACCCACCTGGCTGCAAGTGGAGCTCTGATCATTGATCTACAACTACTGCTGAGATATCCAGTCACTGAAGCACCACTCTGCTGTCTCTGCTGCTTCCCCATGTCCACAGGTCTTTAGGCGTCCCTCTGCCACCAGCCTGTCCTCTCCTGTTTTCCAGAACTGCAGCCTCTCTGCAATCTTGGAAAACAAGCTTCACCTTGGCTAATGAATCTGTTTAATCTGTTTAAATGTTTAATGAATCTTATCCTATTACACCTTCTTGTTTGTACTTTCTGTGATATTTCTAAAACAATGCATTTTATCCACATTATCTTTCCTTCTAATAAATACAGTAGTTATTCTCACTCTTATTTAACCAGTGTGTATTTATTTGAGAGGGAGAGAGAGAGAGAGAGAGAGAGAGAGAGAGAGAGAGAGAGAGAGACTCTCATATGCTGGTTCACTTACTAAATGTCCATAATGGACAGGATGGAGCTGGACTAAAATTGGGAAATAGGAATTGAATCTAGATTTTCCTCATGGTGGGAAGAACTCACGTATTTGAGCTGTTGCTGCTGCCTTCCCGTGATCCTGGAAATCAGCTTTAGTCTGAAGCTGGAGTCACAAACTTGTGTGGGACACTCTTATAGGATGCAGACAGCAAATTCTAAGCTAACCAACTGACTCACACCAGGGTTTTTGAAGCCTTATGTGCCTGAGACTACATGCATTACATTGTGGTCATTTTCGATGTCACAAATGTCACATTGTGGATGAATACTACATTGTAATGTCAAAACTTTTATCCTTCAAAATGATAAAAATATTGTACTCTTTTGTCATCATTCTAAAGTCTGATATACATTGGATTTTATTTCTTTGTAAGCTATCTGTCCTTTTAGTATAAACACATTGTAATTTTTCCTTATCTATGATGTTTTTAAGTTGCTCTATAATATGTTTAGCTTGCATTTTTTTTCTTTTTATTGATTGCATTGCATTATGTACAACAGATTTGTAGGCACTGGGATTCCCCCCCAACCCCCCCATGGTGGATTCCTCCACTTTGTTGAATTACCACAGTTCAAATTCAGTTGAGATTCTTTCATTGCAAGCATTTACCAAGCAAAAGTCCAGCATCTTGTTGTCCAGATAAGTTCAATGGTTTCTTGGGGAGACCATCTCTGGTCTGAAGGTAGAGCTGGCAGAGTATCACCCCGTCAATTAAAAGCCCCAGCATAACGTCGGTAACAATTTATAACGTTATGGGATTAATTGACATGGTATTGAGTAACCAATATGTTAAAAAAAAAAAAAAGAATGCAAGTTCTGAACCACATCCTGTGACTTCTTCATTGACATTTCAATTATTAGTTTATATACAATCGGGTTCTATACACCTTAAAATGGCTATAGATTACTATTCAGCCGTCTCGTGTCTATTTTAATTTCAGTATTTAGCAGTTTATAGCGTTAAAGCATGATTTTGCTGAACCTGGCTGTTTTTCGGGTAGTCTAACTCTATAACTCTAACAAGACATATGTCCACAGTTTAGGTGAACAGTTTTAGGAGGGGTGTGCAGAGAAATCTTCAATACCTTAGTGAGGAGTAACTAATCTTTGTGTCCCACCCAGTGAGGTATAAGTGCATCCACGCTGACCATTTCCTGTCTGATTCTAAGCTTTCCTTGTTGGTCTCTGTCTGTCTATTCTGGATCTTTTGTTTGTTTGTTTGTTTGTTTGCTTTGAGGCATTGTTGGAGCGATCCTGATGGTCATTGCGAGAGAAGGTGGGGACCCAAAGTCGGAACCAGGCAAGGACCAGAGAAAGCTCCCCCTCCCTAGTCCCGAAGGAAGTTTACTGTTCTTAAGTTTCTGCGAACTGCTCAGGGCTCCTGGTTGTCGTTCCGATGACCTTGGATCCTGTGAGGAAGGATTTGGGCTTCTTCCATTCCATGTGGTAGATCCAAATGGGGGTGGATGACCTCAGAGTTCTCGGCCTCCGAAGGCACTCCAATTCCCCATGGTCTCCTTGGCAGTTGGGATGTAGTCCTTGGTGCCCGTACTGATAGTCCTTGGTGAGGATCTGGGAGTCTTCAGGGTTGGGATACAAGCCTCCTCCTGTCCACCTGCTCCACGTGCATGACCTCCTGTTAAGAGGTTGTTAGGATTGCTCCTGATTCCCCCCATATGCCTTTGTAGTTTTGCTATTATCCAATGCTGATTCGAGTCTGTTGTCTATGAGTTACCAGTTATGATCCTGATAGGTTATACTTCACGTCTTCCTCATGCATTCCAAGAAGATGGAAGATTTCTCTGCTCTCCCACCCCATTATGGAATAACATAGGGTATTAAAAGTATATTAGGTTTTACAGTTCTTCGATGTAGATCATAAGCAGTCTGACTCACATTGATTGTTGATTCACAGATTATATCATATTATTGCATTAGATACAGGCTGTTTGAGGTTGAAGTAATATTACAATATACAAATACTCTTTTCTGGATTGACATCATATCATCTTAAATTAAGGCAAACATGTGGTGTTTAACCTTTTGGGATTGGCTCATTTCCATTAGCATTAGTTTCCAGTTGGGTCCATTTGGCCACAAAAACTGCATTTCAATTTTTTTAATAGCTGAGTAGTACTCCATGGAGTAAATGAACCATAGATTTCTTATCCAGTCTTCTGTTGATGGGCATTTCGGCTGTTTCCATGTTTTTGCAATTATTGATTGTGCTGCTATGAACATAGGGGTGGATGTTGGTTTCTCGTGTAACAGGTGTTTTGGATATATTCCTAGGAGTGCTATTGCTGGATCATATGGTATGCTGATTTTGAGTTGTTCGAGTGTACTCCATATTGATTTCCATAAAAGCTGTACAAGTCTGCAGCCCCACCAACAGTGGAATAGGGTTCCCTTTTCCCCACATCCTTGCCAGCAAGTGTTGTTGGTGGTTTTTTGTATGTGAGCCGTTCTTACTGGCATTAGGTGGTACCTCATTGTTGTCTTAATTTGGATTTCCCATATTGCTTGGGAAATTGAGCATTTTTTCATATGTTTGTTTGCCATTTGGGTTTGTTCCTTTGTGAAATGTCTGCCCATTTCCCATGCCCACTTCTTCAGTGGTTTGTTTGCTTTGGTGTTTTGGTTGTTCTGGAGATCTTTGTATATCCTGGAGATTAGCCCCCTATCACCTATGTGGTGTGCAAAGCTCTTCTCCCATTCTGTGGGTTGCTTTTTTACTTTATTGATTGTTTCCCTTACTGTACAGAAGCTTCTTAGTTTGGTGAAGTCCCATCTGTTTATTTTGGTTTGATTGCTAATGCTTTTGGTGTCCTTTTTAGGATGTCAGGTCCTACACCTAAATCTTGCAGGGTGTTTCCAACATTTTCTTCTAAAAATTTGAAGGTTTCTGGGTGTAGGTTTAGGTCTTTTATCCATTTAGATTTGATCTTAGTGTGTGGTGAAAGATGTGGATCTATCTTCTTGCTTCTGCAGGCTGTCAACCAGTTGTCCCAACAGCATTTATTGAACAGACCTTCCCATTTGTATGGGTTGTCGTCTGTTTTTTTTTTTGTCAAAGATTATTTGGCTGTATCTGTGTGGGTTCCCTTCTGTTGTTTCTATTCTCCTCCATTGATCCTCCTCTCTATTTTTGTGCCAGCACCAGGTTGTTTTGATAACCACTGCCCTGTAGTATGTCCAAAGGTCCGGGACTGTGATTCCCCCTGCTAACTTCCTATTCTTCAGGATGGTTCTAGCTTTTCATGTTTTTTTATGTTTCCAAATGAATCCTTGTATCATTTGTTTCTAGTTCTATGAAGAATGTTTTGGGTATTTTGATTGGGATTGCGTTGAAAGTATATATTGCTTTTTGTAGTGTAGACATTTTAATGATATTGATTTTGCCTATCCAGGAGCATGGGATGTTACTCCATCTTTTGAGGTCTTGTTCAATTCCTTTTTTAAGCAGTTTGTAGTTTTCTTCAAAGAAGTCTCCTATGCTTTTGGTGAGGTTTATTCCTAGATATTTCATACTTTTCTCTGTTATTTTGAATGGTACCTTGCTGGTTAGATCTTTTTCCATCTTGGGGCTGTTTGCATACGCTATGGCTGTTGATTTTTGTTCATTAATTTTGTGCCCTGTCACTCTACCAAACTCTTGTATAAGTTCTAGCAGCCTCTGTATTGAGTCTCTTGATTCTTCTATGTAAAGGATCATGTCATCTGCGAATAGTGAAAGCTTGACTTCTTCATTTTTCATTTGAATTCCTTTAATTTCTTTTTCTTGTCTTATGGCCTCTGCAAGCACCTCTAGGACTATGTTGAATAGCAGTGGTGATAGCGGGCATCCTTGTCTTGTTCCACATCTCAGTGGAAAGGTATCCAGTTTTTCTCCATTCAGTATGATGCTAGCATTGGGTTTTTCATATACGGCTTTGATTATGTTGTGAATTGTTCCTTCTATGCCTACCTTGGTTAGGGTTTTTAACATAAAGTGGTGTTGGATTTTGTCAAAACTTTTTCTGCATCTATTGATAGTATTATACGATTTTTGATTTTCAGTTTTTGGATGTGATGTATCACATTTATGGATTTCCATATGTTGAACCATCCCTGCATTTCTGGGATGAATCCTACTTGGTCCGGATGAATGATCTGTCTGATGTTTTTTTGAATTCTATTGGCTAGGATTTTGTTGAGAATCTTAGCATCAATGTTCATCAGGGAGATCAGTCTGTAGTTTTCCTTCTCTGTTAATTCTCTATCCTGTTTTGGGATTGAAGTGATGTTGGCTTCATAGAATGGGTTTGGAAGGGTTGCTTCCTTTTCTATTGTTTTGAAGAGCTTGTAGAAGATTGGGGTTAGCTGTGTTTGGAACATTTTGTAAAATTCTGCAGTGAAACCGTCTGGACCTGGGCTTTTCTTTGTTGGGAGATCTTTAATCACTGATTCAATCTCTGCCTCAGTTATAGTTTTGTTCAGGTGTTCTGTTGCCTCTGAGGTAAGTTTTGGTAAGTGGTGGGAGTCTAGGAACCTTTCCATTTCTTGGTGGTTTTCTGATTTGTTGGAGTACAGTTCTTTGTAATAATTTCTAATTATTTTCTTAATGGTTTCAGTGTTTGTCATTATGTTGCCTTTTTCATCTTTGATGCTGCTAATTCTCACTTTCTCTTGTTCTGTCTTTGTCAGTCGGGCCAGTGGGGTGTCTATTTTATTTATCTTCTCAAGAAACCAACTTTTTGATTTGTTGATTTTGTGTAAAGTTTTTTTGATTTTTATTTTATTAAATTCTTCCCTTGTTTTGATCATTTCTTGCCTGCTTTTGTTTGTGGAGTCATTCTGCTCCTTTTTTTCCAATTCCTGGAAATGTGTGCTTAATTCCTGTATTTGATGCCTTTCTTGGGCTTTGACATAGGCGCTGATTGCTATGAACTTACCATGCAACACTGATTTGGCAGTGTCCCACAAGTTTTGTACTGTTGTGTCTGGGTTTTCATTGGTTCCCATAAATTTTTTGATCTTGTCTTTAATTTCTTCCCTGATCCATTGTTCGTTTAATAGCGTATTGTTCAACCTCCAAGAGTTTACGTATTTCCTGGGGCATTTTGAATTGCTGATTTTCAGTTTCATTCCATGGTGGTCTGAGAAGGTACATGGTATGATTCTGATTCTTTTGAGTTAGTGAGGTTTGTTTTGTGTCCTATCATGTGGTCTATCCTGGAGAAGGTGCCATGCACTGCTGAAAAAAATCTATAATCTGTGGCCTTAGGATGAAATATTCTATATGTGTCTACTAAGTCCAGTTGTTCTATTGTTTGTGTGAGCTCTGTAGCTTCTCTTTTGAACTTTTGTCTTGTTGATCTATCTATTGGTGTTAATGGGGTGTTCAGATCTCCCACGATTATCGTATGTTCATCTATATCTCACTTTAAGTCTTTAAGTAATTGTTTCACATAGCTGGGTGCATCTGGACTTGGAGCATAAATGTTAAGAATGGTAATCACTTCCTGATGGATCAGTCCTTTCAACAATAAAAAATGTCCGTTTGTCCTTTTTCATGTTTTTCACGTTGAAATCTATATCATATGAAATTAGATCCACTACACCAGCCTTTTTTCTCGTTCATTGGTGTGAAATATCTTTTGCCATCCCTTCACTTTCAGTTTCTTAGCATCTTTTCTGGTGAGATGCGTCTCTTGTAGGGAGCAGATAGTTTGGTCCTGTTTGTTGATTCAATCGGTTGATCGATGTCTTTTGACCGATGAATTTAGGCCATTTGTGTTAAGGGTTAATATTGAGAGACTGCGATTTTGTCCTGCCATGCGCATGTTTTTTTGTGTGTGTTGGTATCTGATTATCTTTCCTTGCATGGGTTCTAGTGGGGAGGTCTTTCCATTTGCCATTCTTGCTTATGATTTGCTTCCTTTTTCTCTGGGAGTAGCGCATTTCTAAGGAGATTTTGTAGAGCTGGTTTTGTGCTGGCATATTCTTCTAGTTTCTCCTCGGAAGAAATTATGGAAGTATCTAATTTCATTCTCGAATACTTTGCTGGGTACATTATTCTTGGTTGACAGTTGTTCTGTTTCAGGATTTGAAAGACTTTATTCCATTCCCTTCTTGCTTGGAGTGTCTGTTCTGAGAAGTCAGCAGTGATCCTGATGGACCTGCCTCTAAATGTAAGCTTGTCTATGCTTCATGCTAGTCTCAGGATTCTTTCTCTGTATTTGTTGGAGGGGAGCTTGATTATGCATCTGGGCGAAGATCTCTTGAGGTCAAATCTATTGGGCATTCTCTGGCCTTCCTGGATTTGGATTGAGCTCATGTTCCAAGTGTTTTGGAAATTCTCCTGTATAATTTCGTCCAGCACCGCTTGTATACCTGTCTCTCTTTCCACTCCTTCTGGGAGGCCTATAATTCTGATATTTGACTTCTTGATGTTGTCATTCATTTCCTGCATAGCCTTCTTGACTATGTTCAAATTTTCCTCCAGTTGATTAATAATCTGCCTGCTTTCATTCTGGCAATCTTCCAATTCAGATGTCCTGTCTTCTGCTGCAATAATTCTGTTGGATAAGCTCTCAACTCTGTTCTTCAAGTCCACGATCTCATTTTTGACTAATTTTGTTTCTGTGATCATGTGATTTTTTTAATTCCTTAAGTTTCTCCCATCGTTTTTCATTGTCTCTGAAGAGTTTTATAATTGTTTTTCTGAACTCCTTGTCTGATAGGTCTTCAATTTCTTCATCTGTAATCTCTGATTGACCAGGCCTTTTGGTGACTTTTTGGGGTGGCACTGGCTCCTTCCTCGGACTCATTTATTTTTCTGTGACCTTGCCCCATGTCTATGTGCTATAAGGTGTTGCTAGCTTCAAACCCTTGACCTCTACGGCCACCTAGTGGGTGACCTGAGGTCTTGCTGATCTAGATTTTTTTTTTCTTCTTTGTGGTGCCTGGATTCCCCTCCCCCTACTTTTTCAGTCTGCTGTCTTGTGGGTTCTTTAAAACCGGGCAATATTTATGGTAGCTTTTGAGTGTCCCTTCTGTGGAGTTCTCATGCCCCTGGGATTGGCGCGGCCCAGTGCTGGGGAGCTCCAGTTCCCAGGATCACCCAGGCTCTTTGTTTCTGTGTCTAGTTACCCTCTCTGGCCCGTCTGCCCAGATCTAAGCCTACCCTGATCCAAGCCTGTCCAGATCCAAGCCAACAATACAGGCACCTTTCACCGCGTTTTGCCCCAAAGTCTGCCTACCCCTTACCTCCTGCTAAGGGCAGTCACTTCCCTGTGTTTGCAATTCACTGAGGTTTGTTCCCAGAATTTCACTTGCCCGATTTCACTGGAGTCTCTGCAGCCCAGGGGTCCCTCTTTGTCCTTCTAAGGTTGCTGATCCCAGTATTTCGCGTTTGTTTTTCTGCCTTGTGTCACCTTTCTCAGTCCTGGCAGGACTGGGGGATTTCCCACAGTGTTCCCCCTGGTTCTTTTTCTCTCAGGCTCACTTCAAACTGCTCCCGTCCCTAACTTTTAGGACCCCCGGTTACATCGGTCTAACTCCATTGGCCATCTTGACTCCTCCCCCTTAGCTTGCATTTGATTACATTAGCAATAGCCCATTTTATACAATATTGTAGTAATATTAAGAAATTTCACTTAAGAGCATAGCATTTTAAGTCCTCTTTTCATCTCAGGTCTTTATAAGGAAATTTATGCCCATTATTTCTTCAAATACTTCTTTATGCCCATTTTTATCTTTCTTCCTGGAACAAATATCCAAAAGTAGCATTTCTGCTTTTATCCTCTGTTTTTCTTTACATACTATTGGCTCTGTGAAGAATTCTAGTACATTAATTCATTCCATAGCTGCATTTCATTTTCCTATTTGTCTTTTGCTAGGACTATAACATTTTTTCACATTTAATGTTTCTATGATATTTTTAAAAATTTCCTATTATGTCAATATCAATGACTTGTTTTATCACTTTAAAAAAATAGTTTATTTGTAGAACAGAGTTGCAGAGAGAACAAGAGACACAGGACTAAGTGTCTAAGAGCCAAGTTTCATAGCGAATTATCCTTAGCGCTTGAGACATATTTAAGGAATTCCTAATATTTGTTCTGCTGGATTTCAGAATTGATAAAGAGCAGTGTGTCCTATTTCCTATCATTTTAAGTAAATGTATCTGTTTTTCATCCTTGTGAATGGCCCATTATTGTATGTGAACATGGAAAAACAGGTAATTCATTTCTTTAGTTTCACTGATCTACAGATTGGAGAGGAATTATATTTAAGGAATTGTGTTAAAAGAATCACACTCAAGAAATCTCACCTATGCATGGACTTGATATGTTTGTTTATAAAAAGGTGTGGGCAACGCTACTTTTATTTAGTTTATTTTTACTGGAACGTTAGATTTACAGAGAGAAGGAGAGACAGAGAAAAAGAGCTTCCATCCATTGGTTCACTCTGTAAGTGGCCACAATGGCTAGAACTCAGCAAAGTCAAAACCAGCAGCTTTCTCTGGGTCTTCCACGCATGCACAACGTCCCAAGGCTTTGGGCTGTTCTCTACTACTTTCCCAGGCCACAAGTAGGAAACTGGAAGGGAAGTGGAGCAGCTGGGATATGAATTGGTGCCTGTATGGGATCCCATCACATGCAAGGTGACGACTTTAGCCAGTAGGCTACTGTGCTGGGCCCCATGGACCTGATTTAGATCAAATTCTGGACTTTGAGCTGATGCTGTAATGTGATAAGGTATTTAAGGACATTAGAAGTAGATGCAGATACTTACATGGATCACTGAGAATAGAGGGTAATCAGCCTCATAGATTGTGCTCAATTAATCCCTACTTCATGATATCCCCATTGTATGTGATATTCTCCCTTTGAACATGGGCCAGATTTAGTGACACATATAGAATTGACAGATGTGGTGTGGACATAGTCCTATCTGTTTCTGATCCAGCTATTTGCTAATGCATACCCTGGTAAGCAACAGATATTGGCTTAAACATTTAGATTCCTGCCACCCACATGAAACTCCCAATTGGGTTCCTATTTCCTGAGTTTATCCTTGCCTACCCCTACCTGAGGGCATCTGAGGAGTAAACCCACAGACATATGAATTTTTTTCTCCCTCTAGTCTATTTGTCTTTATGTATCTCTACCCCTCTGCCTTTCAAATAAGCAAAAATAAATGAATATACTCTAAAAAAGAAAATAAGAGGCGTAAGTAAAGCTCCAAAACATGAGAGCGGTAATGAAAGGCAAGTTCCCTCCCTCCAAAAA
Organism: Ochotona princeps; assembly: GCF_030435755.1. Lineage (NCBI taxonomy): Eukaryota > Metazoa > Chordata > Mammalia > Lagomorpha > Ochotonidae > Ochotona > Ochotona princeps. The sequence continues at coordinate 37,576,866 of NC_080865.1, forward strand.
AAAAAAAAAAAAAAAGATGTTGGTTTTCATCTTTGGTTCTCTTTCTCCTTCTTTTCACTCAGTCATTGTGAAAAAAAAAAACCTAACTGCTTTATAAAATATAAAGAAATAAATAAATAATATATAAAATAAAAGAAATATATATAAAATAAATATAAACAAGCTGCTTTATAAAAAGATTCATGTTGAAAAAAATGTAGGGAGCCCTTTGACAATTGACCAGTGAATAATTAAGGTCCTCAATGCACAATTTCTTAACTAAATCTTGCACTTCCTGAATTCATGGCTTCAGATGACATTGCAGTCAGTATGGCTTGCAGATTACATATTTGTGCAAGACCTTGACCAGAGCATTCCAGCTAAACAATATCTGGATTCCTGACTGACAGCAATAGTAAGTATGTGAATGAGCTCCATTTTTTATGTGAAGCAGGGCTTTATGTGTCTCTAACGTGTTTCCTTTTGTTATGGATCATCCTCTTCTCTGCTTTCTAATCATAATAGATTTTTATCCATTTTTTTCAGAATTTTGAGCCTTTTATCACCTCAAGACCTTCATAATTAAGGTTTCCTGTTGGGATACATTTCCTATCCCCTCTAACTTAAACTGGTATTCATTTCACCAACTCTTAGGCTAGATTCAGTCCTCCATTATGTATCCTTATATCAGCCTATGCTTTCCCTTTCATAATATAAATTTCCTTTATAACTTCCCGATTCAATGTTTTTTTTAATCCCCAACAAGGTAAAGACTACAACAATTTTATTTAGGTTCCACCTCTGGCTTTTAATGCCATGCTAGGTGCATAATGCAAATTAAATGCATGCTTATTGAAATAAATTGTCTCTGTCTACACCAAAACCCGATGGACTTCTCTGTACTTATCCAAAATGTGTCTTTCAAATCCAGCCGTCGTACTCATATCTTTATTTATCCTATTATTTTGGTTTTACCTCACAGTTTCATATATACCATTTTTCTAGTCTCATAGAAAATAGAATTTGTTTGTGGGTCAAGGTCCACCTCTTAAACCTCTTGTGTAGGCTGTCAGCCTCCCATACAAAGAAGAGTATTTGCTATGTATTTGGTATTTCTTGAGTACTTGAGCTTCAGTTTATTGTTCTCCTTCATTATCTGTTTTAATACGTTTGCAAGTGCTGTTGATTCTTTCCCTACAGTGTGTCTTATGGCTATAATCCTATTTCCTCCTTTCATGACAATCACACAAAAACTCAGGCCTCATTCTCAAGCCTAGGCTACTGCAATAACCTCTGAGCTAGCCTTATCCTGATTATCCTGATTTAGAAAAATATGTATTAAATCCTTTAGTTAAATATTCCAAAATCTATTTGAAACTATGAATGTGTATATAAATATAGGTAAATTATTATTTGTTGATCACTCAAGATGTTACAGTGATTTCCTCTTATACCAAAATTTAAAATTGCATGTGGCCGTGTCATCTTCTCTTGCATTATTCTAATTATACTTTGATGGGGGCATTTTTCTTTTTCTTATAATCAACACATATTTCTTTCATTATAAATCCAATAACAGGTTGCTCCATGAGAATAATTATATATTTTGTCTCCAAACCACTATGTGTCAAGACTGTTGATTGTCCTCTAAAATAATTCCTTCGAATATACCATACTAATCTGGGTAGATAGCTGCCTTGCTCCTCGTGTACCATCCTTTCCAGGTAGATACTGACACATAAAAGTCACTGTGTAGGTGCTGGCATTGTTCCCAGTCCAAGCTACTCCACCCAGCTCTCTAATTCTCCTGAGAAAGCAAAAGAAGATGGTCCAAGAATTTGGGCCCCTGTTATTCTTTGGAAAATCTGGATAGAGTTTCAGGCTCCTGGCATTGGTTCAGCCCAGCTCTGGTCATTGTGGGCATTTGGAAAGTGAACTAGCGAATTAAAAAAATCTGTCTGTCTTTCTCTGTCACTGCCACTCTGCCTTTCAAATGTATAAATTTTTAAAAATCCACGTGTATTCATATTCATTATTTTTCTCTTTTATGTATTGAAATGGTCACTATGGTGAATATGATAGCTAAAGAAAATCGAAGGTTAGATTTTTATCAGCAAATGTCTCATGAAGGAAAGCCCATAATTCATCCTCTTTTTGTTAAAAGTTAAAAACTGTTTTATTTATTTGAAAACAGAGTTACAAAGAGAGAAGGATACCAAAGAAGAAGCGAGATTTTCTGTCTGCTGGTTCACTCCCTTGGTTGTAAAATCCTGGCTGGACCATGCTGAAGACAGGAACTAGAAAAGACCATTCACAGATCCCCAATGATTGGCAGAGGTCCAAACACCTCTACCATCTTCTGCTGCTTTTCCAGCCACTTTTAGAAGGTTGATTAGATGCCCTTCTCTTATTTAAAGATCTAAGCACCACCTTAATCCTTACCTCAGCTTGCCCACCTTTCAGTTTTACCTGTTATCTTAGAAAAGCCACATCCCTAAGCAAATTCCTCATGCTGTCTCAGAAGATGTACTAGCAGGATGATCATATCCTTGTTCAGGAAAGAGATGAAATATTTAAAGATGAAATATTTTTTTAAAGGATGTCTGTATCCCAACAAGAATTCGAATATTTTTTTTTTCCAGTCTTCTGTTTCTATTTCTTCAAAATCGAATGTTGTGAATCAGGAAACAAAGCACGAGAGAAAGAATATGATAGTCACATCACATAATGGCCGCACATGAGAAATTGGTTGCAAATACTACTGCCTCCCTCCTTATTTTTCAGTCACACATTTTTGACTCTCACTGAAGTTGCGGAAGAAGTCAGAGGTTTTATGTGAGCAAGTAGGAAGTGGGAATAAGAATTTTGGATCCTTAATGTTCGAACACAGTGCATACATTCACAGGGTTGTGAAGTCTAGAGGCATTTGAACAACTATCTGTTTTGGAATTCCCTTTTGTGTGCTTTATAGATATTTTTACTTTTCTTTTTTCTAAATGTTCAATTTGAGTCCCAGTACAAGTTAAGGAGAGTTGTGTATGTTACATCTATATACACTTATATATACATCTATACATCTACATACATTTACTTTATGGGTCTTTGAAAATCTGTGTTTATACTCTAGAAACCCCTTTGTTTCTATTTCACTCTGTGCCTTTCCTTTGTCATAAATCCCCAAAAGTCTCAAATTTCAGAATATCTCCAGCTCTCTTGTTCAGAAAAGGAAGTTTTAACTAAAGAAAATTATTCTTATTAGTCCAAAAAAACTTATTTAGAAAGATAATTTTAACTGAAGATAATTCTTATTATTAAAAAACCACAATATTTTCTTTTGAATGCACATATTTATTGAATCACAATAAGAGGGCTTGCTTTCATAACCAGATTGGTATACTCCACAATACATTCTATACTACATCTATTTCACTTACAAAATACAAGACATTTTCATATTTTAATTGTTAACACTACTTAAATATCACATACTTTTAAAAAATGTCTCATATTATACTGATCATTTTGGTGCGACAAAACAAGCATACATACAGCACTGTTGCCAGAAATAAATTTTTCTTCAAACACAAACAACATTAATTAATATTAATTCCAAGCAATCCATAACTTAGGCAAACTTCAGGGAAATAATTGGCTGTTTCAGACTTGAGTTTAAATCCTTTTCATAAAAGACACATTGTCTACATTTCAACACATTACTTCATTTTGTTGCAGATATAACTGAAAGTTTTAGCTACATATACTGTGCTTATTGTCTTTCTTTTTCTTATCTTCACGGCAAACATTACAGGTCAGGAAGCTACCACATGATAAGCCTGATAGCAAACAAAATTCCTTATCTGTGAAGTGGCCATCCCTGGTAAATAAATAAACAGTAGAGAACTTCTATTAACTTACACTCTTCATCAGGTCAAAGGCTGATGATAAATAAAATACAGATGTGAAATACATGGCATTTTTTTAACTTTATATCAGGAAAAAAAAAATAGAAAAAAAGCACAAAATCTACCACCAACTTGATTAGAAACTGCAATGAAACTATAGTCAACTTTCCAACAATGAATACTCTGGATACCATATCAACTACAATGTGAACTCTTGCTTTCAGAGTTCACTGTGCAACTGCTGTTTTCTTTCTCTTCACATTGTTTTGAAGTACGTCATTTTGCTACCTGTGATTTTACTTCATGTTGTTTCACTGTTTATTGTTTTATGCCCAACTTCTCATTTCATTTCTTGTTCTTTCTTTTGCTGTGTTTCAGATGGTACCTCTCACTTATCAATTTGCTACACTTTTAGGAAATGAGATCAGAAGGGCTATGAAATATATTTTTTTCCTGATCTCTTTGATATTCTTCCTGGGCTCTCTGTAGCTTACGGCCCCTCAGTCTCCACTTCTGGAAACAGTATGTCACAAAGGAAGTCATTACCAATGAGAAAATAATTATCAGCACTATTATTAAGGCCACCATGGAGGAGAGAGGAGCCTCCAGATGGGTGGCTTCACCCTGGATGGTTGCATTCAGCTTATTAATATTCTCATTGTCCTCGGAAGTCCAGAAGGCAGGCATGAATCCCAAGTTGAAGGGTGATCTCATTGGAAGAAAAATCAGCAATGAACTCTTCCTCTCACAGTTTCTGGCTTGAAGATGATGGTAGAAGTGACTTGGATTCTCTGTTCAAGAAAACGACAGTAACTTTCAGTAGGTAATCTTTAGCAGGTGGTTTTGAAAAGAGTGGAGTCAACATTCTATTAATATTGGGCTAGTGAAGGTAAGGCAAACCTTGAAAACCCAAGAATAATTGTATACAGAAGACCTTAACAGCTCATTGAATGGGGTAGGACATATTAGTGACATTACAGGGAGATATCAACTGAATCCTTTCCCTTCTCTTTGAGATTCTCACATCCTTTGGCAACAGGGATGTGTTACCTTAATGTGTTTTTAATGAGAGATTACATCTTTCACAAAACTATGGAAAAATTTGAGTCCAAAAAAATAACCTGGGCCAACATTGCCTGTGTCTGGCAAGCATGTTTGTTCTAGTTAAAGGACTACATTATCCAAAAGCCAAGATACAACAGGAAATTTGAAGACACCAATCGACACAGCTTATGGCATGCATTGACACAATGCTTTTTCCAACATCCCTTCTAAAACAGTTCCCTTGATTGGCTGATTTCAGAGCAGGAACATGGATAATACAGTTAATCTAGAATAACAGGTGTTAAAAAGACTTATGCTTTAAAAATGCATTTTACTTTCAAAAAGACTTGCCTATGTACTGTTATTTTCATTAATTACCTATCTAACTAAACTTCCCAGTGGCCCTACCTGAATTATAGAAATCTGAATTATAGCCTTTTTTGGGAAAATGATTATATATATATGTATATATATATACACACACACACACATATATGGACACGTATATATGTATGTTATGTATATATATAATTATAATTATTTCTTAAGGGATATTAGTGATAGAGTTTTCCATGTATTGAGGAACTAAGTGCCTGTTTAGTAAGTAACAATGGTGTTAAGAACTTCCAACTCAAATGCACTCTTATTTACTATAAAGTGGCATATTATTATTAAAATAAGTGAACTAGCTGTTCTCTCTAATCAGAAGCACATATGCTCCCACAAGATGTTAACCTCCAAGAGTGTTTACTCAATTTTAGAAAAGTTTTAAGGCAGGGAATATGTCATATTTAAAAAAGAGAAGATAGTTGCTATATAAGAACATTAGTTAGACACTGATATAAAAAATAATTTTAAAAGCAAGAGCTATAATGTAGGAGCTAAAGAAGTAAAATGGAACACCATCGCTTCTCAAAAGATAAACCTGCACGATCATTTTTATGGTCTAATTGTTGGTCATTTTTTCCATGAGACTGACATAATTCAGTAGATTATTGGAGTCTTTTAATGTGCTTGCAATAAAATTCCCACATAATCCTCACGAGACCATCAGATACTACTTTTTTTTCCAATTGATATCCACCCAAAAAGAATCAATTGCTCGAAAATGGGTATTATTCTAAACTTAATTTAGGAGTCATTAGTGGGATGATTCTTCTACAGCATTTCTGCACATGTGTGTGCTGTGCATGTTTGATCATAGAAATTAGAATGTAATATTCACTGCATTAGTAAACATTAGACTCCAAAGCCTATGATTGTTGACCTTTAACCATATCTTATTTCCATTTTCATTATTTTTATTTATTTTTATTAGAAAGGCAGATTTTACAGAGAGAAGAGACAGAGAATGAAGGTGTTCCATTTGCTAGTTTATTCCCCAAATGGCCTCAATGGCAGGAGCTGTGTTGATTTTAAGCCGCGCCTGGAGCTTCCTTTGGGTTTCCTACATGGGTGCAGGGCCCCAAGACTTTGAGCCATCCTCTGCTTTCTTATACCATAAGCATCAGGCTAGATTGGAATTGGAGCAGCAGGGACAAGGAACCAGTGCCAATATGGGATGCAAGTGCCACAGAGCAGAGGATTAGGTTACAATGCCATTGTGCCAGAGCCTGTTTTTTTCCCCCTTTGGGATTTATTTTTATTTGAAAGACAGAGTTATAACATAGACAAGGAGAGATAGGAGAGAGAGGGAGAGAAATAACAGAGTTATAACATAGAGAACGAGAGCTACGAGAGAGAGAAAGAGAGACAGCAAGAATGCACTTCCATCCATTGGTTCTCTCCCCAAATGGCTGTTTGGGTGACATAAGGAGATAGGAGCTTCTTTTGGGTCTCCCACATGGGTGCAGGGATCCACTTGGGTCATCCTCCACTGCTTTCCCATACCATTAACACAGAGCAGGAAGAGAAATCGAACAGCGCAGACTCAAACCAGCATCCCTATGGAGGCTTAGTGTTCTGTGTTAGGATACCAGCCTTGCAGTTCCTACTTTTAAAGAAAGCTCTGTATCCAGGCAGAGAATGTTAGGTAAAATGGAAGTCATCTATTTATCTTCCCTTGAAATTGGCAGATACTGCAAGGCATCTTTCATGTGTTGCAGAGATTCTGCATTATTCACCCTGGGAAAGGTGAAGCACCTTACCCCCTTTCCAGCTTTTGTTAATTAGCATCATTAAAGGGACCTGCGCAGCTTGGAGATACATTTTAAAACTTTATTAAACTACTGAATCCTAAGCTGTCAGAGTTGGAAGGGGCTTCACACAGCTTATAAAGCCCTTTTACTATTTATTTTTAAAGGCTGGGGGTCCAATTAAGAATATGGGAGATGTTTGGCATTTTTAGATATTTGGCAGAGAGTAAAATACCAAGTAATTAATGCTAGTTAGTAATGGATTAAAGATTCACTATGGGAATTCAGTCAGGGCAGCTGTTGAAATGGGCAGGACAGTTAAGGCTAAAGGTTGTCTTCATTAAATCCTTCTTTTCAAAGAACCTTTAAAATTGATTCCACTTCTTCCCTCCCCTCCCCCGCCAGCTTTATCCTTCATGCTGACATTTTATTCAGGAAATTCAGCAGCCCACCAGAGGAAAGCAAACCTGGAATTCCTTCCCTTGTTTTTGTCAATGTCAAATCACATGAATGAAGAACTATTTACATGGGAAGGGGCTTTCACAGTTATCCACACAAATGACTCACAAAAGGTTCAGGTGCATTGAAGGTTTAAACAAGCACATTAACAATTTCCTTAGGTTCACACAATGCCTCACTCCATTTCTTGTGTAGCCTGGTTTAACATATAAGGAGAGAGGGGAATGAGTAAAGCGTTGAGTGATAGCGTGCCCTAGAAGGGATCATTTCTAAATCAATTCGAATGTAAATCAATCAATGATTTTAAGTTAATTCAAGAAAACTGAAGTAAAGTATGTGTTTGTGCGTTCATGTGATATGTAAAAAAGTCAGAGGAAGGCTACAAATACAGAGGACACCTCTGGCCTCCCAGCTCCAGCACCCTGGCTCAGCTTTCACTGTGGAAGACTGAACACTATCAGTGTCAAGTGTCAGGTGTCCGGTGGCATATTCTATTCTCCAGCTTCATTTTGTAGGAACATAAAACCAACCTCAACTGATCATTTACCACTGTCTGTGAAGATCTGCTCTGGTCTTCACTCCCTCCTCAGAACCATCTTGTATCCTCCCTTAACACTAGCCTCCTTAAAGGAAAAATACCTCTCCCATTGTTTAATGGCTTTTACTGCAACACACACACACACACACACACACACACACACACACACAGAGAAACAGAAACACGGACTCCATGGTGTAAATATTCCTCATTTGCATATGTTGTAAGAGTACTTGGCTATTGTTTTTATGTATGGTAATTGTACATTTGCACAGATGAGAATGAGAAGTCTTCCACATTACCAGGATTTAAAAAGGTTTTCAAGTGAAGATAGTATTAAAACAAAAGTATTAGACTATTCTCAACATAGCCTAGCATTGAAGCAGTAAGTTCCCAGGCAATTTTTATAGAACTACAGTTCTTGGGCTAATTTTAAGGCACCTGGTTGCTCTCTGAATCTGGGCTCCCCAGCAGGGGTTGGGGTAACCCACACATGATCTATTTCCCTGTGTTGCGGGTCAAGCTCTTTTCCACTCAGAATTACCAGGAAGGATAATAAGGCAGCCAGGGTTGTGGTGCAGGTCTGAACCACACATTTAAGATTATTGTCACTTCTTTATTCTCCCACAAAAATCTATACACCTATTTCCCTGCCTGACTCTAGAGAAATTGCTTATCAGGTTTACTTTTCTCCTCAATCAGGATTGTTGGCTCATGTGCATTGATTGACATTTTAATTTGTCTGGAGGAGGAGGGATCAAAAAGGAATATATTATGTGAACTAGGCAGTGAGACATGATGGCTGATACCTTCAGCTCTGCCACACAGTTTAGCCGTCAATTATCTTCTTGCCGTACCATGAGTATCTGTATGTGAATCATGTCAGTTCCTGAGCAAGTGTGTATGTCCTGTGAAGACTGAACCCCAGATTCTAAAGTAAAACCACAACTTCTACAGGAATAGAAACTGTGGCCCATGACAGGTCAGTGGCCCTATTGCTGTTTTTTTGTACCTGTAAAGATGACATGTTTGACTCACCACACTACCCCACTGAGAGCTGTTTTTTCTTTGAATCTCATCTTGCCTCCAAAAGGTTGGGATCCTAACAGTGACTTGCTGGTGGGAACTGGAGGAGGCAGGTACTATAAGAGAGAAATTATTAGTCATTGCATTTGAGGGTAACTGAAAGCATACTGGCAGCAAACATAGATCAAGATCTACTGTGCGCTTTGGAAGCGGTGTGGTGAAAGCAAGATTTTAAATCTTAGCCTTTGGTTATATCTGCTTTCAAGGCGGGAGCACTACTTGGGCTCACACTGCAAACGCAGTGGACTACAGTTTAAGACTCAAACCAAGGAAACAGTGGGTGCCTTAAGCCTTTTCTGGATCCCACCCGTACCTCTAGGGGATGCGGGATTCAATGCAGAAGTAGCTGCCTTGGGGTGTTTGCTTCTCCTTCAGACTTTCAGCGGTTCAGGTGGTGGGTAGACCTGCGGCTGCTGTCAGAGGGAGTTGCCAGATAAGGATTGAGAATGAATAGGAGTCATCCTCTGCTTAAGTCAGTGCCTTTGCCTGCTCCACCCCACCCCCATCTTTCCCTCCCTGTGCCCGCTCCTCGTTTAATATGCAGTAAAAACTGTGTTACTCCAAAGCGATCTTCCCAGGGCTCCAGCAAGCTGAACTTCCTGCTTACCCACCCCTTTTCAGCCGGGGCGTGGTCTCTTAGCTGTTAACATTTCTTCCCCTAGGGCGGCGGTTAGGGTAGGGATCTTAGAGAATTAAGGGTGGACGTTCGGAGTTTCCAATAGCCTTCTTGGTACTGGCTAGACGCCTGGGAATTCCCTGAGATATCCACACCCTCCTCTTGTCGCCCTTCCCCGCCCCCCCCCCACACACTGGCGCACGCGGTCGCGCACAGACACCACCTCCACACACACACACACCCCCCACACACCTATCCCAAACCTTGTTCCCGCTCTCTCCCTCCTTCTCCCTCTTTTTCCTGCAGTGAGCCCAGTCCCCGCATATTTGGGAGGGGGCAGCCAGGAAAATACTAGGCATTTTGGGAAGCCATATCGAGCAAGTTTGAGTCCAGCTGCCACAGCGAGGGTACAGGAGTCAGGATTGAGAGCCAGCCCAATTGGAAAGAGACAGCAACCACCTAAGGAGCGCCATAAGCCCCTAGTTCACTCCGCAGCTCTGACAGGATCCGCACGCTGGTGCCCTGGGGGTGCAAGCGCCAGGACTGACCGGTCAGGACCCGCCCCCACCCACATGTATACCACCCCCCACTCCTGAAGCAGCCTCTGCCCCGCCACGCGGGTTCTTTCGGGGTGCAGGTCCACTGCTCGCGGTACAGGTGCGCCACACTCTCCGCCATTGTCTCTTCCCAACCGCCAGCTGCAATACGGAGTGGAAGGGAGGGAGTCGGTGCCCAGTTTTTGTAAATGGGGAAACTGAGGTTCAGAAAGGCTTTAAAAAACGAAACGAAACCAACCAACCAAACAAACAAACACAACTCGTTGCTCAAGGTTATGCCACAAGGTTGAGGAGGGTTAGGAAGGAACCCAGGCTTCCGTACTGTACTTCCAATCCACTACACTTTTACCACCGGGAGTCCGGCCACCCTCCTGAAGCAGTGAGCGCCAGCAGGACCCACACACGGGAAACCGCGCCGGTACTTAAAAATGTTTTCTCACACATCCACCCTTCTTTCTTTCTTAACACTTATCCTCTGCCTTGCCCCCGCCTCCCCTCCCCCCGCAGCCGGCTCCGTTCGTTCGTCAGCGTCAAAGCCTCAGCACCCACCCACCTTTCCATTCACCCGTCTGCAAGCGTCGGACTGGGAAAAGAGATTCCCCCTACCTGGGTAGATCACTGGGTCAGGCTCTGGAGCTTGCGTCTGTTCCAAGAGTGCAGGGCTGGGGGCTGGGGAAGAGGTGTTGGCTGGAGACTGCTGCAGCGAGAGCAGCTCACCCTTGGTGATGTCTCCCTCAGCATCTGAGCGCAGCCTAGAACTGTTCAACTTTATTTAGGGGAAGGTGGTCACATGGGCGCGCGCCCGCGAACGGAAAAGCGTAGCGAATAAAATCAGGTCACCGTGTCCTGGCCGCCTCCGCCTACCCAGCCCCACCGCAGCTAGCCAGCAAGCTGAAACACAGCCTTTAAGAAGGTGGCTGGGAGGGGGGCACGGACGAGACTGGATTATTCCAGTCTTTTGCCCATGGGAATTTCGCTGGAATTAATCAAGAAGCAAAGAGACAGTTTGAGATTTGAACAAGAACCGATCGCCCAGTGCTCGGCTCCGTACAGGTGCACTCCATCTGGATGGGTCGCTCTTCAGAATAAAGACTCTGGCTTTATTCATGTTAAGTCTCCAGCTTCTAGAATAGTGCCTGCAATAGAGAAGGCACTCGGAGAATGCTGGCTGTAATGGGAGAATTCATGAATTCTTTGAACCTGTAATTCAGGCTTCCTAGCCAATACCTCTCTGAAGTTAACATAAACCTCATCCCGGGTTCAGGGCCCATCCCTTAATTGCCCCTCTCTGCAGTGTCCAATTTCTGAGTGAACACTTTGTTGAATGACGGAGTCAAGCGGACTTGTATGGAATGCTTTACTGTCAGGGAAGCTCTTTGTACCCCTCTTGGCCCAATACGCTTAGGGAGCACCACAGGGACTAGACCACCTTTTCCTTATTTCTTTCATTTCCTCACCTTTCCCAGTCGGGGTTGACCTGATGCTCAGGCTAATGAAAGCTCCTAACTTCAAAGTCTCTAGATATCTCAAACTAATGCCCCTGCAAAGATGCAAGCACAAACACCTAATTTATGGAAAGGTGCAGCATTAACACAGGAGCTCCCTCAATACAAATGTATTGTCAAAGAATTTCCTGCTCTTGGATGAAGTTGATATGTTGAGCATGTCAGCTCTTTCTCTTTGAGAAATTGGGAAGCTGCTAATTTGTGAAGGCAAGAAATACCAAGATTGATTACTCTCAATTACCTATTGCTCTTAAGGTCCCCCATTGGAGGTGCTAATATCCAATATATTTTGAAGTCCTCTTGAGACACTGCTGCACTATTTCATAAACTATAAATTTATTTCAGGAAATTATTTCTGTGTCTTCCAAAAGTGGTTCACAAAGCTGCAGCAATAGCAACTGATGAAGCATGACACTAGTAGTGCTGTGGTATGAATGGCTGTGTACCCTCCAAAATTCATGTTGAAACAATCTCCAAATGTAACAGTATTAAGAGATGGGGGGATGAGTTCTGGGCCGTAGCAGGTAAGCCACTGCTTGAAATATGCACAACTCCTGTCAGAGTGCCTGGGCTTGAGCCCTGAGTCCAGTTCTGATTCAGTTTCCTGACTTCAGTGCGAAGTGGAGCTACTTGGCCTCAGTGATACAGTATTTTACTTCGGCCAGCATCAAGACTGGTAGGAGAAGTATCAGACCATGAGTCAACCTCAGCAGAAGATAGATCATAGCAGAGTGGGCTTTGGTCCTACCCCCAGGCTGCACTGGTATCAGTCCATTGTGTGTTTAAGTGTGGCCTGGCACCATGGTATTGGTGACCAAAAAACAGTGGCTAACTGGATCTACAGATGGACCACCGTTTTTTCAAAGGTACTTTCCCAGGTCATACTGAACATACCAACTGAAGTTTTGGCCAAACTTGAGCCTAAAGAGTATTGTAAGATAGGGACTGGTGAGGTGGTATAGCAAGCCAATCCTTTGTGTGAAGCACCAGGATCATGCTGGTTGGTGTCCTGGCTACTCCACTTCCAATCAGCTCTCTGCTTACAACCTGGAAAAGCAGTGGAGGATGGTTCAAGTCCCTGGGTGCCTGCACCTATGTGGGAGACCTGGAATAAGTTCCTGGCTCCCAGGTTTGGATCAGCTCAATTCTGGCCATTGTGACTATTTGGGGAGTGAAGGGACAGATAGAGGATGTTTCTCCTTCCCCACACCCCTTTCTCTCTCCTCTCTGCAAATCTGCCTTTCAAATAAAAACATTTGAAAGGAGTACTGTAGGACAGAAATAGTGAAATGAAACACTCAAACCTTACTTTGTGCAAACTTGGACTCTTGGAGGTGCTACATAGTGCTGAAATAGCAAATGTATCCATAGCCTCAGAAAATAGACTATCTGGAGAGGCCACCATGGACAAAGCAGAATTACTTAATTCTGCAATGTATGCATAATGTCATGTGGTGAGAAATGACAAAAATTCTCAAGGAATGATGGATTCATGTAAAGAGAAGCATAAGGTACCAAAAACTGACTAGAATGGAAATTTTTCAAATTCTCACATGATGATTAAAAAACAGTTATTTTAAGGAAAATCAATAAAGATTATAGAGAGGAACAATTTAATACTCTAACAAAACTGATAGTACGATAAAAGTAATTTAACAAAAACAAACAGAAATCCTTCAACTGAAAAATGTACTAAGTGGTATTGAAAACATAACAGAAGGCATCAATAGCGGAATAGATTAAATGGAAGAATCAATAAGTTACAGTAGACTATTAGAAAATGTACAGTTGGATGAAAATGTAATCAAGAATATTAAGAAAGTTTTAGGGACTTTGGAACACCAAGAAAAAACAAAATATCTAAATCATTGGTGTTCAAGAAGGACTTGAGAATGTCAAAGGAGTAGAAAGCATATTGAAACAGAACGACGGCCTAGTGGCTAAATCCTTGCCTTGTATGAGTCGGGATCCCATATGGAGACCAGTTTGTGCCCCAGCAGCTCCACTTCCCATCCAGCTCCCTGCCTGTGGCCTGGGAAGGCAGTTGAGGGCAGCCCAGAGCCTTGGGACCCTGCACCTGTGAGGAAAACCCAGCAAAAAATTTTGGCTCCTGGCTTTGATTCAGCTCAGCTTTGGCTGTTGCACCCGCTTGAGGAGAAAACCAGTGGACAGAAAATCTTTCTCTCTGTATTTCCTTCTCTCTGTAAATCTGCCTTTTCAATTTTTTTAAAAAAATGAATAAATCTTAGAGAGACAGAGGGAGAGAGAGAATGATGAAAAAAATTCCCCAACCTAGAGAAAGGCAAAGCTGTCTGTGGAAGAAGATCAACTGAAGCAAGTCTACCCTAAGACATCAGGCTCCCCAAGGTTAAAGAAAACATATTCAAAATTTCAAGAGAAAAGAAACAAATAACACTTGAAAGTTGGCCTGACTATAGGCTTCTTAGCAAGAATCTTACAGGTCAGGAGGGAGCAGGATGAAACTTTTGCAGTACTTAAGGGGGAAAAATGCTATCTGCTATCCTTCAGACATGAGAGAATTAAAGACATTTAATCAGAGGTAATAGGTCAATATAATGAAAACTATATTCATTGATTAAAGAATTTGAAAACAATGTAAAGACAAGGGAATATATATCTCATGTTCAGATTAGACAAATCGATGTCATTAAAATATGCTTGCTGCCCAAAGTAATTTACAGATTCAGTACAAAACTTCAAAAATGTCAATGATTTTTTTTTTTACAGAACTACAAAAATTGCTAGTAAAATTTGTATAGGACTAGAAAAGATCCCAAATAAGCAAAGCAACCTTGAGCAAAAGGAACAAACTAGGAAGCATTGTATTATCTAACTTAAAAATGTATCACAAAGGTATGGTAATTAAAATAGCTTGATGTCGTAAAAGCAGTGGAGCAGATTAGAGACCCTAGAAGTGAATCCATACATGTATAGCCAACGGATTTTTCACCAAGCCGTTAAGAAGATACATTGGAAAATTGTCTTTTAAATAGACGATGCTTGTTAAATGGGATATTCGTATGTGGAAGAATCAAACTAGACCTCTATCTCTCACCATGCAGACACACAAAAAAAATCTATTCAAATGGAAGAAAGGACCTAAATGTAAGTCTTGAAACCTTGAAATGAATATAATAAAAGGAAATTCTTGACGACCCTGCAATGAGCAAGGACTTTTTGTATCAGGCCTTCAAAGCACAGGAAACATAAGCAAAAATAGACAAATATGATTTCATCAGACTAAAGAGCTTCTGAATAGCAAAGGAAACCATCAACAGCATGAAAAAATAACCTACAGAACGGGAACAAATCATCACAAGCGTCACATGTAAAAAGAGACATTACAGAAAGTATCAAACACTCTGTTTCAAGGAGCAAATTCCATCCATTCGTATTAAAAATAATTAATGACATGTACGGACTTAATATTACCACATTATAAAATATTGTTATCTTTCTTGCTTCGTTGTAGACAGTTTCTTCCTCTGTTCCTCAATATTTTCCTGGTGGTGAAGTAATTTTCTCTGCTAATTTATTTTCATTCCACATTTTTAATGGTCACTATAAGGCTTGCAAAAAATGTTATAGTAAGAACAAATTATATACACGTGTGTATGTGTGTGTGTTATTTGAAAGAGAGAGAGAGAGAGGGAAACTTCCATCTGCTGATTCACCATCATTTCCCACATTGGTGACAGGGACCTTAATCCTTGGGCCCCCTTCTAATGGTTTTTCAGGTGCATTGGTAGTGAGCTGGATTAGAAGTGGAACAGCCTCCTATTCATATGGGATGCTGGCATTTCAGGTGGCTGCTTAAGCTACTGTGCCATAATGCCAGCCCCAGCACATAATTTTTACTACAAAGAATAGTATTTTTACTACAAAGAATAAAGTACATTGATTCTGTTCTCTTGTAACTTTTAGCTCTGTTCTGTAGCGCACTTTGGAATTTTTATATCATAATTTAAGATTCATTTGTTTTTATTCAAAAGGCATAAATTACAGAGAGAGAAGGAAAGACAGAGTCAGAGGTCTCCCATCCAGCGGTTTACTCCTTAAATGGCCGCAACGGCCAGAGCTGAGTTGATCTAAAGCTGGGAGCAAGGAGCTTTTTCAGGTCTCCCTCATGGGTGCGAGGTACCAAGGGCTTGGACCATCCTCACTGCTTTCCCAAGGCACAAGCAGGGAAATGCTGGATCAATAGTGGAGCAACCAGGACACGAACTGGAAGCCATAAGGGGTGCCGGCACTGCAGGGTGGATGATTACCTGGCTGTGCCACCGTGGCAACTCTATAATTTGTCTTTTTTATATTGCATATTTCTTGACAAATTCTTCAAGATACAAATCTTATCAATAATTCTTCCATTCTTTGAATTAATGAGTAAGTTGCACACTGTGACTACGGAGTAGTCTGAATTAATTTTACGCTTTTGTTTTGCTGTTAGATGTTTTTTATACATGTCTTTTGGTTTGAAAAAATCCCTCTATTATTTCTTAATCTTTATTTTCATTTTATTTGAGAGAGAGAGAGAGCAAGAATGAGAGAGATCCTCCGTCTGCTGGCTTGCTCTCTAAGTACCCCCAACAGCCAAGGCTGTATCTGGTTAAACCTAGGGGCCTGGAACTCAATCCAAGTCTCCCATGTGAATGGGAAGGATCTAACTACTTGAACCACCCTCTGCTGTCTCCCGAAGCACGTATTAGCAGCAGCTGGAATCAGAAACCCAGACACTCCGATGTGAGGTGTAGAAGTCCCACGTGGTGTCTTCACCATTGTTTCAAGTGTTTTTCCCTGATTTGCTATATATATATGTATATATACCTACACATATGTATATTATATAAATCTTATCATTAATATAATATATATAAAGTTTTATGTATTATGTTTATGTTTTATGTATATATATATATATATTGCTACAGATTCTATGAGCTGTCTTCATTTGCTTTTATCTTCCTTCTCTAACTGTATGAGTTTTTGAGTTCATAGGCTCTTCTGCTTGGTCAATTCTTTTGTTTGACTCTCTATTGTATTTTTCATTATATGTATTCATAAACCACATGATTTGTAATGAAAATTTTTTATTATTTCAGTCTCTTAAATTTCTCTTTTTGTTTACGTATTTACTCAATTGATTTTACCTGGTTCATTGAGTTGCTCTCAGAATTTTCCTGAAGTTCAATATACTTTCTTTCTTTTTTTTTAATGGGGAAAGAAGTGTTTATTGTCATGTACATGGTATAGTTCTTTTTTGGTTGGATTTTCTTTTTTTTTATTAATTGCATTGCATTATGTGACACTGTTTCATAGGCTCTGGAATTCCCTCAACAATATACTTTCTTAAAACAATTATTTCGAAAACTTTCCCAGGAAATTTACACATGTCCATTTATTTAGGGTCAGTTGTTGGCACTTCATGCTTTAAGTGATGTTATATTTCTTTTTTGTTTAAGATTTATTTATTTTTATTGAAAATTCACATTTACACAGAGAAGGAGAGACAAAAAGATTTTTCATCTGCTGGTTCACTCTCCAAATGACCACAAAGGCTGGAGCTGAGCTGATCGAAAACCAGGAGCCAAGAGCCAGAAGCCAAGACCTCCTTCCAGGTCTCCCATGCAGGTGCAGGGTCTCAAGGCTTTGGGCCATCCTGGACTGCTTTCCCAGGGCACAAGCAGGGAGCTGGATGGGAAGTGAGGCTGCTAGGACATGAACTGGCACCCATATGGGATCCTGATGCATGCAAGACAAGGAGTTTAGCCACTAGGTTACTGTACCGGTCCATTATGTTCACTTTTAAGAGTGTTTTGTTTTATGTATTTGTGTGATATCCATGGATTTTAGATGTGTTTAGTATGATAGAGAAAAATATATATGTGTGTATGTGTATGTTCTATCTTCAGAGACAAAAATTTATTCCTGATATTTCTCCAAACTTTTTCACTGTTGTTATGTCATTATATATTCAGATATTTTTGTAAATAATATATAGTTGGATAGTAATTGTTAAACTGTTATCATGGTAATGTTTGTTTTTAATTATTTTAGACAATTGCAATATTAAGTAATTATAATTAATTTAAATAATATAGTAACAATACTCAATTACTTATTTACTGTAATTAGTATAGTAAATAATACTTATAATTAACATAAGTAATATAAAGTAATTAGAATTACAATATAAAGTAATTATTTATTTGTTTAAGAGTAATCCAGCCATTTTGTTACTTTCATTGTTACCGCTGGTTTTACATTCTGTTTTTGTTTTCAAGTCTTCCTTCTATGGTCACTTGGACAATTTTTAAGGTTGCATCTTAATTTGATAATTATATTTCTTGATACTTTGCTATATATGATTTTCTTAGTAATTTTGTACGTATTGCAATATACAAATATAACATCATAGTTTACAGCCATCAAAATTTTACAAATCTACATGAAGTATAAAATCTTGCTTCTATTTAGTCTTCATATTCACCTCACATTAAAACACACTGATACAACCATTGAGCACGATGTTACTGAGGCTGTAGGTTTTGTTTCAGACATGACATGAGAAACTTATGAAAAGTCGGGTAATCTATTGTATGTACTTCTATTTTCGCCCACTTGAAAATTCTTTCTTTTTTTGTATTTCTGAACTTGCCACCATTCCCACTTTAAAAAGAAATTTTTCTTTAGATGTACTTTAAGGACACATTGAGCATTTGCTATAGCAGTTAAGACGTTGCTTGAGACAGCTGCTTCCCACATCACAGTGCCTGGATCTGAGTCCCAGGTATGCCCCTGATAATGCTCACCCTGTGAGGCAACAAGGTATGGCTCAAGATGTTGGGCCCCTGCTACCTACATGGGAAATTCCAGATTTCACTTCTGGACTTCTAGTTTGAGCCTGGTCCCATCCTGGATGCTTCAGGAATTTGAAGAGTGAACGAACAAGTGAAAGAGCTCTCTCTCTCTCTCTCTCTCTCACTTTCATATATAATTTCTTTAAAAGCTTTTCTTCAAGTATAAGCATTTTGATGATATTTTATTTTTTAAACTGAGAATAGTTTTATACCAAATTCAATACAGGACTATATTTTTTATTGTATAAATAATGCACAATTGATAGTTCTTTCCTCTTATTGTTTGAAAAATATTGTGTTGCATGCTTCAGAAGCGAAATCAATCATCATTTATATAGGTTTTCATTTATAGACAGTCATTTTTCATTATTCCTTCAATTATTTGTCTTTGTCTTTAGAAGTTGAATTACAATCTTCTTGTGAATTACTTTCAGTTGTTTTCTTTGAGGTTTGCTTAGCTTCTTGAATCTACTGGGTTTTTCATCAAATGCTGGAAGTATTCAGCCATTTTACCTTTGAATACTTCGAGTTTTTACTTTTGTAATTCTGTTACTGAATTTACTTTTTCCTTACTTCGTTTTGGTTGGTTTATGACTCATTAGTTTTTTTAATTTTATTTTTGATGATGTTTACATCGGTTGATCTAGAGTTAGGGAATACTGGGTGTTATCATTCTTTCCAAATTTTCTACTTCCTCCTCCTCCTGTCTTGAGGGGAAGGAAGGAAATAAGGAGATGAACCACAGGCCCAGCCTCACTCACTCATTCGTTTTCAAAATATTTATATATTTGACAGGCAGAGTGGCACAGAAAGAAGTAGAGACAGAGATAGAAATCTTCCACTTGCTGATCAATGGCTGAGGCTAGGCCATGTTGAAGCCAAGAACTCCATCTGGGTCTCTTACTTAGCTGTCGGGAGCCCAAAGTACTTTGAACATTTTTTTACTGCTTTTACATTTACAAGGATCTGGATTGGAGGCAGAGCAACAAGGGCTTGAACTTGTGCTCTGATATAAGATGCTTGTGTTGCAGGTGGCAGCCTAACTCACTATGCCACAAAACAAGTCCCTACTAAGATTTCTGTCTTAGGCCCAGTGCAGTGTTGAACGTGCCAGGATCCCGTATGGGTGGAGGTTCTAATCCCAGCAGCCCAGGTTCCCATCCAGCTCCCTGCTGTGGCCTGGGAAAGCAGTCGAGGCAGGCCCAAATCCTTGGGACCCTGCACCCACATGGGAAACCCGGAAAAGCTCCTGGCTCCTGGCTTCAGATGGTGTAGCTCCAGCCATTGCAGTCACTTGGGGAGTGAATCAGGAGATGGAAGATCTTCCTTTCTATCTCTCCTCCTCTCTATATATATCTGACTTTGCAATAAAAGCAAATAAATCTTTACAAAAAAAATTTCTGCCTTGAAAACTTGTTTCTAAAGAGTTTATAGTTGATTACTGAAATATTTCAAATTATATCTGCTGTAAAATCCTTTTCAGATAATTACACCTCATACTTATGTTGACATCTGTTGATTATCTTTTTTCAATTATGTGATGATTTTTGTCTATTCTTGATACAACAATGTGTTTATAATTCTATTTTGATTTTTCTCCATGTTTTGATTCTCTGAGTTCTATTTATTTTATTCTTTTAAAAATATGAAGCATGCATTTGGACTAGCAGGTAAGACACCAATTAAGATGTTCATGTCCTAAATCAGATTGCTTGATTTTGATGCCCAGCTCCTGATTATATTTTCCTGATAATGCAGATCCTGGGAGGCAGCAGTGCTGGCTGCTGTGCTTAGGTAAGTAGAGAGTGAGAGACCTGGACTGAGTTCCCAGCTGCCAGTTCTACCTGGCCCAGACCTAGCCACTGAAGACATGTGGCGAGTAGATCAACAGAAAGCTACTTTTTCCCCCTAGATCTGCCCTTTTTTCTATCCACCTCTTTTTAAAATCAGTAGGTAGTCTTTTTCTTGAGGCATAGCACAAGGCTTCTATTGGAACATGTGTTTAGCTTCCTTGCAAAGTTCCTAAGTATCAATCCAGAGAAAGGTAGAATGATTCCATTGACTTGTTGTTGACAAGGATGCAGTAAGGAATTTCAGTTTTCCCCCCAAATTGACTGACATGGTTTCACCAACTCACACCATTTTTTTTCCTCTGAGGATTACTGTAGGATCAGTTCCCCCAACGCACTTTACTGACACTGCAGAAGAAGGAGATGTAGGGCCGATTATCATCACTTTGTTGTTGCAGAATTGAGATAGAATCCTAGATATTTCATGGAGCCTATTTATCATTAGAGGGATTGGGAAATAGAGTAACAACTAGTTAGATTTTCTAAATAGTGCTTTGTCTTCCTTCCTGACACGATGGGATATTAGAGGCTCAGCTACTTCCTTGAGCCGACTGACACCAGTTTTGGGGAAAAGTAAAGTGAGAACTATCCCCAAGTCATATCATCAAGTTCAATTTCATTAACACTGGGTGGGATAGAAGCTCACCTACCATTGTGTGACTCTGACATGAATAATAGGATGAACTCTGGCAGTGACTAGGCTCCAAATGTTGTCTTGTTCAATCTCACTGCTGATGAGTGGGGGTTGAGGTTCAGCTTTCTATTAGGCCACACTGATACTTTGCTGTCTGGGAAATCAACACTATTTGGTTTTGTCAGGAGGATGGAAGCTACGTATCTTGCTTGTTGACACCATCTGCCTGGAAAATCAGAGTGCTGTCTACTTTTGCCAGGAATGGAATGGAAGATTAAACTCCCTATTCAGGTTTTCTCACACAGTGAGAAAATTGGAGTGTGCTCACATCTCCAATGGACAGGAAGAGTGTAAAATTAACTCCTTGGCTTGACCCCCTTGAAATCTCCAGGGTGGGGTGAAGCTGGAGTTGACGATTTTCAGCTTTTCCATTGAAGTTTAGATGGAGCAAAACAATATTGCTCAGCAGGATATTCTCAGTGTGTTGCCTCCTTCCAGTTTTCTTTTTGCAAAAACAAAAGACTTTGCTTGGAGCTTTTTCTGTCTATATCTGTCTCTATCTTTTTCTGTCTATATCTGTTCAATTGAAGAGAGCTTGATTATCATGTGTGTTGGTGAAGATGGCTTTGGAGCAATCCTGTTGGGAGTTCTGTGCCCCTCCTGGAGGTTGTTTCCCAATTCTTTCTCTAGATTAGGGAAATTTCCCCTTATTATTTCATTAAATATACATTTTTATTAATTACATTGCATTATGTGACACAGTTTTACATTGCATTATGTGACACAGTTTTATAGGTACTGGGAATCCCCCTACCCCTCCCTAAACCCTCCCGCCATGGTGGATTCCTCCACCCTGTTGAATTACCACAGTTCAAATTCAGTTGAGATTCTTTCATTGCAAGCACATACCAAGAATAGAGTCCAGCATCTTGTTGTCCAGATAAGTTCAAAGGCTTATTGGGGAGACCATCTCTGGTTTGAAGGTAGAGCCAACAGAGTATCATCCCGATCGATTAAAAGTCCCAACATAACATCAGCAACAATTTATAACATTGTGGAATTAAATCACACAGTACTGGGTAACCAATATGTTAAAAAAATGCAAGTTCTTAAACCACATCCTGTGACTTCTTAGAATCAGACAGGAAATGGTCAGCGTGGATTCACTTATACCTTACTAGTAAGTGGGACACAAAGATTAGTTACTCCTCACTAGGGTATTGAAGATTTCTCTGCACACCCCTCCTAAAACTGTTCTGCACCTAAATTGTTGACAAATATCTTGTTAGAGTTCTAAGCCAGTCTAGACTACCCCCCCCCAAAAAAAGCCAGGTTCAACAAAAATATGCTTCAATGCTATAAAATGCTAAATACTATAATAAAAATAGACACGAGATGGCTGAATAGTAATCTATAGCCACTTTAAGGTGTATGGAACCCAACTGTATATAAACTAAAATTGAAATGTCAATAAATATGCATTTGTAAAACTAGCTTCTTTTTGTGCACCTTCTGGGACTCCAATAACTCTTAGATTTGGCCTTTTAATAGTGTCTTTCAAATCTTGAATACTTTTTTTGGCCTGATCCAGCTCTGCTTCAAGCTTTTTGTTTGTTTCCCTCTGATGACAGAAAATATCTTCCAATTCTGGGATTCTTTCTTCTGCCTCCTTCATTCTATTTTGGAGACTCTCCACTGTACTTTTCATTTTCCCCACTGTATTCTTGATTTCTGATATATCAGCTTTCATTAGATTTGTTTCCTGTGTGATATGTTCCTTAAATTTTTGAACCCTTGTATTACGTGCTTCTTGCTATTGATAAGAAGCTTTATAACAAGTGTTCTGAATTCTGTATCACCCCATTTTTTTTATATCTTCCTCAGCGAACTCTGAGGTTGGCAAAGGGTTTTGCTCCCTTGCAGGGGAGTCTCCATTAATCTTCATTGTGCCTCTGTCTCTTCTTTTGCTCTTGGTCATTGTACTTCTGGTTAGCAGAGTCTTCTCCTTGGGGCAGGTTTCTAAGCTGTGTCACCCACAGGTCTACAGTTCAATTTTACTTTTTGCAGTTGGTACATGGTTCTTTATTTGCAGTCACTTGTGCCACGCCTTCCAGCGAGTTCCAGGTCTGGATTCTTATGTTAGATTTCCAGCTATGGTCTCTGTAGCCCCAGCTCCTGACTCACCACTCTCCACCTCCTGTGATACCGTGGTGAGGTTGCACCATTGTCTGCACAACCTTTTTCCCACTTGCGGTTGGAATAGGTCCCAGGATTAGGAAGGCACCAGGTGTGCTATATAGCTAGGTTGTTGGTGGTGCTATCTTGCCAGGAGCTGTTGGCTGTTGGGTCTGAGGGCCACTCCGACCTATTTTGACCAGTATGATGCCAAAGTCGGTATTATTTTCCTATGGGAAAAGCGCCATGCACTGAGTTCAGTGAGTTCTCACCAAGCTCAGTGCATGCACAGCTCTGTTGTCTCTGCAGTCTTAAATTCTTTGCTACACTGTAAGAAATGGCACCTGATGTGCCACTACTAGAGTTATTGATCTGCTGGCTATCAGGTCTGAGGGCTACCTGGACCTGTTTTGGATGGAACTTGTAGGATGCCACATTATTACAGTTCACAGAGCCAAAACTGAGCTCACTCCCAGCTCTGTGCATGCACAGTTCTGCCCCATAGCCCTTGCCTCCTATAGCAAAAAATGGCACCTAATTCAGCTCTACGAGGTAGACTGGGCTGTGAAATCCACGCTTTTCCCACACCCTCCTCTGGGGACCTGCTGCTCTGTATCTGCTCCTGGTCAACTCAAGTAAACCAGCAGGACGAGCAGTTCTTTGTCTGAGCTCACCTCTAGAGCTCCTGGTAAACATCCCTTACTACCTTGTTGCTGGTGAAGCTGCTGGTGGATTTCAGATCGCCATTTGCTTAGTGCCGTTGAGGTATCAGTCACTGCAACACCACAGCATTGCTTCCGCTGCTTTCCTGTGTCTGTCAGTCTCCGGGTACCCTTCTGCTATTGTTCTCTCCGCTCCTATTTCCTGTAATGTGCCCTCTCTGCTTCACATTGGATAATAATTCTCTGTTTAAATGTGTCCTTACCCTATTCTGCCATCTTGATTCTTCCCAGGTCTGGGTTCTTATGTTAGATTTCCACCATGGTCTCCATAATCCCAGCTTCTGGCTCACCAGTCTCCACCTACTGTGATACCATGCTGAGGCTGCACCATTGTCTGTACAACCTTCTGGTTGGAGCAGGTCCCAGGATTTGGGAGAGACCAGGAGTCCTATAAAGCTAATGTTTGGTGCACAGTTGAGCCAGCACTTGGGACACCTATATCCTACACTGGAGTGCTTGAGTCCAAGGCCCAACTGCACTATCCATTCCCAGCCATTCTAACCATTCCAACATCCTGCAGATAGTGAGGACAGCTCAAATAGTTGGATCCTGGCATCCATGCGGGAGACTTGAATTGAGTTCTGGGATCCTGGCTTTGACATGCCACAGTCTTGATTATTGCTCAAATTTAGGGAGCGAACTAATAGATAAAAACAAAACAAAACAAAACAAAACATTGTGTTTTTGTCTCTATCTCATTAAAAATAGCTAAAATGGAGTTATAAAATAAATTTATTTTTTTAAAAGCAATCAACAGATTAGATGTGGAAGTAATCTTCCTCAACATAATGAAGGTCATATCTGGGGCCCGGTGGCGTGGCCTAGCGGCTAAAAGTCCTCGCCTTGAATGCCCCGGATCCCATATGGGCGCCGGTTCTAATCCCGGCAGCTCCACTTCCCATCCAGCTCCCTGCTTGTGGCCTGGGAAAGCAGTCGAGGATGGCCCAATACATTGGGACACTGCACCCGCGTGGGAGACCCGGAGGAGGTTCCTGGTTCCCGGCTTCAGATCAGCGCGCACCGGCCATTGCGGCTCACTTGGGGAGTGAATCATCGGATGGAGGATCTTCCTCTCTGTCTCTCCTCCTCTCTGTATATCTGACTTTGTAATAAAATAAAAAAAAATAAAGGTCATATCTGGAAACCCCACAGCTAACATTGTGCTGAATGTTTAAGAGGTAAAAGCCGGAGTGGGTATTTGACACACATGATAATATGCCACTTGTGATACCATATCCCATATCAGAATTCCTGGATTTAAGTTCTGGCTCTGCTTCTAATTCCAGAACTCTGGGGGAAGCAGATGGTGGTTCAAGTAATCCAAGTGGGAGACGTGGATTCAGTTCTGTTTCCTGGCTACCACCTGACATAATCCTGGATGGCACAAGTAGTGGGGGAGTGAATAAGCAGATGCGCGAACTCTCTTTCCTCTTTGACGATAAATAAGTTTTAACATTTGAAATAAGTCAAGATGTGCTACTATTATATCTTCTATTCAACATAGTATTGGAAATCCTAAACAGAATACTCAAGAAAAAGAATAAAGGCCCACAAATCAAATTTTCTTTATTTATGGATAAAATAATACTGTTTATAGAAAACTTATATGTTACACATACAAAACGATGAATAGCATCGAAAATCTATTATTATAAATATGCAAATTCAATAAGCTTGCAGAACACAAAATCAATGGACACAATAAACAGACTTGCCAGCAGCATTTATTGAAGAGATTATACTTCACTGTGTGGTCTGAGCACTTAGTCAAAACTCAGTTGTCTGCTTGAACGTGGATTAATTTCTGGGCCCTCTATCATATTCCATTTATCTATTAGTTTTCACACTAGTACTATTTTGTTTTAAGTACTATGTCTTTTAATTATCACTGTGATAGCAAAGCTGAACAGAAATATAACATGGAAATCTAGAGTCTTACAAGCTTGAACAATACAGATAACATGATTCTGAACAAAATACAACCAAACTGAACCCCAAACCACATCAAAAAGAACATATACCACACTCAAATGAGATTTATTCCAGAAATTTTTCAACATATGCAAACAAATCTCATAAATCATATCAATAAAATGGACCAAAGCAACATAATTCTCCATAATTAGATCCTGATGTGAAACAAATCTATGAAATTCTAAAAATAATTCAAAATAATGATCTTAAGCAAACAATGGCATGAGATAGAATACAGAAATGAGCAAAATAATGGAGTTAATGAATGAGAAATTTACCAAAAAGATGTCATTAAAGAGAATCAATAAGAAACTTTGGAGCGGAAAACATCAATCAAGGGGAAGAAGACACAATTAAAAACCTTAGCAACAGAATAGACAAAGAAGAAGAAAGAATTTTTGCAACAACTGAAAGATAAAATTAAAGAAAAACATTGAGAAGGATTGAAGAAAGCCTATGAGACATATAGGGCATCGTTATATGAAAACCCATTCACTTTTGTGGGATGTCTGAAAGAAAAAGACATTGAGAACCTTTTAAATGTAATACTATCTGAACATTTTCTAAATCTTGAACAAGATTTGTATATCCAGATACATAAGGTAAGGTTAAAAGACTGTAACAAGATTCAGTAAAAAAAAATCTTCAAAGCATAATATTGTCAAAATTTCCAAAGTTATAATCAAGAAAAGTGAGAGAGAAAACAGAGAGAAATGTCAGTTTGTATAAGGGAAAATCCATGAGGCTAGTAGCAGACTTCTTAGCAGAATCCTTACAGTACAAAAGAAGACAGGGCGCTATATTCAAGGTCTTGAAGGAAAATAGAATGTCCAATCAAGTATTTTGTTTACAGCAAAGCCATCCATCAGAAATGAAAGAAAAATGAAATCTCTTGGGACAAGCAAAAGCTTAAGGTATTCATCAACATCAGTTGAACAGTCCAAGGAAACCTGCATGGAGATCTATAATACAAGCAAAAAGAACAGCTATCATGAACACACATGACAATACAGAATTTATAATGAAAGCAAATATACAAACAAGAAAGAAAAGAGAATCAAACATTATCATGAGAAAAAAACAGCATAATACAAAAATAATAGAAATAATAATAAAATAAAGGGAGGCAGAAAGAAGCAAAATATATAAACCATCAGCAAGCAACAAAGATGACAGCAGTTCGTATCTTAATATTAATATTTAATATAAATATATTAATTTTTCAAAGTCAAAAGTATCAGCTGCATGAATGTATAAAAAAAAAACAAGAGCAACTGTATGTTGTTTACAAGAAATTTGTTTCACAGATAAAGATGCCCAGCAACTGAAAGAGAAAGGCTTGAGAGGGCTATTTCATCAAAAGAAGCAAAATTAGCTGTCCTTACATCAGACAAAAGACATTAAATTTAAAACTACAGGGCCCGGCGTGATAGCGTAATGGTTAAGGTCCTCGCCTTGAACGCACCAGGATCCCACATGGGCGCCAGTTCTAATCCCGGCGCTCCACTTCCCATCCAGCTCCCTGCTTGTGGCCTGGGAAAGCAGTTGAGCATGGCCCAAAGCCTTGGGATCCTGCACCCGTGTGGGAGACCTGGAAGAAGTTTCTGGCTCCTAGCTTTGGATCAGCGCAGCACCGGGGAGTGAATCACCGGACGGAAGATCTTCCTCTCTGTCTCTCCTCCTCTCTGTACATCTGCCTTTCCAATAAAATAAATAAATCTTTAAAAAAAAATTTTAAACTACAAAAACAAACAAGAAAAAAATAAAAGCTGATAAGAGGACCTATTCAGCAAAAAAGACGTAACAATTATACATATGTAGCAAACAAACACAATCTTAATATAAAAGGCAAATAACTTTTCATGTAAAAGTAGAAACATTCTCCAATACAGTAACAGTCTGAGTTTTCTAACATCCCACTGTCCTCAATAGATAGATCATCTGCACAGAAAATGAGCAAAGGCAATTCACAATTGAACCATACTGTAGAACAGATGGACTTGCCAAACATTTACTAAAATTTCACTCAGCAGCTATAGAACTCTTCACATTATTTTCAAAATTGCATGGAACATTTTCTGGATAGACTGGATAACAGACCAAAAATCCAATCTCAGTAAATTTTAAGAAATTAAAGTCATACTGTATGTTTTCTCAGCCTTCGAGGAAATAAAACTGAAAATCAGCAAGAACAATAGAAAAATTACAAATACTTCGAAATTAAAAACATGCTGCTGAATGATCATTGAAGCAATTAAAATGGAAATCAAAAGTATTCATTGAAACAAATGAAAATACAACACTTCAAAATATAGGAATATAGGAGCATCAATATTAAGAAGGAACTTAGAGCAATAAATCCATACATTTAAAAGTATAAGTATCCCAAATAATCTAATGATGCATCTTTCAGACTTAGAAAAGCAAGAAAAATCAAATATAAAATTAACAAATGGCAAGAAATCATATATTTGGAGCAGAAATAAATGAATTTGAAACAAAAATATGAAAGATTAACAAAATAAAATGTTTTTAAAAATATAAACCCAATATTTCAACCAGACTAATGATGAAAAAAGAAAACTTCAAAAAATAAAATTATTGTGAAAATTGAGACATTATATCTAATACCACATAAGATTTGAAGAAACTGCAAAGAGCAATCATATGCTATAAAAAGAATAAATTCCTGAATACATACAATGTATCAAGAATAAATCTAAGACAATACAGAAAACTCAAATAGTAAGTAATGAGATTGAAGTAATAATTAAAAATTCTCCATCAAAAAAAAAAAAATCAGAACCAAATGTCTTTACTGCTGAATTCTACAAAACATTTGTAGCATAATTAACTTTAATACTAGTTAAACTATTCAAAGAAATTGAAAAAGATGATGCTCCTACCAAACTTTTTATCAGGCCAGTATTACTTGGCTACCAATATAAAAAAAGACACAATACAAAAAGAAAATTACAATGTATAATATCTTTGGTGGATTTTAAATGCAAACATTTTCAGCAGTGCATTTAAAAGATCAAACACTATGATCAAGTGAGATTTATATTATGCATACAAGCATAGTTCAATACTCAGAAATGAATTACATAACAAATCACATCAACAGAATGAAGGATAAAAGTATTATGATCATTTCAACCAATACATGAAAAATTTGGGGGAAAATTCAGCAGCTTTTCATGATAAAACTCTCAAGAAATTAGTAATAGAAGTGGCATATTTGAAAATAACAAAGATTGCTTAGTAGTAATCACACTGATTATCAAACTAATTGGGTAAAAATGGAAAGCCTTTTGTACAGACCTGGAACAAGAAAAGAATGTCTATTTTCATCATTCACATTCAATATATTGTTGGGAACTATAAGCAAGAGCCATTAGGCAAGAGCAAGAATGGAACATATAAATTGAAAAGGAGGGCATGAATTTGTAGGTAAGGAGATATTATATACAGACAAACATAAACCCCTTTCATTAAAAAAAACCTACTAGAACTGATGTATCAACAGCACTGAAAGGTACAAAAACAGCAAACAGAAATTAGCATTTGACACGTGTATATTGACATTCTTTACCGAATTAGTAAAACTAAATAAAATTTGTATAGAACCACAAAACAATCAGAGTAGGAAAAGAAATTCTAAGCTGAAAGTAAGAAAGAGAGAGAAAGGAAGGAAGGAAGGAAGGAAGGAAGGAAGGAAAGAAGGAAAGAAGGAAGGAAAAAGGAAGAGAGAAAAGAAGAAATTAGCTAGACATGAAAATAATCACAGCATCTTGCCCAAACCAGTGTGCTTCTGCCGCTTAACATGCTCTAGCCTGAGATTCACATACTCTACCCAGCTCAATATGTAGCCCATTTAAAGTGACCTGAGAGTGCATGCTCTGCCAGCACTAAGATCATTCTTGTGGATTCAACAACCCCCTCAGACAGCATCTGGGGACTAGCTTGCCCTGCCCAGCACTAGTCTTGTTCATTAGGCTGTGCTGCAGGGTACTGACTTGAAATTGATGAGCCTAAGCCCACTTTTAGAGTAGCTCCAGCAATTGGTAGCACTAGGGCTGCTCTTGCAGCTCCAAATCCTTGACCTGAGCAGTTACTAGGAACTAGTGTACAAGGCCAACTTGCAGCAGCAACAGGATTGGCTCCTAACACCTGCTTCACTCCTGACTTGAGTCTCTCTTTCGAAAAATGCTAGCAGCTTTGTTGGGCCCAGGAACCCAATGGAGATATCAATATATCAAACAAAAGTATGCAGAGACTACACTATGGCTTCAAACTAGAATTAAAGTCAAACTAGTCTACCAATGCAATGTCTAAAGCTGTATCATCAGGATAAAGCCATCAATCTGAAAAACATTCTCTAAAAATGACAGAAACTACTAATTTCCCAGATGTGCAAAAATCATTGTAGAAATGCAAATATTGGGATTTAAACTTCCAGCAGCTGCCCGACTGTTGGTGGGTCTCAGGACAGGAAGTCTTGCTCGGATCCCAACTCCAGCTACCACGTGCATGTGGTGAGCTGTCCCAGGGCCTGCCTGGGCTCTGGGGACTGCTCCCTTCGGGGTAAGTCTCCAGGGCTGGGTTGGGCAGGCCTGGGGTCCAGGGCCCACCTGCTGCTCTCATTGAGTGGTGGACAACTGAGGAGGGGCGCGACCTTGGGCCTGGGGATTTAAACTTCCAGCAGACGCCTGGCTGCTGGTGGGTCTCAGGACAGGGCGTCTTGCTCGGATCCTGACTCCAGCCACCACGTAAATGTGGTGAGCTGTCCCCAGCTGGCCAGCATGCCATTTGGTGCCAGGCTCCGCCTGCTAGCTGCCCAGTGGCAAGCTCTGGGGATTTAGTTCTTTGATTCGCTGCTTAGGTAGCTCCATGTTGAACCCACAGTGCTTCTGGGATGTGAATCAATCCTAAAGATTCCCAATGACAGTAACTCTTCCACTAAAGTACTTGTAATTACTTTACAATGCTGAGCACCGAACACCACTCCATGCGAAAGCTAAGGCTCGGGGATTGTCCAGCAAGATACCCTATTACATGACATGATGATGGATCAGCAGAGGAGTCACAGTAGGTAGGGCCATGACATTAATTAGCATTTTAGAACCATATCCAGGGATAGATTCTGTGGGGGATGTGTGGGTCAAACCCTGTGGAAATTCTAGCCGCACTGGTTAGCTCAAGAGTTTGTTTGGTGGTAGACTAAGCTAGGTGTGACCAAGGAGCTTGCCATCAATCACAGGTTAAAGAACCGACAACAGTCTGCACTGGTCAAGGCAGCAGCACCCAAATGTGCATCCTGAATAGGGTGTGGGGCAGGCTGGGCTACAATGTTCACCAGCTCATACAAGGCCAAAATGGAAGGCCACACTGCGCCGGGCACTGGCCTAAAACCCAATTACATGTATGGGAACTGGGTCTGGGAGGGGATCAAGTGGGGGAACTTAGGAAACTCCTCTGGCGAGTCATAGCTCCCATTGGCGAACATGTGGTCCAGACCTTGGGGTCAGACAAGCTAGAAAAAGTAGCTCCAATAGCTGGTTAATGTGTGAATTGGTAATGGAATGGGATGTGCTGGGTAGGACTGAGCAAACCTTAACCTACAAGCGAAACTATAAACCAGGATGGAGCACAGGTCATGCCGAGCTAGGCTCTTGCATTTATTGGTCTGCATGAGCCAGGGACGCTAAGCCATGGTGTCTAAGGCCGGGACAGGTGAGGGGCTATGCCAAGCTGAGTCAGAGCAACCACTGGCATGCGCGTGATCTACGGCTGGAAACAGCCCCAGTTGAGTAGCTAAGGGGACACCCTAACTGGGTTGAGGTTCCCACCAAGAGGCATGTGGGCTGGAATGGTGGCTGCGTTCTGATCAGGATACGGTTGTAGTCTCCCTTGGCACAAGTATGGACTGGGACTGGACGCCCCAAGCCGGGCTAGACTCCAACACCATCTGGTGTTGTGGAGGACCAGCATAGATGTGGGACAGACTAGGCTAGGTCTCAACCCCAACTGAGCCATGTGTGAGCCATATGTGGGTTTGGATGAACCTTGGCTGGACTGAAACATCCAACAGTAAGAACCAGTTTGGGTTGAAAGCCAGTCAGGAAAAGCCACTGTTCCTGCTAGGACAGGAGGTGAACTGAGTAGGGCTGGCTCATGGACCCCCTGATATGTGCAAAATCTGGCATTGGGAGAGGTTCTGATGGAGGAGCCTGGGCAACTCCTCTGGCAGGACACAGTCCCTGCAGGTAAGCACAAGAAGCATGATAGGAAACAGCCCAGAATAGGCCATGGATAGTTTCCCACTGGCATATATTTGGCATGGGTCAGGGGCAGACCCGGCTGAATCAGTTCACGTCATCCACTGGCAAATCCGAATGCCAGAACAGAGTGTGGGTAGAGCCAGGTTCGGTTGCGACAAAAACCAGTCCGCAATACGGAATGCCAGGGTGAGGTTGCCTGTACCAGATGTGACTGCAGCACCCATCCAGCATGCGTGAGAACCAGGAAGGGAGGGTGCAGAACCGACAGGGGAATAAGGGGTAGTTCCTTTGCTGGACAGCTACTCCCACTGGAGAGCATGAGCTGGGATGGAGCAGACCAGACTAGGCGGGGTTACAGCACCTGTGTGTCTCATGTGGACCAGGTCAGGGAAAAGCCAGGCTGGGCTGATTGTTCCCATTGGTGCAAAGAACAATTAGAGTGGGTGAGGGTTATTTGGGCTTAGCCACAGCATCAGCTGGCAGAAGCTGGCACTGGGGTCTAATTCTGTCAAGTCAAACTACAGAACGACCTGGAGAGTGTATAATCCGGGAGTGATAGTGGCCTAGAAGGGAAATAGTGGACTC
Source organism: Ochotona princeps (assembly GCF_030435755.1). Lineage (NCBI taxonomy): Eukaryota > Metazoa > Chordata > Mammalia > Lagomorpha > Ochotonidae > Ochotona > Ochotona princeps. Next base: position 37,609,789 of record NC_080865.1, read on the forward strand.
TTCCCTCTTGGGTTACCACTACCATGGGAGGGCATGAAAACTAGGACAGGGGCTGGGGTGGCTAGACAGAGAGGCACTCAAAAACATCCGTGAGGGCTGAATAGTGGAGCTGGTTGGATGGAACTAGGCTTTAATGCACATTGATATGTATGAAAGCTGAATGGGATGTGGGACAGACTGGACTAATCTGCTACTCATACTGGCAAACCTGGATAGGGGGCGAGCCTGGTTGGGGTTATTGTGGGTTGCTCCAACTAGGCTGCAGCTCCCACTGGTTTATGTGAGGGCCGAATATGTGCTGCACAGAACCAGTCTGGACTGCAACACCCATTGGTTCCAGTGGAAATCGGGGCTGAAAACGAAACCAACCCAGCAATCACAACCACCAGCTGATTGGGGCAATGGACTGTGCCGGGCCCTGTACTTACTAGTACATACAAGAATCTAGTCTGGGAACACCTCACACAAAGTTTCTTTGGGGATCTCCCCGATCGAAATGGCGGACTCAGAACCCTAACCATCAAAAGACAGAGGACAGAACAAGTAAATCAACCACCTCAGCTATATGCTGGCAGCGAAATACTGGACAAATGGAGACTATGATGGACTATGTCAATCAGTGGATTCTTCAATGACCTCATCGTGCTTGGAGTGGCAAGATCGGCAGCAATTCATAACTGTTGAACTATCAAAACCACTTGAGCAAGTATCTCAGAGCATGACTCACATCCGGGACCTGGGGTGGGTGGGAGACTGGGTGGGGCTTCTCCCTCAATATCCCCTTTACCTCAGATATATGAAGGAAACAATATAGAAATAATAGTTTTACCCACTTTCCTGTAGCTCTGGACCTTTTTACTGTAATTAACTATGTAAAGATTGTAAAAAACATAATTTAAAATGGAAAAAGAAACAGCGTGTTAGCATAATGCATACAACAAAAAAATCTGTAACCCATCAGCTAGACTAAGAAAAAAGAAAAACCTCAATAAAAATCACAATGTAATAGGAGATATTGCAACTGATACTGCAAAACAGTCTCCCTCCATTTATTTTTTCATTATCAATATTAACAAAGAGTAGCATGATAAGAGTAAATAAATAAATCTTTTTAAGTTAAAAAATTATCGATTTTCATCCAGTAGTAGCTATCTCAGGAATACTGGAATTATTCAAAGTAGAAAATCATAAGCATAATATATCACATCCAACATATTAAAGAATAAAAATCAAGTGATCATCTCGTTAGTTGCAGAGAAAGTATTTGATGAACTGCAACATTTATTCATGAATGAAATCATGAAAAATTCAGTATAGAAATAACATATATTAGCACAATAAAGACCATATATGAAAATCCTACAGCTGACATGCTATTAAATGGAAAAAAGCTGGGCCCGGCGGCGTGGCCTAGCGGCTAAAGTCCTCACCTTGGAAGCCTCGGGATCCCATATGGGCGCCGGTTCTAATCCCAGAAGCTCCACTTCCCATCCAGCTCCCTGCTTGTGGCCTGGGAAAGCAGCTGAGGACGGCCCAAAGCTTTGGGACCCTGCACCCGCATGGGAGACCTGGAAGAGGTTCCAGGTTCCCGGCTTCAGCTCACTTGGGGAGTGAATCATCGGATGGAAGATCTTCCTCTCTGTCTTTCCTTCTCTGTGTATATCTGGCTGTAATAAAATGAATAAATCTTTAAAAAAAATGGAAAAAAGCTGAAACAGCTGTGCTAAGATCTGGACCTAGATAAGCTTTGATCTTATTTGATATAGTTCTAAAAATCTCACCAAGACTGATTTGGAAATAGTAAGAAATAAAAGAAACTGAAAAAGAAAGGAAGAAGTTAAACTCTCTGTATTTATATATGCCATGGCTCTCTCTATTATAACCAAAATGCTTTACCGAGACTATTAAGACTAGTAAGTGAACAGCAAACTTGCAGAATACAAAATCATCACATAAAAATTAGATGCATTTTATACACCAAAAATGATCTCCCTGAGAAGTTATAGAGCAATATCATTTAGAATAGCTACAAAAAGTGATTATCGTAGAATACATTCCACCAAGAATGTGAAGTTTTGATAACATATTGCACAAAATTATTGAAGTTAAGCACACACACGTAGAGAATTCCAATTTTCATGGAAGAATTAATATTATCAAAATCTATTCTGCCTAAACTGATTTATAGATTTGATGGAATCCCCTTGAAAGTATCTATGAGATTTTTCACGCAGCTAGAAAAATTCTGAAAAATCCATATAGAAAAGCAAAAGTTTCCACATAGTCAATACTGGGTTATTGTTACCAAAACAGCATTTTACTGACATAAAAATAGCCCAATGGGACCCACATCACAAAACCCTGGAAATAAATCTACACATCTACAGTTGACTTACAAAGGTAACAAAAACACACCTGCAGAAAAGTCAGTATCTTAAGTAAACAGTGCTATGAAAGCTACATTTCCACATACAGAAGTGTGACATAATATCCTTACCCTACACCTTGTATAAAAATCAGCTTAAAATGGGTCAAAGATCTAAATGTGAAATTAGGAAATTACTGGTGGAAAAGATGGAGGAAACAATCAGAGACAGGTACAGATAATAATTTCTTAGATAAACCCTGAAAAGAACAGGTAATGAAAGCAAAGTTAGATAAATACGATTCTACCAAACTAAGAAGCTTCTGTACTTAAAAGGAAACAATTTACAGAGTGAAGAGACAGCTGAGAATGGAATGAAATATTTTCAAACTACACACCAGATCAGGATAACACACAGAACTCATAGAAATACAAAATTTTAAGACAAAAATCCAATTAAGAAATGTGTAAAATTATGAATAAATTTTTTTCAGAAGAAATACAAATGTTCTAATACGTGAAAATGTTATCATTAGCCATTGCAAAATGTAAGTAAAAACCACAATGAGGTATCATCATTCTAGATAGAATTGCTATTATATAAAACACAAAAGCTAATATAGACTGAGGATAATGAGGAGAAAAGGGAACCTTAATATATTGCTTGTGAAATGCAAATTATGCTATTATATTAAATCATACTATACCAGCTATTGTGGAAAACAGTAAGGAAAATCCTCAGAAAACTAAAAATAGGTTCATTATCCTTGTCCTGGAAATGTATCAAAAGGAAATGAATTTAACAAATGAAAGAGATACCTGCAGTATTATGTTTGTTGCAACACAATTCACAATAGCAAAGATGTAGAATCAACCCCTGGATGCTCATCAGTGGGTGAATGTTGGGTGAATACACACACACACACACACACACACACACACACATATATGTATAAATTTACACAATGTTATTGTCATAGGTGATAATATTATATGGTATATATTATATATAATATTACTAAGCCACAGAAATAATGAAATCCTTGCATTTTAAATGAAATGAATAGAATCAGAGATTATGTTATGTGCAAGAAGCCAGATGCCAGTGAGTTAAATTGCCACCTTTGACACTGGCATACCGTAATGGGTGCTTGTTTGTGTTCTGATTGTTCCACTTCCAATCCAGATCTCTACTAATGTGCTTGAGAAAGCATTGAAAGATAGTCTAAGAGTTAGGATCCTTTCTACTCCATGTGAGAGACTGCACCTTAGTGTATCTACAAGCCAAGGAGCATGCTGCAAAGCATGGCCAGGTGAGTTGTCCAACCTGTTCTGTTTTCCATTCTCTGACAAGGCAGCTGACATCCTCTACTGGCCTAGATGAGATATGTCCCCCATATGCATGCGGGCATAGTGTCCACTGCACAAGCATCAGCAACTGAGGAAGCCCAGTGCCAATACATGCATTCCAAGGTCAGACCATATATATCATTGTTCTCTGTGGCCAGAGTTTGAGTCCAGTGTTATGGTTGGGGAGTCCTCCAAGAAACCTTGCCTGGGGTAACCTTAGACTTGATATTTGTGTACACCAGCCAGTGCAAGATCAGGTTCAGTCTCTCACTTGTACCAGTGAATGCATATACCACATACACAGCTGCATGTCAGTTTTGCCCCCAGCCCCAAATCTCACATGAACCAACAGGTGCTGTGGTCTAGCCTAGCACACCACACCACAGGTCCAGTCCTCATGCATACCTGTGGGTGCCATAGCCTAGTTGAAGCAACCTCTGATAACCCCTACAAGGCCCAATCCCAGTCCTGTTTGTTGTGTGTGCTAGTATGTGCTATGGCCTATCCCAGCCAACAACCCATTTAGCAGTTATGCACACTCATGGGTGCTACAACTTAACTAGGCCAACCTGCCCTGAGAGCTGGCCCACACAAATGCCATTGGGCGTTGCCTCTTTGTCTAGCCTGACCCTCCCCCAGTCCTTGCTCTTATGCACACCAACGGGAGCTATCGCCTAACACAGGATTGCCCATAGTTCCTCTACCAGGCCAGTTTCCAGCCCTGGATCCTACAGTTACCAGGGGGTTCTGGGATCCAGCTAGACATAACTCCCAATCAATCCCAGCACTTGCCAATGGGTGCTGCAGCCTCACCTGACTGGCCTACAACCATTCTGGCTCCATTCTGCACACCAACAGATATTGCAGCCTATCCCATGCTGGCCTACCCCAGACTCAGCCCACATGCTACAACCCTGCCTGGACCAGCCTGCCCCCAATCCCAGCTATTCTGCTCACCAATGGAAGCAGTAGCACAGCTAGGGAGTCCTCAATGTTCAACTACTAGGCTGGCTCCTATACCTGGATCTTGCACATGCCAGCAGGTGCTGTAGCCTGGCTTGGCATGGCCTACCCCTAGTTGAGAATTTGCTGACTGGTGCTGTAGTCTGGATCAGCCTGGCCCACCTCCAGCTACAGCAATCAAGTGAACTGGCAGGTTTTGGTGTTGTAGCCCATCCTGTCCCGGCCTGCACCCTGTCCCAGCTCTTACTTGTTGTGGGCAGGGCCAACCCTGTCTTTCCAGGCCTGGCCCACAAGTGTGTCAACAGGTGCTGTAGCCTGACCTAACCAAGCTTGCCCCCAACCCTAGCTTTCATACTCACCAGTGGGAGCTGCAGCCTGGCAGAGGCATTCCTCAAATTTCTCTGTCAGGCACAACTCTCACGTGTGCTGGTAGGTTCTGCAGCCTGGCATGACATGGCCTGTCCCCAGTCCTGGTACTCACTGGTGGGTACTGCAGCCTAGCCCAACTGGTATCTACCCAATCCAGCTTTGATCAGGAGATGCGACAACCTAGCCCAGCCTGGCCCACCCACAGATCCAACTCTCATGTGAACCAGCTGGTTCCATGGCCTAGCCTGTTACACATACATTGTAGCTCTCTCAAGTGCTGGGACCTAGCCCAGTCTGGCCTTCCCCCAAACCTTGCTCACATGTGTGATGATGGGTGCTGGCAGCTTCACCCAGCCTGGTCCACCCCTGGTTCTGGTTCTTGTGCTCACTAGTGGAAGCTGTAGCCTAGCAGGCGAATCCTCCTAGTTCCTCTACTGAGCCTTTTTCAAGCATCAGGTCTTCTGTGTGCTGCTGGGTGTTTCGACCTAGTCTGATATGGCATGCCCCCAGTCTCAGCTTTCACAATTAGGTGTTACAGCCTAGCCCATTTTGGCATGGCAAACATCCCTTCCTGGCTCTCGCACATACTGGTGGACTCGTGTAGCCTGGCCAACCCCCGGACCCAGCCTACATGTATGTCAATGATCCCTGCAACCTGGCCTTGCATGGCTCTCCCCCAGCCCTGGATCTCATGCTGCTCAGCAGCTGTGGCCTACAAGGGAGTTCCCCATGTTCCTCTACCAGACCATCTCCCAGCTCCAGTTCTTACATGTTGTGGCAGGTGTGCTGGCCCTTCTTGGCATGGTCTGTCCTCAGTGTCAGGTTTTCATGTGCTGGCAGGTGCTGAAGCTTGGCACAGCCCAGCCTCCTCACATCCCAGCTCCTGCAAGTTTCAGTGAGTTTCATGGTCCAGCCTGGTTCAGCCTATCAGTACCCCCAGCTCTCATGTAAACTGGTAGGTGTTGCAGTCCCATAGAGGGGAACCCAAAAATCACCTATAGAATCTGCCCCCAGATCTAGTTCTCTTGTGTTCTGGGTGCTATGGCCTAGCCTGACCTGGATCACTTCCTGCCCTGGACAGATACTACTCTGTAGCCCAGCCAGGCATGCCCCCAGTCCCAGCTTTAGCATGGGCTAGTGGAAAACTGGTGACAGTCACTTGGCTCAGCCCAGGTCTCCCATTTGGGCCCGTAAATTGGCCTGACCTAGATGTGCCCTCTGGCTTCCCTGCCATAAGTCACCTAGTCTCAGCTATCTCACCCATGAGTGCAGTGGACCGGCTCATGGAAGACCCCAAAAGTCATTCCTCTCCTGGCAAACATACCCTCAGTCACTCCCACTCCAATACATCCACACATCCCCTTCCCAGGTAGAGCGATGTGGTTGCTTGTTCTGGCCCAGCATTCCCTGCCTTTTCCACATTTTTTTTTAAAGATTTATTTATTTTTATTACAAAGTCAGATATACATAGAGGAGGAGAGACAGAGAGGAAGAGCTTCCGTCTGATGATTCACTTCCCAAGTGAGCCGCAATGGCCAGTGCTGTACCAATCCGATGCCGGGAACCAGGAACCTCTTCCAGGTCTCCCACACGAGTGCAAGGTCCCAAAGCTTTGGGCCGTCCTCGACTGCTTTCCCAGGGCTACAAGCAGGGAGCTGGATGGGAAGTGGAGCTTCTGGGATTAGAACCGGCGCCCATATGGGATCCCGGGGCATTCAAGGTGAGGATTTTAGCCGCTAGGCCACGCCACCAGGCCCCCTTTTCCACATATTAAAAAAAATAGGCAAGTATGCTGGCACACTTGTATAGTTAACAGAAATTTTGCATTAACCAGGCCCAGAATGCCCTCTAGGTATTACCTGCTTTTGTCCTAGCTGTGTAATACTTGCAATGAACAAGATAACCTAGGCAGTTGCCTATAGCTGGGGTGTAACTCTATATTTCAACGAAATGATAGACTTTTCAAAATATTATATATACACAAATAAATAAAGCCAGACATAGGAAGATAAATGCTATATGTTTTCTGTCACACGTGGAAATTAAACATATGTAGAAAGATTCAATATTTTTTGGTATGCATATATTTATAAATTTTGTCCTCACTGAATTATACTCTTACAGATAAATTTATCATTTTTAAAATTCATTTGAAGATAAATAAATGGAAAGATAAAATTCATTTTGGTGCGAAAATAACCTTGGAATTCATGCACATTTTTTCCATAATGACTATTTTCCATGAATTATTTAAAGATTCCCTTTTTGTTTTGCTTTAGTAGTTTTTCATTTTCAGGTTTTGTGTTTAAAATTTTAATCCAATTTGGATTCATTTTTGTGTGTGATGCTAATCTCTAAATTGAGATCAAATTACATTTTTCTGCATAGTGGTACCCAGTTTCTACAACTGCTTTTCCTGAGTGGCCTTTTTTTCTCTTGTATCCTTGGCACTTTTGTTGAAAATTAACTGACCCATAAGCAGGGTTGATATCTATTCCCTCTGTTTTTTTTTTTTTTTTACTAATACAGAAACTTAGTGCAGGTCTCACATGTAGAGAGCAGAAACACGATCACTGAGCCTTGACTTGCCATTTCCCAGGGTGTAGTTCAGCAGGAAACTGTAGGTTATTGCTGAATTTGGATATTGAATCAAAGCACATCAATAAGTTATGCAGTTATTAATCAATGGTTAATCCCTAGACCAAATGTCTGTTAGTCTCAAGATGATTTTTTAGAAATTTATTTTATTTTCACTGGAAAATCAGATATACAGAGAGGAGGAGAGATAGAGAAGATCTTCCATCCATTGATTCACTTCCCAAGTGGCTGCAACAACTGGAGCTGCACCCATCTGAAGCCAGGAGCATCTTCTGGGTCTTCCATGCGGGCACAGTGTCCCAAAGCTTTGGGCCATCTTAGACTGCCTTTCTAGGCCACAAGCAGGGAGCTGGATGGGAAGTAGAGCAGCAAGGGCACAAACCGGCACCCATATGGGGTCCCAGTGCATGCAAGGTTACTTTAGCCAGTAGGCTACTGCACTGGGCCCTCAAGATAATTTTAATTTTAATTTCAACTGACTGCAGTGATTCAAAAGCATGCTGTTCAATTTTCATGTCTTCTCAAAAATTTTCCAAATTTTTCTTTGTGTTTATTTCTAATTTCATAATATTTTGATTGGAAATCACATCAAGTTTTGTTTACTTACCAAGATTTGTCTTCTTATCTAAAATATAATTTACCCGTGAAAAGATTTCATGTGTGTTTGAGAAGGATGTATTTATTGCTACTATTGAATGGAATATATTTTATGCCTTTGTTAGCTTACTTTTGTTTGATACGATGCTCTCATCAATATGTCTTTATGTAATTTAAATCATCATGATCTAATACTGTTGAAATGGGGAGTTTTGGTTACTCTTGTATTATTGTAATGAAATGTGTCTTGCCATAGATCTTTTACTAGTTCCTTTTTGTATTTATAGGTTCTAATGTTGACAACTAAATCTTGATAAATTGACCTCTTTATCATCATACTCTTACTCATGTAATTTTTTTTCTCTCTTTTCACTATTATTGTTTAACATATATATCTTATTTGGATTATAGCTACCACAGCGCTCGTTTGGTTTTTCATTACATATAATATCTTTATATATCTCTTTTATTTTCTTTGGTACACTTAACAGAGAGATGAGGGACAGATATGTAACACAGTGATTAGGTTCCCACTTGGAATGCCTGCATCCCATATCAAAGTACTTAGGTTTCAGTCCTAATTAATCTACTTATGGCTCAGCTCTCATATTTTGCACCCTAGAAAGCAGGAAAATGATGGTTCAATAAGTTGAACCTCTGCCAGCCACATAAGGAGATCCAGTTGGAATTCCCTTTCCCTTCCCACCTCTTGGCTTTGGACTGGCCCAGCCCTGGCTGTTGCAGGCATTTAGGGAGTGAGCCAGTGATTTTTAAAAAAATTATCTCTCCTCATCTTTTCTGATTCTGTTTCTTTGCATTTCAAATAGATGGAGAAGAAAAAAGGATGATGATGTGAATTTTCTGCACAACATACAGTTATTTTAATTGTTGCTATGTTATTCATTGGGAAATACAATCCACTTACTTTTTTTGTTTGTTTGTTTTCTTTTCCGCTACTAACCTTTTTTTTTTTATTGTTTTTTTATTATTATTAATTTCATTGCATTATGTGACACACATTTTTTTTTTTTTTTTTTGCACTGGAATTCCCCCCGCCCCTCCCCAAACCCTCCCCCTCCCACAGTGGATTGCTCCACCCCGCTGTATTTCCATAGTTCAAACTCAGTTGAGATTCTTTCATTGGAGGTTTTGACCAATCGTAAAGTCCAGCATCTAATTGTCCTGGCAGATTCAACGGCTTCCTGGTGAGACCATCTCTGGTCCAAAGGCAGAACCAGCAGAGTATCATCCCAATCAAGTAAAAAAACTCAACCCAATATTTACAACCATTTACAGCATTATGGCATTAATTGACATGGTATTGATTAACCAATATGTTACTAGGAAAATGCATGTTCTCGACCACAACCTGTGACTTCCCCATAGACATTTCAACTTTGGTTTACATTCAACCATGGTCTATATACGTTAAAATGGCTATAGATTGCTATTCAGCTGTCTCTTGTCTTTTTCAATGTTAGTATTTAGCATTTTATAGCATTGAAGCGTGATTTTGCTGAACCTGGCTGTTTTTCGGGTAGTCCAACTCTATAACTTTAACAGGACAAATGTCAACAGTTCAGGTGAATATTTTTGGGAGGGGTGTGCAGAGAAAGCCTCAACACCCCAGAGAGGAGTATCTGATCTTTGTGTCCCACCCAGTGAGTCACAAGTGCATCCCGGCTGGCCACTTCCTGTCTGCTTCCAAGCCTTCCCATCTGTTCTCTGTCTGTCTATTCTAACTTGTTTGTTCGTGTTTGTTATGAGAGGTTTCTGGAGCAATCCTGATGGTCCTTATAAAAGAGAGTGGGGACCCAAAGTTGGAAGCAGGCAAGGGCCAGAGGAAGCTCCCCTCCCTAGTTCCGAAGGAAGCTTACTGTTCTTCTGTTTCCGCGGACCGTCCAGGGATCCTGGCTGTCGCACCGATGTCCCTGAATCCTGCAAGGCAGGAATTGGGCTTCTTCCATCCCATATTGTAGGTCCAAATGGGGGTGGGCGACCTCAGAGTTCCTGGCCTCCGAAGGCACTCCTTTTCTCCCCTGGTCTCCTTGGCAGTAGGGATGTAGTCCTCGGTGGTCGTACTGATAGTCCTTGGTGAGGCTCCGGGAGTCTTCAGGGTTGGGACACAAGCCTCCTCCTGTCCCCCTGCTCCGCTCTAGGGTCCGCCACCGACTCTATGCGTATGACCTCTTGTTAAGAGGTTGTTAGGATTGCTCCTGATTCCCTCCACATGTCTTTGTAGTTTTGCTATTGTCTAATGCTGACTCGAGACTGCTTTCTATGAGTAATCCACTTACTTTTAAAGTAATTGTTTATGGGTAAAGACCTATTACTTGGATTGCTTTGATTGCTTTCTTCCTGTTTTGTTGTTTCTTTTTAATAGTTTTCTGGGTGGTATTCATTGGACTTTTTGTTTTTAAATATTTATTTATCTATTTGGAAGGAAGAATTACAGAAAGAGAAGAAAAAGAGATCTGATAGTTGACTCCCCAAGTGGCTGCAATGCGGGACTGGGCCAGGCTGCAACAAGGAACCTGGTGGTAAAGATTCCAAAACTTACCATTTTTATTGCTTTCCTAGGTACGTTATTATGGAGTTAGGTGAGACATGAAGCAGCATTCATTTGGAATGTCAGTGTCACAGGCTACTAGCAGCTTTTTCCCACTGCACCACAATGCCAGCAATTACCCTGAATTCTTTCAGTTTTGTTGACTTTCTTACATCAGGGAACCTTAAAAAAAAATCCTTACATCAAAATAGATAAGAAATGCTGAGACAAATTTATGCCACAAACCCTATAGTAGGCACAGCACCTCGCAATAGAGAACTAAAATTTCCAGTTTGTTTTGGAGGAAAGTTTTGATCACATACTTAGCACCTCAAGTTTTTATGAGTATCACCCAAGGGATCAGCCCCCGAAACACCTCTCAGGGTCCTGATGAATTCCAGTATTTGAGAGTGCTCCAGGACCATAGAAAACAGAGCAGCAGCTATAAATTGGCACATGAGTACTTCACATTACTTCCCCCTCCTCGATTCAATACAAATCAAGAAGGCAAAACCAGAAATTTATCCCTGCAAAAAGTGTGACTGCATACTTTCCCAGACGCTGCTGAGGACCTAGCTAGTCTGCTTCTGGGAGATGACATCGCAAGTAGTTAGATTGGCAGGAGCCTGAATGAGCATGTTGGCGCTTGCTACAACTTCTCTCCTAACTTAAGCTAACTGTAAAACCAAGAATCCAACTCCCCCGTTGAGAATTTTGTCCGCATATCAAGACACTGGAATTCCCACACAAGTGACTCCTAGCCCTGACAACTGGCAATCACCATTTGCAAGTTGCTGGTACCATAGAGAACAATGGGGTATTTAAAATAGGAAATCTTACATAGACTCAGAATTACTTCCAACAGCTATTTTCCACGGCTCAGTAAGTAACAACCAAGTTAAAACCACCCAGACCCCAGGTTTTCCCTGCGAGGGGTTTGATCACACACTTTCCAGCTGCTTCCCATGAGTCAATTTTCCAATTAATCTACTCTGGGGAGCTGATTAGAAGGGTAATTACAAGTCTTCTGACAGCCTGAATGGGTGCACTGGCATGTCACACAGTTCTTCCCTCCGACTAATGGAGCCCAGTCGACAGTATTTGCTAGTCCCTTCTGGACACACACACACACACACACACACACGCACACACACACTGTGTTGAAAGAATTTGCAGTTTTAGAGTATGTGCATCCACCACAGCTCCTGATATTCTGGCTTAATGTGAAGTGAGTGGGATATAAATTCTGTCTCCCAGGTTTGCCTTCAACCAGCACCCAAATTTCTCTAGCTGTTTCTCAAGAAACTGGATTCTGTTTCACCCATTGTGACGCATTTCAACTCTTTGGTGTCACTAGGAAGAAGTGTGGACAAGTGCAAAGGTTTGAAGGGCATGCAGAATCTGGCTATGCCAAATTCGGACATTCATTTTCTAAGTGAAGATATTCCGTCAAAATGAGGAGAGATGATTTCTTTACAATATGGTCAGAAACCAACACAGATAATCAAAGAAAATGAAGATGCAAGGAAACAGATTCCAAACAAAGTAACAGATACATCTTTCAAGGTCTGCATTGCAAAACAGCAAAAAAAAAAAAAAAAAAAAAAAAAAAAAAAAAAAGCCACTTCTTGCAACGCTGGCATATAATATCCAAAACCTGGTTGGAATCCTGGCTTATCAACACCTGATTCAGCTCCAGGATAATGCACCAGGGAAAGCAACAAAGAGCTTCAAGTGCCTGAGCCCTTGCCAACCACATGGAAGACCCAATGGAGTTCCAAGCTTCTATGGTTGGCCTGGATGTGCGCTGGTCATTGAGAGCATTTGGTGGAGTGAACCACAAATGGAAAATTACATTCTCTTCCTTCCTGTCTCTCATTGTTTCTTTGTTATTCTGTCAAATAAATAAATAAATCTACATTTAAAAATCTGTAAATTCACCTAAAATTGATTAATGGATTAATGGTATACTTTATAATGAATTCAGTAATAACAATGTTCATCAAGGTAAAGAGAGCAACTAACAAATAAAACAATTTAAGCAAAGAGAAGATGTAAAAGTTCTGATCAGAAAACACAGAGCTTAATAACAAAATAATGTCACTTGAAAAAATGAATAGATTTGACAGCAATTTAGATAAAGAGAAATTGTGAGAACATCAAGTAGTAAAATGTTCACAATATCAGAGTGCCAGAAAGTTAAAAAAAAGAAGTAAAAATATTATTTAAAAAATAGTGGCTGAAAACTTTCTATATTTGAGAACTGAGAACGGAACTGAATCCAGGAAACCTTGTAAGTATAATCCAAAGTTTAAAAAAGTAAGATGCATGAAGATCAAACAATCAAAAGTTGAAAGATAAAGATAGAATTTGAAAGAAGACAGGAAGTATATTCTAATATTGAGATCCTTTCTTCTGCCTCCTTCATTCTATTTTGGAGACTCCATTGTACTTTTCATTTGCTCCACTGCATTCTTCATTTCTTCATTGATTCATTGCTGCTATTTCCAGTGACATATTCCTTAAATTTCTTGAACTGCTGCTTTACTTGCTTCTCATTGTTGATAAGAAGTTTTATAACAAGTGTTTTGAATTCTGTATCCCCCATTTTCTCGATATCTTCTTCAGTTAACTCTGAGGTTGGCAAAGGGTTTTGCTCCTTTGCAGGAGAGTCTTCAGTAATATTCATTGTGCCTTTATCTCTTTTTTTGCTCTTGGCCACTGTACTTCTGGTTAGTAGAGTCTTCTCCTTGGGGCAGATCTCTAAGCTGTGTCACCCACAGGACTACAATTTGATTTTACTTATTGCAGTTAGTACATGACTCTTTGTTTGCAGTCAAAGTCAAAATAAACAAATGGGATTATATCAAACTAAAATGTTTCTGTACAGCAAAGGAAACGATCAACAAAGTGAAGAATCAAACAACAGAATGGGAGAAAATCTGCGCACTACATAACTGATCAGGGACTAATATGCAGGATTTGCAGAGATTTAGAAACTCAGTGACAGCAAAATAAACAATCCTGTTATGAAATGGGTAAAGGATATGAACCGTTTTTCAAAAGAACAAATTCAAATGGTTAATAAACACATGAAAAAGTGTTCAGGCTCCCTTTAAGGCAAACACAAATAAAAATCACCGAGGTTCCACCTAATTGCAGTGAAATCGGCCTACATTCAGAACTGTACTAACAACACCTGTTGGTGTGGATGTGGGGAGAAAGCTACCCTCCTTCACTGCTGGTGGGAGTGCAGACTAGTACAACCACTATGGAAGTCAGTAGGGACATTACTTAGAGAACTCTAAATATGAAAGGGAACATTTGGGATTGGAAGGACAGTGAAAGGCAGTGAAATATTTCATGATAGAGCCTGGGGGCCTGAGAGATAAGGGGCACCTGCAACTAGCACCCGCCCCTAACTGCATGGCCCCCTCCCTGCTTATGTTAATGATTCCCACTCCCTGTTTATGTTTATGGTTCCCCCTCCCTGTTTATGTTTAGGGTTCCCCTCCCTGTTTATGTTTAGGGTTCCCCTTCCCTGTTCATGGTTATGGTTTTATGGTTTTATGATTTTAGACTTGGTTTAGCCTTTAAAAAGGATGCTATACCATGACTCGGAATCGATGCCTAGCCTCCTGAGTGAGGAACTGGCCTCGGCCCCAGCGCGCTGGTAATCAAATAAAGCCTCTTGCTTTTGCATCAAGTCTCGTCTTCGGTGGTCATTGGGGAAACTCACTCCCTCGAGACATTTGGTAAGGTTTTTCCCTGTTGGGGGGCCTTACAAATAAATCTGCTTAGCTATCCCGCTCCTAGGAATATATTCAAAGGAAATGAATTCTGCATGTAAGAAAGGGATCTGTAATCCTATATTTGCAGCAACACAATCTACAGTAGCAAGACATTGAAACATCTAATCTGCTCTATGGAATACTATTCAGCCACCAAAGAAAGAAAGAAAGAAAGAAAGAAAGAAAGAAAGAAAGAAAGAAAGAAAGAAAGAAAGAAAGAGAAAATCTACCATTTGCAACCAAATGGTCCCAAGCGGGAACATTATGCTCAGTGAAACAAATCAACCCCCCAAAAATACAAATATCATATATTCTGTTTGATATAAGGCAAACTTCATGCAAAATATAAGATCCTTTCAATATTGTTTTTGCTGCATCTCGGGGGGGGTTGATATTTTTGTTTGAAAATACACTCATTTAAAAAAAAACCTTTTTGTTTTTCTTACTAATTTCTTCACTGTCTCATAGGTCATAAAATAGCATCATTTGCTTCAGGAAAGTCTTTGACTTTTTCATTTTTTCCCAGCAGTTATTCATTTATTTGTTTCAGAAATAAATACTGAACACTTGCTTGATGTGAGCATACCTGTGAGATGCTGCTCTCCTTGAGTTTACATTCTAGTGGAATAGGTACACCACATACAGACAAATAAGTACATCTCCAGGATGATGATGATGAAGGACAGCAATGTCTTCCTTTGCTTCTCACAGTGAGGATCTCTTTGAACAAGTGATAATAAAGCAGATACTAAATGATAAGTCATGAGATGATTCCAGGTTGAGGGGGCAGTGACAGCAGTAGGCCGGAGGAGCTTCTTGATTAGAGGAACTAAAATCAGCATTGCCAGTCAGCAAGGAGACAGCTGAAGCAGAGGCCAGGAGGTCAGAATCCAATAGATTGCAGGAGATCTTCCCCACTTTGCAAAGTAAAAGGACTCCTATAGTAAAATATGATGGATGGTTCTTGGAAGATTTTAAGTTTGAGACTATTTACTTCAGTTACCGTAATCCATATTTGCCGCACTGAGGAGAAAAATATATATATATATTTGCAGATAGTAGAGATGCCCCAATCCTTTTCCTTTTATTTATTTGGCTTAATCTTTTTAAAATTTCTTTTTGTTTCTCTGCACTTTTTTTTCCCTTTTCTCTTTGCTTTTCGTGTTCATAACTCTTCGCTTCCATTATCAACATCACCATCATATTATAAAGTTACTCTTGCCTTCATGACATGACCTGACATCTGTTGCTCTTGCAACAGAAGGTATTTTCATTGAATCAAAGAAACAGCAGACCCTAACAGGGTCACTTCTGACCCACTGATGAATCATTTGTTTATGTGTGTGTTGAAGAATATTCTGCAATTTTATTGTAGCTCTGTTGTTTTTTTTTTTAATTTTGAATTTTATGGTACAATTATGTAGAGACTGGGATTCCACCCCCACCAAGTTCCCTCCCCTGACTGATTTTCCCCATATTATTATAATAGTTTAGTCCTTCATAACAAGTTATAGTTCCATCAGTCTGTTATTTAAGTGTGCCCCGCCATTGCTGGTATAGACAATGTCAGATGTTCCAGCATTGCATATTGCATTATATGTTCACCTCTGGATATGGTAGTCTCTATTACTCCATCACTATACATTCCCTTAAGTGAGAAGTCACAAGGTTAGGTTGACAACAGATGTGAAGTTAAAACAAAGAGAAAATGAAAAAAAGAAAAAATATGTATCCCCATAGAGTCGACAAAATGTGCCACTGCATATCCAACGCATGGCTGACAATAAGAAAACACAAAAACCTAATTTGCATGATAGTTTCTTTATGTTAGAGAAAATATATGGTATTTATCCTTTTGGGTTTGACTTATTTCACTAAGAATGATGGTCTCTAGTTTGATGTAGCCCCATTTGGTTTTTTGTGTGTTTGACTACATGTGCTGTTGGCGTCTTTTCTAAGAAGTCTTTCCCTATTCCTATTTCTTGGAAAGTGCTTCTAATATTTTCCTTTAATAGTTTGATGTTTTCTGGGTGTATATTTGGGTCCTTAAACCATTTAGAGCTGATTTTTATATAATGTGACAGGTGCAGGTCTTGCTTCTTAATTCTACAAGCTGCTATCCAGTTGTCTCAACAGCATTTGTTGAAGAGACCAGACTTTTTCCCTGTGTTGCTTTCAGGTTTCTTTTCAGATTAGTTGATTATACATGTGTGGGCTCACTTCTGATGTTTTTATTTTGTTCCGTTGATCTGCTTCTCTGTTTCTATACCAGTACCAGACTGTTTTGATGACCATTGCTCTGTAGTATGTCTTAAGGTCTGCAATTGTGATTTCTCCAGCTTGATTTTTGTTCTTCAAGATAGCTTTGACTATTGGTGGTCTCTTGTGTTTCCATATGAACTTTTTTTTTTAAAGATTTATTTTTTTTTATTACAAAGTCAGATATACTGAGAGGAGGAGAGATAGAGAGGAAGTGGAGCTGCTGGGATTAGAACCAGCGGCCATATGGGATCAAGGCGAGGACCTTAGCCACTAGGCCACGCTGCCGAGCCCCATATGAACTTTTGTATCTTCTTTTCTATTTCTAGGAAGAAAGTGGTTGGGATTTTGATTGGGATTGTGTTGACTATGTATATTACTGTTGGTAATATGGACATTTTGGTGATGTTGTGCTCTGACCAGCAGAGCCAGTAACGTTGACAGGGAGAGGGTCTGGGGATGAAGCACCGACAGGAGACCAGTGATGGTAGAAGTCTCTACGAAGTCTCCTTATTGCTCCTTCACCTCTCTTTATATACTCTTTTCCCCAAGTCCTAATTTAGCCTGGAAATTGGGTACAGATGAGTCCAATTAGTCTAGGTGTTTTTAAGCTACAAGTCCGGTTCCTATTCCTGCCCATCGCAACCAGCTCTAATCAACTCCCTAGCCCACAACAATGTTGATCCTGCCAATCCAGACGCATAGTAAGTTTCTTCATTTTTCAATGTCTTCTTCTATTTCTGTTTTAATGTTTTATAGTTTTCATCATCGAGGTCTTCCACATATTTGCTTAGCTTAATTCCTAGGTATTTAAGATTCCACTCTGCTGTTTTAAAGGGGACTGTACTTAAAATTTCTTTCTCAGCCATGGAATTATTTGTGTACACTACTGTCATCAATTTGTGTTCATTATTTTTGTATACTGCTACCCTGCACAGTCTTTTATGAGATCCAATAGTCTCTTGACAGAGTTTTTCGGTTCTCCTATATATAGAATCATGTCATCTGCAAATAGTGATGCTTTCAGTTCCTCGTTTCCAATTTGGATTCCTTTAATTCCATTTTCTTGCCTAATAGCTTTGAGAAGGACTTCAGATACTATATTGAAGAGTAATGGTGACAGTAGACATCTCTGTCTAGTTCCAGGTTTTAGTGGGAAGGCTTCTAATATTTCCTCATTTAGTATGATGTTGGCCTTGGGTTTTTTGTAAATTGCTTTGATTGTGTTGTAAAATGTTCCTTCTATGCCTATCTTGCTTAAGGTTTTCAGCAGGAAGAGGTGTTGGATTTTATCATATGCGTTCTCTGCATCTATTAAGAATTTCTTAATTTTTTTTAGTGGCACATTGGCGATTTGGTAGCACCTTGTTTAACTTAATGTTTTTAATTTTCTATTTTTCTCTATTCTGTTAATTGTTTTACAGCTTTTCACTTATGGGAATGTATAGTAACTGTTAGTAGAGGCTAGCATATTAAGATGTGAAGATACAATGCAATATGCGCTTCTACCTCCAAGTCAAAGATGGACTCCCAATGAAACTATATAGTAGGATGCTGGACTCTTTACCATTGACCATTCCTACAACATCAGGTTACACTTAAAAGGCAGAATGATGAACTTATGACTGATATTGAAGGACTATATTATTGTAATGAAATCAGGAATAATTACTGCTGGGGCAGGCATTTGGGAGGGTGGAAGGGAAATTCTGGAGCCTATGGAACTGCATCATTAAATAATAAAATAAAGAAACAAATTTTTAAAAAACGAATAGGGTTACCATCTTGAAGAGGTATAAATGCTTCCATGTTTTTTGCAGCATTATTCACAATAGTCAGCGCATAAAAACAAAATAAGAAGGATAATGTTATGATACACATCCATGTCAGTTTACATAATGGGATATTTTAGAGCAATGTAAAAGAAAAAAATCTTGTCATTTTAAACAATGTAGATGACTCTAGATAATTGCTATGTGAAGTTGATATGATGTGGAAAGAACAAGACTGCATGATCTTATCTAAACATAGAATCTTAAAATAAGTAAATGCCTGAAAACAGAGAATTGTGGTTACCCAAGGCAAAGAGATACAGAAAATGAGATGATTGTTGAAGTGTACAAAGATACCATAAGGAAAAGTAGAAAAGCACAACCTAAAGCAAAAATTGAGGCCCTCATTCATGTATTTTAAAAAAGTAAACTCAACATCACAGTGAGCACAAGCAACTTAGTGATAATGCTAATCATAAAACCAGCCAAGATCTATCATGATGAACTAAAAACTGTAGCAAACTGAATATTCAACAGGCTGGTTGCAGAAATTTAAGATAAGACATGACTTTAAAATGTTAAAAATTTGTTGTGTTTAAACATTTGCCAATCAGATCATGGAGTAGTCAGAGATATTCATTGCCATGCTTATCAAGGTCATTAGTGTTGAAAATCTGCCAGAACAAGTCTATAATGCTGATGAAATGCCACCATTTGGGATTATTGCTCTAGAAAACTAGAGCTAATGAGACAGTCCCTATATGAATTAAAGATACCCAGGGCAGAAAAATTGTGCTGAGATGTGCTAAAGCAGCAGACAAGCCTAAGTGTAAACTTGCTGTGATAGGCAAAATCTTATGCTTTTGTTGTTTTAAGGAAGTGGATTCCTTACCAGTTTATTATTATTCTAGCAAAAAGGCATGAATCACTAGTGACATCTTTTCTGGTTAGCTTCATAAACATTTTGTATCAGTGACTCATGCTAACTGCAAAAAAGTTAATTTGCATAATGACTAAGATTTCATTATTCCTTGACAACTGTTCTGCTGATCCTCCAGATGAAATTGTAGTTAACAACAATGCTTATGTCATATACTTTCCCTGAAATGTGACCACATAATCAGGCTATTCTTAGATTAATGAAGAATAAATGTGCAATTTATTAAATAGCATGGAAGCAGGAATAAAAAGAGGTGTAGATATGGGAGCTTTACCAAAAGGAAGTTAGCATGAAACATGCCACATATGTTATTGTCAACATTTAGAATATTGTGACTGAAGACAAAGTTATGTGTATGTGGTACAAACTCTAACCTGAAACTATCTTCAGTTATTGTGGGGAGCCATGCAGTTGGGTCGGATGGCATGAGTGAGTGATGAGCACCGCTCCTCGGTTAGCAAGGCTACGAGGAGTTTCTGGCTGAGTGGCAAGGCCTGGCAAAATGTCTCTGGTCACCTCATTGCTGCCTCACCCCATTGTATGGACACTCAATCACCTCTCTGATGTTTCATAGAATTCTCCTGAGAGTGTTGTTTTTCTGCTAATGTGAAGTGATTCCTGTAACTGGTATGACACCTCAAATTGATCAATCATGTTATAATAAAAACATCTTTAGCGATGTAAGGCTATGAAACACAGCTAAAAGTATACAATAGTACAATTGAGCCCACTATGTCTCCAAATATCCTGTTATGTGTCCACTTTTGTCCTGGAATTTGCCCTAGTAAAAGTAATGTTTTCCTTAAGAAATGGCTTGGAACTGATGGCAATCATGGAGGTACAAAGAGTTTGTTTACCATGCACCTCGAACTGTTATAACACATGATATGATGCATTCTAGTTTCTCACCACAGAAGGCAAAAGTATATGGGGCATCTTCTAAAGGGAAACAAATGTGAACCCCCCCAAAATGGCTTAAAATCTCTATCTTATATTGGCACTTATGTTTAGGGAAAGAAAACAGTTTATAAAGATAAAAGGAAGTTTCTTGTAAAAGCCCTCTGTTTGTAGATCGGCTGAGCTGCCTTGATCCCTTTCACTGCCCTTTAACAAAAGAACAAAAAACAATTGAATCAGCACTAGGTGAAGGTGATGGTAATTAATGCATGACTTGATTATAAGATTTAGCAAAGAATCTATGTTATATGCTTTTATAAGATTCTTTTATGATCTTTTAATTCTGTACTCTTAGTATTCTAAGCAATACTTGTTTGTGTTTAGTAAAAATTGATTTTAAGTATAAGTAAATCATTTGTCACTATGTAACCACATGCACGGCCAATCGTGGAGTTCCTGGCTTCAGCCAGGTGACTGCAGGTTTCAATGAGTAATGATCGTTGAAAATGTTTTCCTTAGGATTGTTTTTTGTATTCTCTTAACCATGATGTAAAAATGAAACAATTGGATATTGTGGAAAAGCTTGTGATAATTTGTGTATAAAGAAGGCAGCTTTTCTGAGTTGTCCATTATGAGCATCATGCCATAGTGGTCCGTGTCTTATCTTTTCCTCTTATAGTCTCGCCGATCCACGCATCCTTTGCAAGCTCTCAGCTGAAGCTGGTCTCCGGCAAGTTATGTTTATGAACTGAGAGATTTCTGATGTCACTCAGAAAGAATGACATTGACCTCCTTACATGTGCAAAATGCGTGTCTTCCTAGTCCATCAAAAAGTTATAAGAAGTAAATGTCAAAGAAATGTTTAATTTTGTTAATGAGCCTTCAATTTATTTCTTGACTGAAAACAAAATAGGCAAAATGCTTTTGAATTGAGATTATGAAAAAAATGATGCAGATGGCATTGTTTACATTACAAAAAAATCAAAGAGAGATTTAACTGACCTAAAAGCATTGCTAACAAGCAGATGATTGTGGAGGAAAGAGTTTTTAAGTGACTTGTTTATTTTACTCGAGAAAGAAAGAGAGCGAGCGAGCGAGCGAGAGATCTCCCATCCATAGTTTACATTCTAAATGTCCACAACAACTAAGATTACACCAATAAAAATAGAATGGAAGTCAAAATCAGATCTCCTATATAGGTAGCAAGAATCCGACTATTTAAGCCATCATGTTCTGACAACCTGGGTGTGCAATACCAGGAAATTGGGATCAGGAACACATCCTGAACTTGAACTCTGATAAGGGATGCTAGCATCCCAAACCACCAGACCCAGGGCCCATCCCTGGAGAAAACATCCCTAAAAGTCACCCAACAGAAGACCTTTTCATCCATAGAGGGACACGGGCCTCTTAACTGCTTTGTGTCTTTGGACTCAACTAAAAACTAAAATGTAGTGTACAGCAATCTTTCAATCAAAAAAGTGTTGTCAGACACTGAAAATCACTGTTGTTCCTGTTGTTTAACAACTGATACAGATATTCTGCTAATAATACTGTACTTCTTAGTTTGAACACATTTTTCTTTCTTTCTTTTTTTTTTTTTTCATTTTCATTGTGAGTTTCATTGTGAGTTTCACTCACCAAATGCCTGAAAGAGCCAAGAACTGGGCTAGACTAAAGCCACAAGACTCCATCTGTGTCTCTCTTGTGGATGGCAGGGGCCCAAGCACTTGAGTCATTTTCTACTGCCTCCCAGGATGCATTAACATAAGACTGGATCGGAAGTGAAATAGCTGGGATGCAAACCAGCCTTCCAATTTGGAATAAAGATAAACACAAATTATGGTTTAATCTGCTGTACCACAAGCAACCCACACACTCAGTGTCATGTATTGTTACTCTTTACTGTGAAATTGTAATGGAATAAGGAACATGTGCCATATTGGTAACATATTCAAACTCAGGAATGATGGTGATGCCAAATAAACAGATTGTGTACATGACTAATAGTGACACCTTTGCTTTTGATAGTTTAATGTTTATAAACTTTGGTTAATGCACAAAATTATTAAAAATGTGTATAAAATTATATTCAGTTTATTTGTATTAGATGTGAATGAAACATGAGCTTCATGTTTACCCTGTTGGTGGGAATGTAATTACTCCCAATGTGGTAAATTGAAGGGAGGATAAAAAAAAAAACTAAAGATAGAACTACTCAGATAAAATACTTTGTAAATGGGATCCAGCAACCTCACTCCCCAATATATATTTAAAGTAAATGAAACCAGTATGCCAAATAAATTGCTGCATTCATATACCATAACAGCATATTCACAGGAGACAAGATACAGAAACAGTGTAAATGTCCATTTATTGATGACTGAATATATATAATGGGCAGTATATACACAGTGGAATATTATTTGGCCACATAAAGAATGAAACTTTGTCATTCACATGGATATAACTGAAAGTCACTTTCTTAAACGAAACAAGCGAAACACAGAAAGGTAAGAATGACATGATGTAATTTATATGAAGATTCTAGAAGAGTTTATCTCATAGAAGTTAAAAGTACAATAGTGATCCACATGCAGTGGAAGTCAAGGAGAGAGGTCTACAGAAAAGTGGACCAATGGGTACTATGACAGTTACATAGAAGTAAGAAATTCTGATTTGTATTGCACAGTAAGGGGATATAGATGATGATATTGTGCACATATTTTTCTTAGAAAAATTAGAAGAAAAGTTTTTTTATCTTTTTCATAATAAATGTGAAATTTTGACAGATGTGTTTATCCTGATTTAGTATTATGTGGTATATACATCTATGGAAACATTGTATGGAACTGCATAAGAAGTAAATATTTGAGTCAGCTACTATTGGTGGGAATATAAACTAGGGCAACCATTATGGAAGACAGTATGGAGACTCCTGAGATGTTTGAAAACAGATCTATCATGTAACCCAGCCATCCCAAACCTGGAAATATATCCAAATAAAATGAAATCAGTCTATCAGAGAATATTTGTGCCCCCAGTTAATAGCAGCTCAACTCACAATTGCTAAGATATGAAATCAACCCAGATGCCCATCAACTGATAACTAGATAAAGAAAATGGTGCATATATACACAATGAAATACTAAACTTTGTAAAAAAAAAAAAAAAGAAAATCTTGATTTCAGCATATAAATAGTTGCAATTGGAAATGTTATTCTTAGTGAAATAAATCTTAGTGAAATAAATAAATAAATAAATAAATAAATGTTATTCTTAGTGAAATAACACCATGTTTTCCCTGATCTGTAATTACTAACACAGAGAGCACAAAAAGTGTACTTAAAGTCAGATGGACATCCTATTATTTGATTAGCGTTTGCAACCTTTTTAATAATTCTGATGCATAAAGTTATTTTTCCTAGTTGGAATGGATGGCTACACTGAGCCCATGATTGGGAAGTGAAATGAAAACATAACATTGTAAAAACTGGATAAAAAGCTGAGTCTTGGGGTAGGCCTGATAGAAGTTTTCAGGAGTCTCCCTGACTAGGCTGCAGCACCTGCTGGTGCACATGAAAGCTGGGGCTGAATGGAGCTTGGCTGGGCTAGGCTGCAGCAACCACAAGCTCATGTGAAGGCGGATTTGGGGGTTCACACCTGTAAGGGGTCCACAGGGTACTCCCTAAATAGGCTGCAGAACCCAGGAACTGGATATGACAGTGGGCTGTGTCAGGTTCCAGTACCTGATGGCACATGCACAGGCTAGATCTGCCAGTTAACCTGGTTGGGGTTCTTGGGAGGGGGTGTGTCATTCTGACCAATCCACAAAACCTGCAGGCCCATGGCAAGCCTGAGACCGAGGGCAGTTATGGATAGGCCAGGCTGCAGCACCCATTGGCACATGTGAGAACCAGATATGGGGACCAACTAAACAAGGGGCTCTTAGGAGTCTTCCCAAAATGGTCCGCTCCACCTGATCCCCAACCTCAGAGTACATCACATGAACGTCTGGTCTGGCTTTGGAGCCCATGTTGTGGTACTAAGCTGTCCCCATTGCTGACTGAGGGTAATGAGAGACAACTCAGCAGAATGCACACAAAAGACAGGATAGCCAGTTTCTCTGACTCAACAAAAAAACGTTGAATGCCTCACCAAAAATTTGGAAGTTGAACAATGTTACAGGACAAATTCTCCACCAAGCCTATGGACATACTGAAACAGACATAGATAGCCAGCAGGTATGAGAAGTGGTATCTCATACCTTGTGCAATGAAGTCAACAGCATCTCAGAACAATCAAGACTACTCAAGTAACACCATCAGGCCAGTCGTCCTCCTCCCATCAGGGTCCTGGGGACAAAGCCAGTCGCGTTGACCTGATCTGGCAGCAAGTGGAGGTACAACAACTTTCCCATTTCCTCCCCACAAACACCCCCTGCAGTCACAGAAGAGAGGGCAAGGTCTTTTCCCTCACTTTCATTCCCACTCTACTCCACCCCATCCCTTCCCATCCCACTCAGAGACTTGCACAGATTTGCAATCCTCCCGTCTATTTAACAAGCCTTTAAAATAAATACGTTTATCTTTTTGAAAATTAAAAATTCCTCAGCAGGCAGCAGGAAGCATAGCGTGAGAATTATTACTCTGATGCTAACTCTGTGTTGTGAAATTTGTTCACTTTACATAAATAAAAAGCTATAATAAGCAAAAATTAAAATAAATATTAAAAATTAAATTTCATGTTTAGATTCATCTAATCCCTAATACAATTCATTATGCATGTGCAAATATTCAAACACTCAGAATTATCTAAAATCTGAAATACTTACCCTCCTAAGCATTATATATAATAGATATTCAACATGTAAGTTCTATAATCTTGTATTTATAGAGCCTTAATACTATTCATTAAGTCCTTGCTGATATAACTCTGGTTTTTGAAAGTAAATTGAGATCTGGATTTTGTAATAACTGCCTGAAAGCCAAAATGGCTTATCTTGAATTCCCTGGTGATTAAATGATTGAGACTCTATTCCTAAGAGAAAAAGAGTGAATAGGTAATACCTATTCTAAAAAATATAAAGCACATTAAGTAAGATAAGGACACCTTTGAAAGGTAAATATTGATATTTTCAATAGAAAAATATATGTCTGTTCATTGCTTTTGTAGATTAAAGTGATCTTATTTGGGTGAAATGCTAATGTTAATGATTGAAATGACAATTACTTTTTCATTATCTTTAGCACTAAGACACTATCTTTTAACAGCCTATATAGCAACACTAGGTTCTAGAACTACTTCAGTTTCCATTATAGAGGATGAGCACTACAGCTGTGCTCCAGTGGGTAAATAAACAATTGTAAGACTTCAGTACACTTCTCTACTATTTCATGCTGAGAAAACCCAAAGAAAAAATAAAAAATGTTTTCTTTTTAGAAAAACAATAGAAGTCTGACCATGTTATAGCTAATTTTTATTGTTCACTCACTTTGTTTTAAGAATTTGGGTGTCATTTATTATGTGTAAGGATAAAAGTTTTATAAACATTTCAAATAGTGATAATATGTATTTAATGAAAACTACCTAATTTAGAGTCAGATTCATATTTTAAGGTAGATATTGTTCAATTGATTGTGACTTCCATAAACAGTGAATTATTGACTAATTAATTGACATAAAAATGAAAATGAAGAGGATTAGACTTTGGCAGTTTTTTTTTTTGTATTTGTATTGTTGTTATTTTCCATAGTGTGGTTTTGTAGGTATAGGGATTCCCTTCTATACTTATCCTTCCTCCTTCTCCTTTTCTCCCAGCTCACTATGTTCCTCTATATTATTACAGCAACAGTCACAAGTCCAATATCTGCTATTTAAGTGCATTATGGCATTGTAAGTATAGACAATGGTAGAAAGTCTAGTGTCAGATTGTCAAAATGTATTTATCAGCTTTCTTGGGAGTCCTTTTATTCAGGAATACAATTGCATACTACAATATATCTTCACTTCTCAGTATGCTAGTCTCCATTATACAGTTCATCTGTGAGAATATATGTATATACTTGGTCACCTACATATCTATTTGTTTTGTATTTTGAACGAAGGTTGCCTTATATCAGAGAGAACATAGGGTATTTGTCCCTTTGGATCAGGTTTATTTCACTGAACATGATGGTTTCCAGCTGGGATCATGTTGTTGCAAGTGGTAGAATTAATTTTTTGATGTATTTATTTATTTTTATTATTGTTTTATGATACAATTCCATAGGCTCTGGGATTTCCAGTCCCCCACCCCAAGTTCACCCCTGCCCCATTGAAATCCTCTCTAGCATTACAATGGATGGTCCTTCATGAACCATTTTATTGCAAATGGTACGTTTAATTCTTTTTAATGACTGAGTAGTATTCCATGGAGTAGATGTATCACAGTTTCTTTATCCATTCCTCTTTTGATGGGCATCAGGGATGTTTTCATGTCTACTAATATACAGCTTGGGATACCGGCATTCCATATCAGAGTGCATGGTTTTAGCCTGCCTCTGTTTTCAATCCCACCTTATTACAGAGTATTACTCATAGACTCTGGGAAGCAGTCCATGATGGCTCCCTGCCACTCACGTGGAAAATAAGATTGAGTTACTGGCTTCTGTAGTCTGACCCTACCATAGCTGCTGTAGGCATTTGAGGAATAAAAAAGTGGATTGGACGTTTGTGTCTTTCTGTGTGTATATGTGTGTGTGTGTGTGTGTGTGTGTGTGTGCCTCTCCAGGTTTCAAATAAATAGAACAAATAAAACACTTTATTAAAAATTCCAATGTGAGGGGCTGGCGTAGCAGCTTAGTGGCTAAGTTTCTCACCTTGAATGCGCTGGGATCCCATATGGGCACCACTTCTAATCCTGGCAGTCCCATTTCCAATACAGCTCCCTATTTGTGGCCTGGGAAAGCAGTCGAGGATGAGGACGGGCCATAGCCTTGAGACTCTGCACGCTTGGGAGACCTGGAAGAGGCTCCTGACTCCTGGCTTCAGATTGGCTCAGTTCCAGCTGTTGTGGTCACTTGGGGAATGAATTGATGGATGGAAGATCTTCCTCTCTGTCTCCCTTCCTTTCTGTATATCTGACTTTGCAATAAAAATAAAATAAATCCTTTTTAAAATTGCCATGTTCGCCGGTTCTAATCCCGGCAGCTCCACTTCCCATCCAGCTCCCTGCTTGTGGCCTGGGAAAGCAGTCGAGGACGGCCCAAGGCTTTGGGACCCTGCACCTGTGTGGGAGACCTGGAAGAGGTTCCTGGTTCCCGGCTTCAGATCGGCATAGCACCGGCCGTTGCGCTCACTTGGGGAGTGAATCAGTGGACAGAAGATCTTCCTCTCTGTCTCTCCTCCTCTCTGTATATCTGACTTTATTGCTTCTCGGCCTTTTGGCTAAGATCAAGTGTAGTATCTGTATATCTGACTTTGTAATGAAAATAAATAAATCTTTAAAAAAATAAAAAAATAAATTGCCATGTTGAGATATTGAAAAAAATTAGTTTTACACATATTGTAAATACCTAATATCATATTCAACTTAGCAAAGCTACTTCTTAAATTATTATTTCTTACAGAAAAGATTGCAGGAAGTATACCAGCAAAAGAAATATAATCAGGTTTAGGTGGTGGTAGATGGTCTGGGAGCCCTAGCAGTGGGAGATCTGGTAGGCCAAGCCCACTTAGGCTTGGGAAAGCCCTTGGTCTGCTTGGTGGCATTGGCTTCCCCTTATGTTCCCAATGTTTGGAAAGTTGTCTTTTATAATTTCATTGAATACCTCCTGAAATTCTTTCTTTCTACTTCAGGAAATCCTATAATTCTAACATTCGATTTTTTTTTTTTATGGTGTCATTCATTTCTTGGATATATTTCTTGACTTTATTCAGATTCTCTTCCATATTTCTAATTAATCGTGTGTTCTCAAATTGGTTGTTTTCCAATTCTGATATTCTTCCTTCTGCAGCATTCATTCTGTTGTGGCTTTCTATTGTGTTCTTTAACTGAAGTATTTCAGTGGACCTGTTTATAGATTCTATCTTTGTGGTGATTTATTCCTTAAATTCCTTGAGTTCTTGCCATCATTTCTCATTGTCTCTGAAGAGTTTTATGATTTATTATTTTTTTTTTTTGTATTTACTGTCTGGGAGATCCTCAGTATCTTCATCCAGCAGCTCTAAGATTGATATGATCTTTTGTTCGTTTTTGAGGGAAACTTCCTCTTTTTTATGTTGTTTCCTCTTTCTTTGTTGCTCTTCGCCATGGTCTTCCAGCTCTGTAGGCTTTCTTTTTCCTGTTGGTAATGTGCGTGCCCCTTGAGCCTTCAGTCTCTGATATTTTGCTGGAGTTCTCTGGGGTGCCTGTCTGGGGTCAGGGATGCTGCTGAGGCACAGGGACACCTGCTGTGCACCTCTTTGGAAGGGCTCCTCTCTGACCTGTATTCTTTAAGTTGGCAGATGGGGCGTGAGGATCAGGGCAAGCGGTGGACCAGGCTGGCATGTGCCAACAGCTAGAGGTTTGTGTGGCCAGAAATTTGCACTCTCCTATTTGGCATATGGGTCTAGACTCTGATGCCCAGGTATCCTGTGCCTCCCTCTTACGTGGTCCTGGTATCTCTCCAGGGGGTTTAGGTCACAGACCTTTCAGGTGTTGGCAGACTCAGTTCTAGCTCTGTGTGTTCCTCTCTCATATGGTCCAATGGCGTGACCTCTTTGTTGAATTGGCGGGGGTGCCCGATCAGGTGCCTGTGGGTTTCTCCTCAGGTTTTGCTCTATGGGTTCCTTTGCCTCTCCCTGTACTGGTTTGAAACTCGTCAGGCTTTTGTCTGTGGCCTGGGATGCCTTCCTATAACTGGTCTGTGTTCACCCTTCTATGTTGCTGGCTGCAATCCTGAATGTTTTCAGCAGCTCTTCTTGTCTGCCTGGCACCCACCTCCCTCCAGTGGATTCCAGGGAGCCTTGATCTCCTCTCCTGGCAATTCTCTTTCACTGGATCCTGTTCCAAAGCTCTGTGTACCAGCTACACCAGCTTCTGCGATCGGCCATCATGTTGTCTCCCAGGCTGATTCATTTTCAAGCCAGCTTCATGCTGCTAATTAGCTCTGGAAAGCAATAGACGACCCAAGGGCTTGGGCCCCTGCCATCCTCATGGCAGGCCTGGGTGCAATCCTAGGCGCCTGATTTAGCCAGGGCCAGCCCTGGCCATTCTGGTCATCTGGGTAAACGAAATAGAGATTGTCTCTCTCTCTCTCTATCTCTTTCTCTCCCTGCTCCAGGTGTCTTAACTTTATAACTCTGCCTTTTGAATAAATAATTTTTAAATTAAAAGAGCATGCTTACTTTCTACAATTTTTCTTCCAAGATACAGAATTCTAAAATATAAAAATGTAAAGAATAGACCTCTGCTTCATCCCAATTTTAAATGTGCATAACAGGTTGATTGAAATAAACCAGGCACAGAAAGACAAATATCATGCTTTCCTTTATATTTATGAGCTAAAATTTTAAAAATCAGAAAAAAAAAAAAACCCCACAAAATTTTGCTGTGAATGCACTGTTTTGTCAGGCTTTCACCATTTCATTCTGTACTGTTTTTCACTGTGCCAAATCACAACTGGACCCATAATCTGTATTTCTGCTGCCATTCCCTATTCCAGCTTACTCAAATAAAAAGTTCTGGAATTATTTTTCATGAACTGTTTTCATGAGCATGTCTCTGCTAAAGAATTTATAACCGAGCAGGTATTGCTGTGCAACAGGTTAAGCTTTCACTTGGCACAACCACATTCTGGAGAAGTGCCTGGGATTAATCCCTGCCTCTGCTTATACTCTAGCTTCTTGCTAATGCGCACCTCTGGGGAAAGTAATGCTGGAACAAATGCCTGCGCTGCCACCCACGAGACAGACTTGGCTAGAATTCTTGGTTTCTAGCTTCAGCGTGGCCCAGCCCTAGCACACATTTCTCTCTCTCTCTCTCTCTCCTTTGTTTCTCTTAAATACAAATGCAGCATTAACATATTCCATTTGTAAATCAATAAAGATTAACTTTAGATAAAGAATCTAGGTGCCACATGTGTTGGGGCCATGGAGGTAAGTGACTACTTGGAATGTCTGCATTCCATAAGAGAGTGCCAGTTTGTGTCCTGGCTCTTCCACTTCCAATACAGCTTGCTGTTTAATGTAGTTGGGAGCCTGAAGATGACAGTTCAAGTATTTGGGTTTCTGCCACCCACAAGGGATACCTGATTGCTTGCTTTGACCTGGTGCAGTCCTGGCTATTGTACATATTTTGGGAGAGAAACAGCATATGGAATATCTCTGCCTCTGCTTCCCTAAGCCACTTTACCTTTCAAATGCATGCATACACATTTTTAAAAGATTTACTTCAGGCTATTAACCAGTTGTCCCAACAGCATTTATTGGACAGACCTTCCCATTTGCCTGGATTGTCGTTTGTCTTTTTGTCAAAGATTATTTGGCTGTATCTGTGTGGGTTCCCTTCTGGTGTTTCTATTCTGCTCCATTGATCTTCCTATCTTTGTGCCAGTACCAGGCTGTTTTGATAACCACCGCCCTATAGTATGTCCAGAGGTCTGGGACTGTGATTCCCCCTGCTAACTTCCTGTTCCTCAGGATGGTTCTGGCTATTCGTGGTTTTTTGTGTTTCCAGATGAACCTATGCTAAGGGAACCATAATGCTAAGGGAAATGAGTCAATCCCAAAAGGTTAAATACCACATGTTTGCCTTAATTTAAGATGATATGATGTTATGTATAACATGTTATGTTATGAATGTTATATGTTATGTATAAACTAAAATTGAAATGTCAATGAGGTGGTCACAGAAGGTGGTTAAGAACTTGCATTTATTTTTAACATATTGGTTACTCATTATTATGTCAATTAATTCCATAATGATGTAAATTTTTGCTGATGGTATGTTGGAGTTTTTAATTGATCGGAATGATACTCTGCTGGCTCTGTCTTCAGACCAGAAAGGGTATACCTAAGAAGCCGTTGAACTTGACTGGGCAATAAGATGCTGGACTCTATGTTTGGTATACGCTTGCAATGGGGGAATCTCAACTGAACTTGAGCTGTGGTTATGCAACAAGGTGGAGGAATCCACCATGGTGGGAGGGTTTGGGGAGGGGTAGGGAGAACCCAAGTACCTATGAAACTGTGTCACCTAATACAATGTAATTAATGAATAAAAAAAAGATTTACTTATTTTTATTGGAAAAGCAGATATATATAGAGAGGAAGAGAGACAAAGAGGAAGATCTTCTGTCCGATGATTCACTCCCCGAGTCACCGCAATGGCCGGAACTGCACTTATCTGAAGCAAAGAGCCAGGAACTCTTCCGGATCTCCCATGCGGGTGCAGGGTCCCAAGGCTTTGGGCTGTTCTTGACTGCTTTCCCAGGACACAAGCAGTGAATTGGATGGGAAGTGGGGTTGCCGGGATTAGAACTGGCATTCGTATGGATCCTGGCGCGTTCAAGGCGAGGACTTTAGCTGCTAGGTCACCACGCCGGACCCATGAATACACATTTTTAAGAAAAGAATTTATAGCTTTTGCTGCTGGCTTCCATCTGACATGTGTTTTTTCCAACTCAATTTTAATCAGTCACTGTATCCACATCTTGCTCATGTCCATCTTCATGCCTCTGAATAGTCTTTTCACCTCGTTTTTTACAGAATTATATTAATTCCTGGAGCAAATTCTCCTGAGGTTGCTTTCTTCAACTGTTCCATACTGCTAATATTACTGCTTTATTTGACATGTTTCTAACAGGTTTCTGCACACACATCATACATATACTGTATACAGTTTTGTTTTGGTGATCAGTCATTAATTTCTCTTTATGTATTCTCATGTTTCATATACATGCTTTTCTCTTCTTTTTGTAAATGAATTTTGTTACTTAAGGTTTTCTCTTTTTAGAACTCCAAAAGAATACAGATATGCATAGAGATAATCTTTATGAAACACTCTATGGATAAGCAAATTAATCAATATCTAAGACATTAGTTCTCACTCCTGACAGATCATCAAAATCACCCTGGGCTCATTCACAGAATGAGTGATTGGCATAAAATAGAGCACTGACAATTAAGTTTTTATAAAATTTCATAGATGATTCTACTTTATAATGAGTATTGAAAACGTGTTAAGCAGTAATATATACATAGTTGTGAAAGTAATATACATTGATAGAGTACTAAAATAAAATATATCTATATATTATATTGTCTCTCTTCTTGTACAACATTTTAAAATTGTCTTGACAAAAAAAATAAGGCATTTCTTAACAACAATATGGTGAAATTGTCCTCACTATTCCTAAAAAACACTTTCTGTTCCACTTCACTGTGGCAATTCCAGGGGCCAAGTTGCACATTTTCCAAATTCTTCTGTCAGAGATAGAACCTCAGGAATAAGATAATAATAATAATAGACATGACCACTCCTTTTGTTTTATTATCATTTTAAGAGCTTACATGAAGAGTAGTATTTCTCTGAGGACAGAACATTAGCATAGGTATTGCCTCCAGGTCAGGTATTTTTAGGCATACAGCCTTTAAGACAACTCTGAAATCATAGCACATGTTACCAAGTATCAAATGGTGATACTGATTTAAGAGTGTTTGACAGGATAGTTTAAGGACAAAAGAATTCACTGGAGCTGTAATGGCTCAGAATACTGAAATATCATCACTAATCTCAGCGGTCTTTAAGAATTAGTAATACAAAATAAGACTCACCTATGTTTTACATTCAACAATGATTAAAGATTTACTATAGTGCCATTCACTGTATTAAGAATGTAGGTACGGGCCCAGTGTGAGAACCTAGCAGCCAAAGTCCTCGCTGTGAACACGCTAGAAACCCATATGGGTGCTGGTGCTAATCTCAGCAGTCCTGCTTCCCATCCAGCTCCCCGATTGTGTCCTGGAGAAGTAGTCAAGAACGGCCCAAAGCCTTGGGACCCTGCACCCACATGGGAGACCTAAAAGAAGCTCCTGGCTCCTGGCTTTGGATTGGCTCAGCTCCAGTAGCTGTGGCCCCTTGGGAAGTGAACCATCAGACAAAATATCTTCCTGTCTCTCCTCTCTATATATCAGATTTTCCAATAAAAATGAAAATGAAAAAAACTTTAAAAAATGCAGATACATCAATGCATTGACCTTAAGAACTTCAAAGTGTGATAGAAAGGATATAGACATGCAAACATGCATGAAAATAAAGAAGTACATACACTAAGTGAGGAAGCTTGCAATGAACTCTGGAAAGTAATATGCAAAAGAGGTATTTAACCCCAAATCTTGGTAATACAGAAGATAAATTAGTAAAAATTAGCAATGTGGAGAAGAGATGGAGCAACATTTCTTGGTAGATAGAATGATAAAAGAATGGCACATGAAGAGGGCAACGACTGCTAGGGTGATTGGAAAGGTGAACTGTAAACAGCCAACTGAAGAGGTTGAACTTTGTCTTGATTCTGAAGATTTCTAAACAAGGGAATAATAAGTAGGCTTGTATTTTTTTTTCAAGTCAGACAACAATGTATGTGTATTGGAGGCAACAATGGATGGGTATTGAAATGAATGTTTATTACAATTGCACAAGACCAAGTAGGAATCCAATACAATGACAACAAACTAGGCTAGGGTAAAAAGGCTTAAACTGAGAATACAAATAGAAATTACAGATGTATTAAAAGAGGCACATATTAATATATATGTATATGTATTTAGTAGATGAACATGAGATATAGAAACATGGAAAAGTTTGGTCAGCACTTATATAAAACAAAAGAATCATAAGCTTTGGGACAAAAATAAGACAGACAAATGAGGAGTCAATACATCAAGAGGCCATGAAAGAATTGCCACTGTTGGGCCAGGGCGATCACCTAGCAGCATGTGCATAAGCTGGTTGGGGCGAAGGGCTGTGCCAGACGCTATATTGGCAAGCACACACAAGAATCAGGTCTGGGATCACCGCAAATGAAGTTTCTTTAGAGATCTCTCCAACTGAACTGCTGATTTCAGAACCCCAATCAGGAAGAGACTGTCAGCCAGTGGATTCTGAAGAGATTTCATTGTGATTGGAACTGTGAAATTGGCAGCAATTCAAAACCGCTTGAGAAGTACCCTTGAGCATGCCTCACATCGGGGACCTGGTTTGTGTGGGAGGCTGGGTGGGGCTTCTTCCTTTGTTTCTCCGCTGACCCCAGATACAGGGATAAAAAGTGACAATACCAGTGTGGAAACAATGGTATTATCCACTTTTCTTAATCCTAAGTAAGATTATTAAAAAATAAAGAAAGAGAAAGAAAGAAAGAAAGAAAGAAAGAAAGAAAGAAAGAAAGAGAATAAAGAAAGAAAGTCATCCACTTAAATACACTGGGATTCTGTATGGGCACCAGTTCTAATCCCGGCAGCCCCACTGTCCATCCAGCTCCCTGCCTGTGACCTGGGAAAGCAGTCGAAGACGACCCAAAGCCTTGGGACCCTGGACCCATGTGTGAGACCTGGAAGAAGCACCTGGCTCTTGGCTTTGGTGTGGCTCAGCTCCAGCCATTGTGGTCACTCTGGGGATGAACCATCGGACAGAAGATTTTCCTCTCTGTCTCTCTTTCTCTTTGTATATGTGCCTTTCCAATACAAATAAATAAATCTTAAAAAAAAAAAAAAAGAATTGCCACTGTTTATCCAGGGAATACAAATTGAGAAGGGTCAAAGATTCAGAACTGACCATAGTTACTTCAGGAATGTTTGTGGTATCCAGAGATGTAAGGACAAATCCAGGAAATAATTATATCTTAGAAAGCAAAAGAAAATGTTTTGAGGTGGAAGGGGTTAATATCCACCAACACTACAGAGATCAAGGGCAGAAAAATGTCAACTGGCCTTAACAGTAATGAAGTCACTAATCACCTTGCTAAGGGTCCATTTGTAGCTAGAGCTGATGAATAAATTACAAAACAAAAC
Source organism: Ochotona princeps (assembly GCF_030435755.1). Classification (NCBI taxonomy): domain Eukaryota; kingdom Metazoa; phylum Chordata; class Mammalia; order Lagomorpha; family Ochotonidae; genus Ochotona; species Ochotona princeps. The sequence continues at coordinate 37,645,268 of NC_080865.1, forward strand.
AAAACAATTTAGAAGTGAATGAGATGGAGGAAAATAATATCAACTACAGCTTTGTTTGGGTGGAAATAGGTCGGTGTGGCCCTCAGGCCTAATGGCCAACAGGTTCTGGCAAGATCAGCACCACCAGCAACCTAGTCATATAGGACACCTGGTGCCTCCCAAATCCTGGGAACCTACTCCAACCAGAAGTGGGAGAAAGGTTGTGCAGACAATGGTGCAGCCTAAGCATGGTATCACAGGAGGTGGAGTCTGGTAGGCCACGAGCTGGGGGGTATATAGACCATGGTGGAAATCTAGCATAAGAACCCAGAACTGGAAATCGCTGGAGGGAGTGGCATACGTGACTGCAAACAAAGAGCCATGTACCAACTGCAATAAGTAAAATAGAATTGTAGACCTGTGGGTGACACAGCTTAGAAACTTGCCACAAGAAGAAGAATCTGCTAACCAGAAGTACAATGACCAAGAGCAAAGACAAAATGAATATTATGGAAGATTCTCCTGCAAAGGAGCAAAACCCTTTGCCATCCTCAGAGTTCACTGAGGAAGACATTGAGAAAATAGGGGATATAGAATTCAAAACACTTGTTATAACATTTCCTATCAACAATGAGAAGCACGTCAAGCAGGTTTTCAAAGAATTTAAGGAATATGTCACACTGGAAATGAATCCGATGAAAGCTGATATATCAGAAATCAAGAATACAGTGTAGCAAATTAAAAGTGCAGTGGAGAGTCTCCAAAATAGAATGGAAGAAGCAGAAGAAAGAATCTCACAATTAAAAGATACTTCCTGTCATCAGGGGGAAACAAACAAAAAGCATGAAGCAGAGCTGGATCAGGCCAAAAAAAAGTATTCAAGAACTGAAAGACACTATTAAAAGGCCGAATATAAGAGTTATGGGAGTCACGGAGGTGCAGAAAAAGATGCTGGGTTTACAAATGTATATTTAATGAAATAATAAGGGAAAATTTCCCTAATATGGAGAAAAAAATTGAGAAACAACATCCAGGAGGGGCACAGAACTCCCAGCAGGATTAACCAAAAGCTATCTTCACCAAGACACATGATAATAAAGCTCTCTTCAATTGAACCTAAGGAACAGATCCTTAAATGTGCACGTGAAAAAAATCAATTGACATATAAAGGAATGCCAGTTAAACTCACAGGAGACCTCTCACAGGAAACTCTACAGGGTAAAAGAGAATGGAATGACATATTCCAGGTTCTATAAGAAAAAATTGTTGGCCCAGGATAATGTACCCAGCAATGCTTTCATTTGTCTTTGAAAATGAAATCAAATTCTTCCACAGTAAAGAAAAGTTAAAAGAATATGCCTGTTCCAAACCTTCCTACAAAGGATACTTCAAGATGTTCTCTTGACAGAGAAGAGGAATAATGCCCACCAAAACCAAGGGCAAATGCCAAAAACATCCCAGTAAAATCACAAAAGAAGACTGAATCACTGAACAACCCATTGCTAAAATTATAGGACCAAATTACCACCTATTCATACTAACCCTGAATGTAAATGGCTTAAACTCATCAATCAAACGTCATAGATTAGTAGGCTGGATTAAAAAACAAAGCCCATCTATTTGTTGCCTACAGGAGACGTATCTTACCGCCAAAGATCAGGGGAAACTATAACTCTTGGATTTTGATTTTTTTTGTTGTTAGTTTCATCTCTTCAAAACACTTTCTTCTGATTCAGTTTTTCACTGACTCATAGATCATGTAGTAGCATCATTTCCTTCAAGAAGATCCCTGATTTTCTTTTTCATTTCTTCAACGACACGTTAGTCATTCAGTAGCATGTTATTTAACTTCATGGTGTTGTTAATTTCTTCTTTTTTTTTCCTTCCTGTTGTTGATTACGTTTTTTGGCTTTTCATTTAAGGGGATGTATAGTAATGGTGTAATGGAAACTATCATATTTAGCAGCATGTTATTTAACTTCATGGCATTGTAAATTTCTATTTTTCTCCCTGTTGTTGATTATGTATTGTGGCTTTTCATTTAAAGGGATGTATAGTAACTGGGTAATGGAGACTATCATATGCCGATGTGAGGATATAATGCAGTATACATCTCTACTTGCAGACACTAAAGGACTCCCAGTGAAACTGTTCACTGTATCTTGACAATAGGATGCTGGACTCTGGCATTGTCCATGCCAGCAATGATGGACATATCATTGTGTATGAAGAACTATACTATAGTAATGATATAGAGAAACGCTGTGACGGAGTAGGGAATTGAGGAGGTGATAAGGGAAATGCCAAGGCCATGGAACTGTATCATAAAATGATAATAATAAAAAGAAGTAAAAAAAAAGAAGAAGAAATGAATGAGATGACTAAACCAGCACAGATCTCCTTTTCAAGAAGCTTGACTTTGAGGAAAACAGAGAGAGGATGACAGCTAAATGGGAAGTTACAACAGTCTTATACTTTATGCTTTTTTACTTATAAAGAAACTGACTCCTGATTTAAATATTTGACTTAGAGGAAGTGTGAATTTACCGATGTTAAGGATAATATAAGAAGCTAATAAAAATCAGATCCTTAATTGCTGCTCACACACTGATGTGTGATTATGAATTGAGCAATTTCCCCTTGTGCACGCAGTAATTGCTCATTATTTGAAATAGTTATGTTTTATGAAATTGTCACAAACACTGAGTTGATGAAATGGAAATAATTCTTTGAGAATATATAAAGCAATCTTCCAAAAGAATCTGGTTACACCATTTTCACCAGCCAATCAATACATGCTTTTATTTTATCTGTGCTTTTACTAAAGGTACATTGTTATAACTGATTCCTTAACTTCTAACTTGCTGTTCAAACTGTAGGGCATGCCTGAAGAAATTGTATCTAACACTTCTATTTTGTCCACATGGATCACCACAACATTTGTGCACCGATAAACTCTAGACAGTGAGTCAGCGCTCTGCTTTGGGAACCACTTTTAAACTGCCAATTCAATAAAAAGCACAGTAAGGGGGGGAAATGGATCACTAGTTTATGAAAAAACAAATTTTTTTATAGTGTAGGAGTTTATGCAAGGAGGCAAAACATCACATTGTTCTACCTCCACGGGGAGTATGCATGTTGAGCAATTCAAAATTTTTGTTATACAGAGCATGTCTGTAAATGACCGCCAAAGTACCATGACTATTGATTCTGGGATTTCAAGAATAATTGAGAGAGGAGATGAATTTGTAAATGCAGAATTTGTACATAATAAAAAATAATTGTATGCTCAAATAATTCAAGAATGACAAAGGGGAGGGAGCCCATTGTTGTTCCCTTCCTGAGTATAAATTCAGAATCAATCTCTTCTTAAAGAAAACAATGGCTAAACTTTACAAGTATACTGATAGATTATATTGGGAGTCAAGTTACAATCTCAACCATAGGAGATTCTTGTGCAGAAATGTGATAAATGGCACTTTTTTCTAGTTTCAAGCTATTCAGGTAGCTAGTATCTCTGAGATTTCCTAAAACTACAGGAATTAGATGTTTTTAAAATTGGCTCAAATTAATATCAAAATGCCTAAATGTAATTATTCTATGACTAAATGTGATCTAGCTAAAACAAAGCTAGGTGATTTATGTTATGAATGTTATATGTTGTGTACAAACTAAAATTGAAATGTCAATGAGGTGGTCACAGAATGTGGCTAAGAACTTGCATTTATTTTTAACATATTGGTTACTCATTACTATGTCAATTAATTCCATAATGATGTAAATTTTTGCTGACGGTATGTTGGAGCTTTCAATTGACTGGGATGATACTCTGCTGGCTCTGTCTTCAGACCAGAGAGGGTCTACCTAAGAAGCCGTTGAACTTGACTGGACAATAAGATGCTGGACTCTATGTTTGGTATATACTTGCAATGGGGGAATCTCAACTGAACTTGAGCTGTGGTTATGCAACAAGGTGGAGGAATCCACCATGGTGGGAGGGTTTGGGGAGGGGTGGGGAGAATCCCAGTACCTATGAAACTGTATCACATAATACAATGTAATTAATGAATTAAAAATAATAAATAATAAAAAAAGAAAAAAGCGCATTATTAATCTTAAGTAATTTCATTTTATTTCATATTGATTTTCTCCCATATAAAGGAAGTTACTTGTCAAAGTTAATTTAGCTAATACAAGACTGTTGGAAAGTGAAACAGTTTACATGCAACAGGTTAATCCCAGTAGAATACCTTTCCATGCTATATGAGAATATTTACTATCAAATACAAATTGAATAAGTAACCATCCAGTTTCTAAAATCTTAGATACAAGTGTATTATTTTTTATATAAAATTTTTGATTAGCCTAAGTAGTCCTTTCAACTGGAATAGTAAAAGAAAATAAACAATTTTGTGAACTCACAAATAACTTCCTAAATTAAAAGAACTACCTACATTAGTAGAAATTGTGACAGTTACCAAAAGCTAAATTATCACATGAACATTCTTGAATGAATTAAATAATTTAAATTATTCTTTCTACTTCATGTAAGTAATTTATTTCCTTATTATCATATGCATTTCCCTGAATGGCTCAACAATATGTTGGCTGTCCTTACACAAAGGTTAGGGTTAGGGTTCAAATGAATTACATAAGTATAAATAAATTACATAAGTATATTAAGTACTATGCAATTTGAAATTTATTTCTTTGTGATATTTGACACAGGATAATAGAATCCCCATACATCATTCAAAAATATGAGATTTTTATCTTCTAACCCAATAACTATTGGAGCTGTGAAGAAAATAAAAACAAAGGCAAACTTATAAAAGAGTGTGTACTAGCTCGGCCTCAACTGTTTCAAGCATTTTGGAAATGAATCAATGGGTGGAAGATCAGTACCCCTGCATTTCTTCCTCTCTCTTTTGCTCTGCCTTTCAAATAAATAAATTCTTTAACTTAAACAAGGCTTGTAGTAATTCTAGGTTCCAATCAATCTAGACATAATAATCAGAGCAATGAAAATAATTATTAAACACAGTGTACACTTGTTCACAGCAGTTCATTTTCACAAACATTTAAAGATATGTGCTTATCATATCAGACCTTTCTTGATTCTACATTTGTAAAACATACTTCTTGTCAAAATTCCCTGGTTTTCTGGGTTTTTAAAGTTTTTAAAAAGCATTTATTTATTTACATTGAAAAGGAAGAGTTACAACAAGAAAAAGAGACAGAAAGATCTTCCATCTGCTAATTCACTTCCCAAATGGCCGAATTGATTGGAGCTGAGCCAATATGAAGGCAAGAGCCCCGAGATTTTTCTAGGTCTCCCATGCAGGTGTAGGGCCCAAGACTTTCGGTCATTCTCTACTGCTTTCCCAAGTCACATGCAGGAAGCTGGATGTGAAGTGGATCAGCTATGACCTGAACCGGTGCCCATATGGAATGCTGGTGCTTGGAGGTGGAGGATTAGCCAGTAGAACCATCTCACTGAGCCCAAAGTAAAATAAATCCAAGGGTCCGGCACTGTAGCCTCATGACTGAGGGTCTCGGCTTGCATATGCTGGGATCCCATACGGGTGCTAGTTCGTATCCTGGCTACTCCACTTCCCATCCAGCTCCCTGCTTGTGGCCTGGGAAAGCAACAGAGAATGGTCCAAAGCCTTGGGACCCTGCACTTGCATGCGAGACCTGGACCAAGCTCCAGGCTCCTGGCTTAGCTCTGCTCTACCTTGGCCATTGCAGACAATTGAGGAGTAAACCAGAAGGATGGAGATCCTCCTTCTTCCTCTCTGTCCCTCTGAATTTCAAACAGAAATACAAATTTATTTTCAAAGTTGAAATAAAATAATTTCAAACAACACAGATAGGGTATGTGCAAAGTGAGTATAGTAAATATAAGGTATGGTATGTACATGTATCATTTATATTTATATATATTTTAAATCTTCTGTATGTTTGAAATTATTTTAAATAAGAAAAATAAAAATTTGTTTATATATTTGAAATTCAGGGGGAAAGAGAGAAGCAGGGAGAGACCTCCCATCCTCTGGTTTACTCCTCAAATTGTTGCAATGGGCCAAGGTAGAGCCAGGCTAAAGCCAGGAGCCTGGATTTCCATCCAGGTTTCCCATGTTGTCAAAGAGACCCAAACACTTGTGACATTTTCTGCTGCTCTCCCAAGTGCATTAGCACAGGTCTGGGTTGGAGGTAGAGCAGCCTCGGCTCAAACTGGAGCCCAGTTGACAGATTTACCCTCTATGAAAAAGTTTTGAAAACAATTTACTCAATCACCTCGATGTGTTAGTTTTCCTTATATTTTTAGTCTTTCAGATGAAAGATCTAGGAGATAAAAAATACTAAGTGATGTGTTCAAACTCAACTTTGTACTTGACCTTAAAGAAATCTGGAATATAGAGCCAGAAAGTAGGATTCTTCAATCTCAGTAGTATAAGTTGAATCCACTTGTGTTAAAAGAAAAAAAAAGAGAAATCAAATGTAGCAGAGTTTGAGCAAAGGATGATTGATTAATTGGGCAGCATGGCATACCAGTGGAGACTTCGGCAAGCTCTGCCAAGGAGTGTGAACACAGATGATTCATAGGCTGTACACAGAACCAATGTAGAGGGATCAGTTGATTGGCTACAACTGGGCATTTAATTTGGCCATGATGTGACGAGAATTTGCCAGATTTTGGTGTTGAGCTAGTAGCCTGTGATTATCTGAAACCTGGCTGCTAATAATTGTCTGAAACTCAGCTGTTTGATATCCTGCTAAGTTATGTTGTGGGTTTTCACATGTTGTTACACTGTGGGTCCATAAGTAGATACTCAGATATTGATGCATTCAGGCATGGCAGTTAAAATTTCATTTCCTATTTTTAATTCATTTCTTTTAAACTTGCCAAACTTACTTTCGGGAAGCGATTTATAATTAGTGAATTACACTCAAAGAACTCGCTTACAACTGGTCTCTGCCAATGTTCTGCACAGTCATTTTGCAATCTTTGTTACTTTGGAGTGATTAACGATGGATCATCTCCCAGGACTCCATGCTTCTAAGAGACTGAAGCACATGCTAATTAAAATGGTATCAGAAATATTACACTATGAATCCAATGCGCTAAACACAAATAAATACAAGCATAATATGAAAAACATCTGAAAAAGCTTATTGTTATAAAGTTGTATTTTGGGAGATTATTATCTTTGTATATTAAAATAATTTTGCATTTCCCATTATCTCCATCTGTATGGACCACACAGTTTCTACTTCTACTATTATTAAAAAGAAAAATATATCCAAGTGTTCTGGACATTTTCAGTGTAAAAAATAAAACAATAGGAAAAATCTATTAGACTATGTTTTAATACATTAAACTTCAATATAGGGCATCAAATTGAGAAAACAATATTTATCACTTTTTATTAATGGAATATTTAAACAACCAAAATGACAGACAATAACGAGATATTTAATTGTGAAAAGTAGTAAAAATGCCTGAGCAATGAGCACTTTGCTGGTGGCCTTTAACTCTGCATATTAAAATACAGGCTGGATAATTTCAAAATGGATTTGCACAGCAATAGCATCATCAAATTAGAGAAGCTTATCTGCCAACTAGACAGTTAAAAGAAAGTTCTTAATAAAACAAAAGGTTCTTCAGCAAACAAAGTAATCACTGACATTATGATATCAGGAGACTATTATATTATATAAGTATACACTTTGAGCAAATTAATAAAAACAAAGAAGAATCTGAACTTTCAGAGGACAGGGAGTCTGTCAACTATATGTTAAAAATATTTAAAAAATACTGCAAGGGCAAGCATTGTGATGCAGCTGATTAAGCTGCTGTCTGTAACGCTAACCTTTCATATGGGTGCCGGCTCAGGTCCCAGCTGCAACACTTTCAATCCAGTTTCCTGCTAATGTGCTTGGGAAAGCAGTGGAAAATGTGAAGATCCAGATGAAACTCCTACCTCCTGGCCCCATCCTGGCCATTGTGGCCACTTGGGAGTGAATAAGTAGTTGGAAGCTCTTTTCTGTCTCTCCCTCTTATTCTGGGACTCTGTCTTTCAAATGAATGAATATGTAAAAAGTATTACTGTAATTTTCCTATATTTTTCTGCACTCTGTTGCAGTAGCATTGGAAGGAGTAATTTATAACAGAAGTGGCAAAATGTTTCTAAAAAAGGTAAAATAGTATTTTAGGCTTTGTGATTCATATTGCCTTTGTTAAGACCACTTCTTGTTGCAGTGAGAAGCAGAATGAACAATACATTTTCAAAAAGGGCAGAGTTGGGTCCAGCGCAATGGCCTAGCGGCGAAAGTCCTTGCCTTGAACAAGCTGGGATATCATATGGGCACCGGTTCTAACCCTGGTGACGGTGACCCCGTTTCCCATCCAGCATCCTGCTTGTGGTCTGGGAAAGCAGTCAGGGACGGCCCAAAGCCTTGGAACCCTGCACCTGCGTGGGAGACCCAGAGAAAGCTCTTGGCTCCTGGCTTCGTATCGGCTCAGCTCCAGCCGTTGTGGTCACTTGGGGAGTGAATCATCGGACAGAGGATCTTTCTCTCTGTCTCTCCTCCTCTCTATGTATCTGACATTCCAATAAGAATAAATAAATCTTTTAAAAAGGGCGAAGTTTATTTTTTGAATAAAACTTAATTTATAAGGCAGTCTGTGGATCAGGTTTGGATGTATGATAAAACATTTCTGATAACCCTTTATCAAGAACAAGTGTCATGGAATGGTTGAAAGAAAAGCATTGCTAAAAATGCTCCAGGAAATCACCTTTAAGAGAGTACAAGAGGCTGGCATTGTGGTGTAGCAAATTAAACCACTGCATACAACGCCAACATCCCATATAGGCATTGACTTGTGCCCCAGCTACTCTACTTACAATCCATCTCTCTATTAATGTGCCTGGGACAGCAGTGGAAGATGGCCCAAGTGCTCGTTCCCCTGTCCCTGAGTGGGAAACCAAGCTGAAGCCCTTGGTTTGGGCCTGGCTCAGCCCAGTTATTGCAGCCACTTGGGGAGTGAAATATCAGATGGAAGACCTTTCTCTATGCATCTCTGTCTAACTCTGACATTCAAAAAATAAGTAAAATAAGTAAATCTTCCAAAAAATAGGGGAGCAAATGTTTGAGATATCAGTTGTTTGTTTTTCATAAATATAATATATTCATTGATTTTAGCTTTTACATTTTAAGGCACTTACATGAAATTTTAGAAAGTTACAATAATATTGCATAGAAAGATTCTGTTTGTGTCATCCAATTTCCCTTAGGAATCATTTAACTATAGTACAATATCAAAACCAATGACTTCTAAATCTAAATATTGCATTTATATTTTATGTGCATTAATTTGTGAGTGTATAGTTCTATGCAATTTTTCTTATATACAGATTCATGTAACTACCACCACAATCAAGATATAAAACAGTTCTATCACTGCAAGGCTCCCAGGTGATATTTTTATACCCACATTCAACTCTCACATTCTAATTACTACACCAATTACTTATGTTTCTATATCTATTTTTTTATTTCAAGAATGTTACATAAATGCCATCACACAATGTGTGAACTTTTAAGACTGACTTTTAAAAAGAGCATAATTATCTTAAAATTAACACAAGTCAATGCATTTGTCAATGATTCATTCATTTGTCAATGATTTGTACATGTTGTTTCATGTTGTGAATATCCCATGGCTTTTTTTTTATTAATTCACCAGTTGATGAGCATTTTAGTTTATTCTACTTCTCACCTGCCACAAATAAAGTTGCTATGGACATTAATGTAGATAATTTGTGTGAACACAGGTTTTCACAACTATGGGATAAATTTGCTACAGTTTAATTGTTGGATCACATAGTAAATGAAGGTTTAGTTTATCTACTAAAGTCTTCTAGAGCGGAAAAGAGTTTAATAGAGTAAGAAATCCAGTTTTTCCTCATTCTCACTCATAACTGCTAATGTGACAGTTTTGTTTCAATTTTAGTCATTCTGACAGGTGTGGAAAGATAAATCATTATGGATTTAATTTGCATTTTCCTGAGGTCTAATGATCTTGGGCAGTCGTCCATAAGCTGATTGGTCATCGACATATTCTTTTAAAGAGCTTTGGTGATTTTTCTAATTTGTAGTAGTTTTTTTCTCTTGAATTTTAACAGTTCTTTATTATATTCTAGATGCAAATTTATATATCATAGAAAATGCATTCGGAAATGCAGCTTGCAATTGTGCTCCAGAATGTAAACTTTTATCCTCGTCACATGGGCTTTTCATGAGCAAAATGTTTCATTTTGATAAGGTGCAATTCCCAAACTTTGTCTTTAAAAGATCACACGCTCAGTGAAAGGTCAGAGAACCCTCTGCTTACAAGCTCTGAAAGGCTTTTCTAATATTTTACAATTTTACATTAAAATTCATGATCCATTTAAATAACTCTTATAGCACATGTGAGATTTAGGTTTAGGTCAATTTTATTGCCTCTAGTAATGGAATTGCTCCAGTGTCACTCAGTGAAAAGGCTCCTTCCTTCATTGGCTTGCTTTTGCTCATTAATAAAAATCCTATTTGTGTGTCTATTTTTGCTGCTGTATTCCATTACTCTGTGTCTATTTCTCTATCAATATTACATGGCCTGTATTACTATGGCTATATGAGGGTTCTTTAAGAGGCTCATGAAAATGCATTGTATAAAAATTATGCATGGATTTCAATTTTTAACATCAAATTATATTTTAATTCAAATTTTACATGAACTTGTTAAAGTGTCTCAATACAGTCAGCTTTAATATTGGCTATTTCCACTCTATTAGTGTTCTTCAAGACTTTTTATTCTTGTTCTGTAAGTAAATCATAATATCTACACTGCACATGCTGGGATTTTGATAAGGATTGCACAAAATATAGACACCACTTGGGGAACAATTAACATCTTAATGATACTGAAACTTGCAGTTTCTAAAGATTACATACTTCTACATGTATTTTGCATGCTTTGTTTTGTTTTATCATTTTTAGTAATTTTCAACATAATGATGCTATATAATTATTTGATTTTATTTTCAGCCATTGTGAATGAAATTTCATTTTTAGTTCATGCATGTTCATTTTGAATGATTTTTATTTGTAATGTACACTGTATCTTTGTTGTACTCAATTTTCAGTTGAAGGAGGATATCTGCAGATTTCTTGGGATTAAAAACATGTAATCATTAACAAGCAGGAGTCATTTTCTTTCTTCTCTTTTCAATCTATATGCGCTTCATCTTTATTTCTTACATTTTTTGTTTTGCTAGCACTTCCATAGGTGAAAGTGGTCATCGTTCTTCTACTACTGATGTTAGGAAAAAATAATTCAGGTTTTGCTAATTTTTTTTATCAAGTTGTAATTCTCACTATTTCTAAATCACTATGAGTATTTACCGCAAATGTTATGAGTATTTCATCAAATGTTCTTTCTGTTTATACATTGATAGTTTTCTCTTTAATCTGTTGATAGGCTAGATTACACTCATATATTTTCAAATAGTTAACCACACTTTAATTTCTGGAAAATATCTCATGGATCAAAATGTATAATGTTTATTATTCATTGTTGGATTTACTTTGGTAATGTTCTTTTAAGTATTTTTTTGCATTCAAATTCATTAGAAATATTGGGCACTGTTTTTATTCCTCCTTTCCTCCCCCTACCCCATGTTCTGGTGTTAGGCCTCTTACATTCTTTGCTGGTATCTGATAGTACCTAGTAGTTCTGACAAAGGAAGGCTTTGCTTTAAAAGTTCAATAATCTAAAAAGATACTGGACCTGGAGATTTCTTTCAGGGCATTTTAAAAAGCAGATTCCAAAATCATCCTTGTCCTATCCTTCAGGTATTCCTTATTTGCAACCTTTGTGTACTTGTGTGTGTGTGCCCTTATGCTGTTGCTAAAACTATAGGCGTCACCAGGAGGAAGCTGGGAGCACAGAGTTTCTTTCAGGTCTCCTACATGGAGTCAGGGTCCAAAGCCCTTGGTTCAGCCTCCACTGTTATCCCAGACACATTAGCAGGGAACTGGATTGGAAGTGGAGCGGCAAGGACTCAACCAGTGCTCATAAGAAATGTTAAGTGCTGCAAGCAGATGCTTAACCAACTGCTCCATTATTCTGTTCCCCAAATGATTGATTTTTTTTTTTTCTGAAGAGTGTGTCTATTGAAATATTTAAAGGTGAAAGAGCATCATGATTTTTTAAATTCGTGCATAAAGCACTAGCATTCATAGCAATGTTATTCACAATGGCCCAAAGGTAGAAGCTACACAAGCGCCCATTAACAGATGAATGAACAAGGGGGATGTGATACATACATGTGTTTGAATCTTCTTCAGTTTTACAAATGAAGAACATTTCAACATATTACAGTATGGATGAACCTGATGAATTATCTTAAGTGAAACCAATCACAGAAGGACAAATTTTGCATGCATCTACCCACATGGGGTATCTAAGGTACAGAGCTCAAATTCACAAAGACTTGAATAATTGCCAGAGACTGGGGCATTCAACATCTTTTTAAATGATATAGCATGTCTATTGGGGAGAATGGAAAGTTCCAGAGAGCAATAATTGTAATGGTTACATGGCAAAGTAGATGTGCTTTATTCCAAGGAAAGATACACTTAAAATCAGGTTGAAATGATAAATTTTAAGTTGTACATGTTTTACTACAATTTTAAAAATAAAGATAACTTGGGCCCGGCGGAGTGGCCTAGCGGCTAAAGTCCTCGCCTTGAACGCCCCGGGATCCCATATGGGCGCCGGTTCTAATCCTGGAGGCTCCACTTCCCATCGAGCTCCCTGCTTGTGGCCTGGGAAAGCAGTGGAGGACAGCCCAAAGCCTTGGGACCCTGCACCCATGTGGGAAACCTGGAGCAGGTTCCAGGTTCCCTGCTTTGGATCGGCGCAGCACCAGCCATTGCGGTCACTTGGGGAGTGAATCATTGGACGGAAGATCTTCCTCTCTGTCTCTCCTCCTCTCTGTATATCTGACTGTAATAAAATGAATAAATCTTTAAAAAAATAAATAAATAAAATAAAGATAACTCATGTAGAGGTTGAAATAAAGAAAATGTGTAAAATGACCATCTTCCAAAGGTGTGGTTGGAGTTAAGAATGGAGGCAGAAAAACCAGGTAAAGGGCTGCTGTAGGGCCTGGCACGGTGGCCTAGCGGCTAAAGTCCTCACCTTGAAAGCTCCAGGATCCCATATGGGGCCAGTTCTAGTCTCGGCAGCCCTGCTTCCCATCCAGCTCCTGCTTGTGGACTGAGAAGGCAGTCAAGGAAGACCTAAAGCCTTGAGACCCTGCACCCACGTGGGAGACCTGAAAGAAGCTCCTGGCTCCCGGCTTCAGATTGGCGCAACACCAACCACTGTGGTCACTTGGGGAGTGAATCATCTCTCTCTCCTGTCTCTCCTCCTCTCTGTGTATCTGACTTTCCAATAAAAATAAATAAATATTTTATTTTTAAAAAAGGATGTTTTAATAACTCACTGAGGATATGGAGATAAAGAAAAAGGATGGAGCTGAGACTGACATAGTGGTACAGCTTAGGCACTGACGGGATAACATTTTCTCTATTCCATTACATCAGTTCCATGTTAAGTAGTGGTGCTATTAATGCCAAAACAACAGAACCAAATACACAGGCTGTCATCTTTGCCTGAGCGTTCACCTGCCTTATAACTAGGCTCAAATGTGACTTCCTTGGAGAAGTCCCCACTGATTCCGCATGGTTTTTCCCTATTTCCTTTACCAGTGATCTCTTTGTGATCCAAAATTACTTTCTGTCTTCCCAAATTTTGTGGTGGTGTCTTTTGCATTTCTATCACGATGTTTCAAAACAGATAGTGTATATTTCTCCCCTAAACCATTTTACACATTAAAATTATTGTATTATGTAAATTTTAGCTACTTTTAGCTAGACCTCATTATACAAATAATGACAATTTTGTTTCAGTCTTTCTAGCTTTGTCTATTTTACATTGGTAACTAATGGCATCTTCCCATAATGTAAAATGAAGTTAATGAATAATAGAAGTGATAATGAAATACATGTTTTTAAGTGAAAGTGTTCCTTATTTCTCCATTATAAATAATAGTACTCTTTTACTTAGAGAAAGAAACTCTTTATCATATAGAGGAGCATGTACATATTGCTATTTTATTAAGAGATATTAGTAGGAGATGGAGCAGTAAGCTTTTTGTGTAATGGTTGTTAAGATACTGCTTGGTGTAGGGGTGGTGGTTGAGGGAAGTGCAGTGCTTTGCTGTGGTGGGGTTAACCCACTGCCTGTAGCACTGGCATCTCATATGGGTACTGTTTTGTGTCCCAGCTGCTACACTTCCAATCTAGCTTCCAGCTAACGTGTCTGGAAAAGAAGTAGAGGATGACCCACATCCTTGGGCCCCTGAACCCACATAAAATAAGATCCTGACTCTTGTATTCTGTCTTGCCCAGCCTTATCTGTTGTGTACATTTGGGGAGCAAAGCAGCAGAGAGAAGAGTCTCTCTCTCTTTTTCTCCCTCTCACTTTCTCTCTCTTCTCTCTCTTTCTCTGTAACTGTGCCTTTCAACAAATGCATCTTAAATTAAAAAAAAAATGAGGAGAAACAGATTCTACTTGGGACATCTGCATCTCGTACTAGAACACCTAGGATTTAGTTTCAGCTCTGATTTTAACTCCAGCTTCCCCAGTGCGCATTTTGGGAGCCAAAAGATGCTGGCTTAAGTAGGTGGGTCCTTGACATTTACAGGAGAGATTAGGATTCTGGCCTCATGGCTTTGGAATAGCCCAGCCCTGATTATTGTACACATTCAGAAAGTAAAACAGTGAATGGAAGTTCTATGGTTGTTCTCTCTGTCCCTCTGCCTTCAAATAAAATTAAAAAAAAAAAAAAAAACAGAAGGTTAATCCTCTGCCTGTGACATCGGCATCCCATATGGTTATTGAAGTCCTGACTGCTCCATTTCTGATCTAGCTTCCTGGTAATGGCATGGGAAGACGGCCCAAGTCCTTGTGTCCTTGCACTGATATGAGTGAATTTGAGGAAGCTCCTGGCTCATAGCTTCAAAATGGCATAGATTTGGCCCTTAGGGCCACTTTGGGAAGTGAACCAGTGGAAGGAAGACTTTTCTTTGTGTCTTTCTTTCTCTCTGTAAATCTGCCTTTCAAATAAACATAGAGTAAATCTTTATGTGTATATGTATATCAACTTATCTAACTAGAAATGACTTAATTTTTAATCAAACTCCTTTGCAGTACTGGTTCAGATTATCTTATGATTGTTCTTCTTTGAGCTGTTAATATTCTGATGTTAATATATTCTATAGAATTGAAACAAACTTACACTCCTACAATAAAGACATTTTGTTGTGATTTAATTTCAAAAATAGGATCTACTGTGAAAAAAAATGTTTTATTTAGAAATTTTGGGGGCTGAGCATGTGACCAGGACTCTCCACTCGACCATCTACTTTTTGCTGATTGGTGGGGTGGGGGTGCAGGGGTGTGGCCTGGCCTGACTGCTTAAAAGCAGCCAGCGACATCTTGGCTTGGACTAGACATGCAAATGAAATTCTCCACTCCACCAGCCACTTTTGACTGGTTGAGAGGTGGGGGCTGGGTGTAGCTTGGCCTAACTGCTTAAAAGTGGCTGGTGTTATTTCGCCCACTGTCTGCCTGGCAATGAGCTATGGGGACTTGGAGTGTGGAATTACTGCCTAGGGACATCAATGGATAAGCCCATCATATGTGTAGGTGAGGAATGAATCCTGAGGGCTCCCAATGACAAAGCCACTGTACTTGGAGGTAAGCAACAAGACTGAGACCTGGTGGTTTGGAGCAGAGAGACTGGAAGATCTGTATGGGTCAGTCCAATACACATGGGAGTCCTGTTAGCGCAGAACATCTCTTACCACCACATGTCAGCCCACACAAAAGCTAGGGCTGGGATCCTGTCTAGCAGGGCTAGATCCCAGTACCTAACTGAGTGTTGAGACGGGATGGGTCACATTAGGCAGGGCCATGACACTACCCAGCACACGAGAGAACCAGCTCCTGGATTAGATTCTGTGGGGAATAAGTGGGCCCAATTCTGTGGAAATACAAGTCCCTCCGGTTAGCTTAAGAGTTGGTGTAGTGATGGGCTGAGCTAGGTGTGAACATGGAACCCTCCAACACTCACGGATACTGGGACTGTGAATAGGTTGAAGTACCCACATGTGCATCCTAAAACAAGATGTGGGGTGGGCCGGGATGTAGCATTCATCAACCCATACAAAGGCCAAGATGGAGAGGCAGGCTACACCAGGCAAGGGACTAGCACCCACTGGCATGTGAGATCTGAGTCTGGGAGTGGGCCGAGTGAGGGAACTTGGGAAACTCCCCTAGTGAGTCATAGCTCCCACTGTTAGCATGTGGTCCAGGCCTGGGGGTCAGGTAGGTTGGGCAAGGTAGGTCCATCCATTGGCAAGTTTATGAATTGGTTTTTGAAGGTGGCAGACAGGGCAGGGCTGAGCAAACCTTAGCTCACTGGCAAGTGCAGGAACGAGGCTGGAGCACAGGTCATTCTGGGCTAGGCTGTCACATCTACCAATTTGCATGAGCCTGGGGTGAGAACAGACTGAGCAGGGACATATTCTAGCAGCCACCGGCAAGAATTGGGACAGGAGCACAGCTGGTTCAGACCAGGCTGCAGCATCCAAAGGCAAAAATCAAGATAGGTGAAGGACTATGTCAAGCTGGGTCAGAGCAACCTTTGGCATGTGTGAGATCTGTGGCCGTTTGGAGAGCTAAGGGAGTGCCCTGGCTGGGTTGTGGATCTCACTGGTGAGTGTGAGGAGAGTGGGTCTGTACATGGTTTCAATGTCCCTTAACACAAGTGTGGATGGAGTCGGGTGCACCTGGTGTAGGACTGGGTTTGGGGTGTGCCTGGTGTGGGTGTATGACAGGCTCAGCTAGGTCTCTGCTCCTGCAGAGCCATGTGTGAGCTGTGTCTGTGTGTGGACCAGGCTTGGATGGGGTGTAACACCCAACAAAGTAAGAACTAGAATGGGTAAAGGCCAGTCAGGAAAGGCCACTATTCCTGCTAGGACAGGAGGTTGACTGAGTAGTGCTGGCACTGGTGGGTACAAGATCTGACATTGGCAGTGGTCCTGATAGAGTAGCTTGGAAAACTCCTGTGTCATGACATAGTCCCTGCAGGGAGAGCATGAACCATAATAGGGAGCAGCCCAGACCAGGCCAGGAAACAGTACCCAACAGCACAGGCTTTGCTCAGGCCAGGGGCAAACCAGGATGGTCTAGTTCATATCACCCACTGGCAAATCCAAGCACCAGAATGGAGTGTAGGTCGGGCTGGGTTGGGCAACAACATAAGCCAGTTCACTTGAGGGCCGGGACTGGGTGCCAGCAAGGCTGGGATAGGCTATAGCCCCACCAGTGTGAGCTGAAAGTGGGTATGGACAGGGCCCAGCCAGACTACAGCACCCACTGGCAAATGCTGAGGTGAGGCAGCCATGCAGACTGGGCTGCATCGCCCAACCAGCACACGTGAGACCTGGAGGAGTTGGGTGGGGCTGGGGATGAACCTGATGGGGGTGGTTGTGAGGAGCTCCCCTGCTGGACCACCACTCTCATTTGTGAGCATGAGAGCTGGGATGGGAGCAGACCAGACCGGGCTAGGCTACATCATCTGTTGCCCTCATGTGAGCTGGATCAGGGAAAAACCAGGCAGGGCTGACTGTTCCTACTGGTCCAAGCATACATCAGAGTGGGTGAGGGTTGGTTGGGCTTTACCACAGCATCAGCTGGCAGATGCTGGCATGGGGTGCAAATTCTGTCAAGTTAAACTCCAAAACCATCTTGGAGAGTGCAAGATTCGGAGGGTGGGAGTGGGCCCAGTAAGGAAACAGTGTGCATCTCCCTCTTGGGTTGCCACTCCCACTGGTGAGCATGAGAACCAGAATTGGGGCAGACATGGTTAGACAGAGAGTGGCACCTGTTGGTATGTGTGTAGGCTGGGTAGTGGGGCTGGTTGGGTTGAACTAAGTTTCAATGCCCATTGACATGCATGAAAGCTGAATGGGATGTGGGACAGACTGGACCAATCTGCTGTACATATTGGCAGGCATGGGAACCAGGGTAGGGGGTGGGCCTGGTGTGGGTTATTGCGGATCATTCCGACTAGGCTGCAGCTCCCACTAGTTTGCATGAGGGACGAGTGTGTGGTGGGCAGGACCGGGCTGGGCTCCAACACCCTTTGATTTGCATAGAAGACAGGGTTGAAGACAGAGCTGATTCAGCAATTGCAACTACCAGTGTGTGCAACAGATTTTGCTAAACACTATATTGGCAAGCACACACAAGAATCAGGTCTGGGATCGCCTCAGATGAGGTTTTTGTGGGGATCGCCCCAACTGAACTGCTGGACTCAGAACCCCAAATATGGAGAGAATTGCAGGATCAGAGCTGGGCCTCCTCAGTGGCATAGGTGGAGCAGTGGACAGCATTTTCAGGTGCACATGGAGGGTATGGCAGTACAGTGGAACAAGCAGAGGATACCTGGTACCATGACAGAGAACAGAAGACAGAACAAATTGATCAACCAGTAAAAATCTGAGCAAATGGAGACTCTAAGGTGGACTACGTTAACCAATGGATTCTGCAGAGATTTCGTTGTGTTTGGAGTGGCAAGAGTTGGCAATAACTCAGAACTGTTGAACTATCAAAACCTCTTGAGTGGGACTCTCGGAGCTTGCCCCACATTTGGGAGCCTGGAATGGCGGTCTTCCATCCCAGGATTTGGAAGCGGTTGGGAAGCTGGGTGTGGCTTCCCCCCTCATCTACCTCCTTCCCCCAGATGCAAGAAGAAAAAACAGAGAATGTGGAAATAATGGTCTCATCCACCTTCCTGTAGCTCATAACCCTTTGCACCCTAACCAACTATGCAAAACTAATAAAAAATAAAAACAATAAAATAAAATGAATTTAAAAAGAAATTGTTGTCATTATTTTCTACATTATATTGATCCACAAATTTTTTTGTGTCCTTTGTCCAGTTACCATTTTAGAGCTACAGTGGCTTTGAGAGTAAATTTGAATGTGAAAATCACAGGCTCACTCCAAGTACTCCAATACCCATTCAACTAACAATAGTTTCTGAGAGAACAGAGAAAGATAGGCAAGTTTTTCAAAGGGATAATATCTAAGGAGAAAAAACAAACTCAGCTTTGCCTGCTATATACTCTCACAGCAGTTGTGACAGCAGGTGTATGGTGTAGTGGTTATTTCCTGCCCACCCTCCTACCAAGCAGACAATGCTGCAGCGGTGGGGATCAACTGAATTCTAACCCTTTCTGGAGGTAACATCCCACAGGTGGAGGGCTTAGTTTAAGTCTGCCCTTCAGAAAAGGAATGTTTTTCTTATTAATTGTCTCCCTGACTCATAGGTCACAAACTGGCATCATTTGCTTCAGGAAGGTCTTTGATTTTCCTTTTTCATTTCTTCAGCAACACATTGGTCACTCAATAGCATGTTATTTAACTTCATGTTGTTGTAAATTTCCTATTTTTCTCGTATCACATACATATGTGAAGATAAAATGCAGTTTGCATTTCTTTTTTAAGATTTATTTATTTTTAGTGGAAAGTCAGATAAACAGACAGGAGGAGAGACAGAGAGGAAGATCTTCCTTCTGATAATCCACTACACAAGTGTCCACAATGGCTGGAACTGAGCTGATCTGAAGCCAGGAGCCAGGAGCCTCTTCTGGGTCTCCCACGCAGGGGCAGGTGCAGGGTCCCAAGGCTTTGTGCCATCCTGAACTGCTATCCCAGGCCACAAGCTGGGAGCTGGATGGGAAACGGGGCCACCAGGTTTAGAACCAGCACTCGTGGAATCCCGGTGCGTGCAAGGTGAGGATTTTAGCTGCTAGGCTACTGCGCCAGGCCCTGCAGTTTGCATTTCTACTTCCAAATTGAAGATGGACTCAAAATGAAACTGTTTATCTTAACAATAGGATGCTGGACTCTGTCATTGTCCATATCTATAATGTCAACATACACTTCAATAGCAGATGACTGATTGTGAAGGTGTAGGCTGTTGTAATGCTATGGGCGAAATTAGTGGGGGGAGGGAGCAAGGACCTGGGGAAGGGAGAAGGGAAATCTCGGAGCCTATGGAACTGTGTCATGAAATAACAAAATTAATTAATTAATTTAAAAATGACTGCACTTGATGCCAAACAGATGCCAATTGGGAGTCTAGACCTCCAAAGCTAACCAAAATTATAGTTCCAAAACCCATTCTTGTGTTTGATTTTCTACAGTGATTCATAGAAAAGAGAAACACTTAGTTGCATTTACTGGTTTATTGTAAAGAATGTTATATAGAACATAGATAAAGACTGGAGATAGAGGGATAGAGCAAGGTATGGAGGAGGGACATGAAGTCTTCCTGAGTTTTCTGCATATGAAACCATTTAAGAAACTCCATGACTCTGAACAACTAAAAACTCTGTGACTCTTGTCCTTTAAGTTTTTTTCTGGATGCTTCAACACATAAACATGATCGATTAAAACACTGCCCACTGATGATTGAATTAATCTCTAGCCCTTCTCTGTGATGGAGTTTGGAGTATAGGCTTGAAAACTTCCTATTTTGGGGCAGACACGGTAGCTTAGTGGTTAAATCCTCACCTTGCATGCACCGGGATCCCATGTGGGCATCGGTTCTAACCCCGCCATCCCCACTTCCCATCCCGCTCTCTGCTTGTGGCCTGGGAAAGCAGTAGAGGATGGCACAAAGCCTTGAGACCCTGCACCCGCATGGGAGACCTGGGAGAAACTCTTGACTCCTGGTTTCAGATCGGCCCAACACTAGCCGTTGTGGCCACTTGGAGAGTGATTGATCAGACAGAAAACCTTTCTCTCCGTCTCTTTCTTTCTGTATTTCCATTAAAAATAAATAAATCTTAAAAAAAAATAAAAGAAAACATCCTGTTCTCTAAGCCTGTATTGGTTGTTTTGCTGACCACTTTCATACTGAAGCTACACAGGAATTTCCAACTACCATTTAGTTCATTAGCATGCAAAAGCAAAACAAAACAAAAAGAAAAAAACCCACAAGCACACGAGGCACTTTGAAACACTGGCATGGGAATAAGAAACACTTTGAAATAAAACTTTGTGAAATTTCAGTACACCAAGTGTGACTGTTTCTGAAAACAAACACCTGTAAGGAAAAAGAAAGTTATCATTGTACCTTTCTAATCACACTAGATGCTAGCAAGCAATGACATTCTGAGTAAAAATGATTGTTTTGTTTAGATTCCTATATTCTGCTATGGACTAAATAGCTATGAAAAAGAAGACAAATATTTTGAATTTGCAAAGACTCAGAATATCTACATCTGACGAACCGTTCCTTGGAAAATTACTTGAAGATGGATTCCATCAAAACAAAACAACTCATCTAAAATAGGAAAAATGAGAGCTAGGAAACAGTACATCCAACCAAGGAATATAAAGTAGGTGAATCCTAGGAGGAGAATTGCAACATTTGAAATGCCATGAGTCCTCAATGGGATAGATTCCAGAAAACAAATTCACAGGGGAAAAAAAATAGTCTCATGCAATACATACTATTTTTCAAATTATGAGCATATTTAAAATACTAAGTTAAATTCAGCAGATTGTATATTGTATGAGTATTCCCAAAACAGCTATAATATTTATGTACTCTTACAAAAAGTCATTAAAAAATCATTCCCCTTGGGCCCGGCTTGATAGCATAGTGGTTAAAGTCCTCACCTTGCATGCCCGGGATCCCATATGAGTGCTGGTTCTAATCATGGCAGCCCCGCTTCCCAACTAGCTCCCTGCTTGTGGCCTGGGAAAACAGTCGAGGATGGCCCAAAGCCTTGGGACCCTGCACCCATGTGGGAGACCCGAAAGAGCTCCTGTCTCCTAGCATTGGATTGGCTCAGCTCCAGCCGTTGCGGTCGCTTGGTGAGTGAACCATCGGTCGGAAGATCTTCCTTTCTGTCTCTCCTCCTCTCTGTATATCCGCCTTTCCAATAAAAATAAATAAATCTTTAAAAAAAAAATCATCCCCCTATCACAATGTGAGTTTGAACCTAGTCATGAGTTTCAACCTAGTCAGGACTTTGTAATTATCTCAACATGTAGAACTGCCACTGAGATTAAGTCATAAAAACAAATCAGCAAATTGTTATGGATTCCATAATTTTCATTGTATTCCAGTAACCTAACCACTTTGTGGGAAGGAAACCCAGAGCCAATGGGGTGCCTCCTTAAAGGCAGGCAGTGTGAGGGTACTGGATACACACCTATTCAAAGACTGGAGGGTTGCTATGAGCATAGGAGTGCATGTTGGTTTCTCATAAAACAATTGTTCTGGATATATTCCTAGGAGTGCTATTGCTGGATCATACGGTATGTTGAATTTGAGTTGTTTGAATATTCTCCATACTGATTTCCATAGAGGCTGTACCAGCCTGCAGCCCCACCAGCAGTGGAGTAGGGTTCCCTTTTCCCCACAACCTCGCCAACAAGTGTCGTTGGTACTTTTATTCATGTGGGCCAGTCTTACTGGCGTTAGGTGGTACCTCATTGATGTTTTAATTTGGATTTCCCTTATTGCCAGGGAACTTGAGCATTTTTTCATATGCTTATTTGCCATTTGGGTTTGCTCCTTTGTGAAGTGTTTGCCCATTTCCCATGCCCATTTCTTGAGTGGCTTGTTTGTTTTGACATTTTGGTTGTTTTGTAGCTCTTTGTATATTCTGGAGATCAGCCCTCTATCACCTATGTTGTGTGCGAAGATCTTCTCCCATTCTGTGGGTTGCCTTTTTACTTTGTTGATTGTTTCTCTAGCTGTACAGAAGCTTCTTAGTTTGATGAGGTCCCAATTGTTTATTTTGGTCTCGATTTCTACTGCTTTTGGAGTCTTTTTTAGGAAGTGAGGGCCTACCCCTAAGTGTTGCAGTGTGTTTCCAACATTTTCTTCCAAAAGTTTGAAGGTTTCTGGATGTAGGTTTAGATCTGTTATCCATTTAGATCTGATCTTAGTGTATGGTGAGAGATGTGGATCTATCTTTTTATTTCTGCAGCACAATCAGTAATTGCAAAAACATGGAAGCAGCCAAAATGCCCATCAACAGAGGATTGGATAAGAAAGCTATGGTTCATCTACTCCATGGAATACTACTCAGCTATTAAAAAAAACAAAATGCAGTTCTTTGTGGCCAAATGGGCCAAACTGGAAACCATAATGCTAAGGGAAATGAGCCAATCCCAAAAGGTTAAATACCACATGTTTGCCTTAATTTAAGATGATATGATGTTATGTATAACATGTTATGTTATGAATGTTATATGTTATGTATAAACTAAAATTGAAATGTCAATGAGGTGGTCACAGAAGGTGGCTAGGAACTCGCATTTATTTTTAACATATTGGTTACTCATTACTATGTCAATTAATTCCATAATGATGTAAATTTTTGCTGATGGTATGTTGGAGCTTTTAATTGACTGGGATGATACTCTGCTGGCTCTGTCATCAGACCAGAGAGGGTATACCTAAGAAGCCGTTGAACTTGACTGGACAATAAGATGCTGGACTCTATGTTTGGTATACGCTTGCAATGGTGGAATCTCAACTGAACTTGACCTGTGGTTATGCAACAAGGTGGAGGAATCCACCATGGTGGGAGGGTTTGGGGAGGGGTAGGGAGAACCCAAGTACCTATGAAACTGTGTCACATAATACAATGTAATTAATGAATTGAAAATAATAAATAATTAAAAAAAACAAAGACTGGAGGGGAAAACAATGGGGGTGGGAGGCAGATGGGGAACCTCAATGCCTACTAAACTGTGTCATGAAATAAAGAATAAAAATGGGACGCCTGTATGCACGTTTTATGGCCAACACCCCTAAGATTTCAGATTTTCAACTTTTTAGCTTTCAAGATATACCAGCGGATACCAAGCAATACATAAGCCAATTGATTTCATCAAACCCACCCAAATGATAGATTTATTAGCAGAACATTCAACATTGTTTTAAATTTTGTACCAAATTGCACTGCACAACGTAACAATACTAACAAAAAATGTAAATAGAAACTATGGAAAATACAAGTTGAGAAATTCCATCACACTACACCATTTGTCTACATGGCAAATTACAGTAACTATAAAGAAAAGATCAGTTGATCTTAAACTTTCAAAATTGTTGGTGTGTTCAGGTGCAGGGAGGTAAACTGCAGTTTGAAACTTCAGCATCCCATATTAGCATCATACTTTAAATCCCCTGCTCCTCCACTTTTGATTCAACTTGCTGC
Organism: Ochotona princeps; assembly: GCF_030435755.1. Classification (NCBI taxonomy): domain Eukaryota; kingdom Metazoa; phylum Chordata; class Mammalia; order Lagomorpha; family Ochotonidae; genus Ochotona; species Ochotona princeps. The sequence continues at coordinate 37,669,691 of NC_080865.1, forward strand.
TAAGGTTTGTGGGAAGGCAGGGGATGATGGTCCAAGTGTTTGGGCTCCTACCACCCATGGGAGACCTGAAAGGAGCTCTGAGATTTTTACTTTAGTTTGGCCCAACACAGTCATTGTAATAATTTGGGGAATGAATCAGTATACGGGAGATGTCTATTTCTATCTTTCCCTCTCTATCTCTTTCACACGTCTTCTTCTAAAAAAAAATCCCTAGGCAACATTGTAATACTTAATCTTGATTACATTGCAAATTTTATAAATCCTGACACTATGAAAGTATACATGGCAGAAGTCAGAAAGTGAGGAAGAAAATGAGTGGGTAGATTTTGATGATAATATCAGAAAAGTGGAAGTCAAGATAGTATTTATGTTTGAGTTAAATTCTCACTTCTTTCTTTTAAATATTTTTTTTATTTTAGTGAAAGGCAGTTTTATAATGAGGAGAAACAAAGAGCAAAAGAGATCTTCCATCCACTGATTCACTCCCTAATTGGCAACAATGGCCAAAGCTGAGTCAACCTAAAGCCAAGATCCACGAGACTCCTCTAGATCTCCCACATAGATGCAGGATCCCAAGCACTTGGGCCATCCTCTGCTGCTTTCCCAGTCCATAGTCAGGCAGCTGGAACAGAAGTGAAGCTTCTGGGATACAAACTAGTGACTAAATGGAATGTTTATGCTTGAAGCTGAGGATTAGCCTGTTGAGTCACTGTGACAGCCCCAAATTCTCACTTCTAATAGCACAGAAAAAAGATATTGTCCTAAACTTTATAAAGCCAGAGATTGGAAAGAAAACTAGCATGTTTTCCTGGAAATGAATGTAATTACCAGAAGAACTAGTGTCAGATTCAGTTAATGACTATCTTGGAACATAGATGTTAATAACAGTAGGGTAAGAGAATTGATGTCGCATTGTAATAGGTTAAGTCACTGCCTGCAGCACTGAATTTTATATGGGTGTTGGATCAAGTCTGCCTGCTACTCTTCTAATCCAGCGTCCTGATAATGGTTCTATAAAATCAATGGACAATGGCCCAAGTCTTCGGCTCCTGCATCCACATGGGAGACCAGAAGAAGCTCCTGGCTTCTGGCTTCAGCCGGGCTCAAATCTAGTTGTTGTTATTTTTTTAGTGACCCAGCACATGAAAGACCCATCTCTCTGTCTTCTCTCTATCTATGTAACACTGTCTTCCAAGTCAATAAGGAAAAACTTTTTTAAAAAGTAGGGAATAGAACAAAATATCAAATCTTTAATGTAACAAATCTAAGTTGATCACTTTTAATTTGACTTTTTTCTCTTATTTTTTAAGATGTATTTATTCACTTTGGGAAAGTCAGATTTACAGAGAGAAGGAGAGACAGAGAGAAGGATTCCATCAGCTGTTTCACTCCCTAGGTGGCCACAACGACTGGAGCTGAGTACTTTAGCCAGTAGGCTACTGCTCCAGTGGCCCCCCCACCTTTTTAAAATTTTTTTTAAGATGGCATTGGGTTAAGCTCATTGTACAAAAGCCTTTCAGGACCATAAAAAGAGTGAGGAAAAAGTACAATATAGCCTATCAAGATCAAATCTGGCAATTCATAGACAACAGATTCAAAGCGGCACTAAACAATAGTAAAACTACTATACCAATGCATGAGGGGGGAATCGGGTATGACCCTGACAACCTCTTAACAGGAGGTCATGTGCGTGGAGCAGGGGGGCACCCCAGGGTGGAGCAGGTGGCAAGGAGAAAGCCTGGATCCCAACCATGAAGACTCCCAGACCTTCACCACAAACTATTAATACGAGCAACAAGGACTATATCCCAACTGCCAAGGAGGCCACAGGGAATTGGATGCCCTTGGAGGCCGAGTACTCTGAGGTCACCCACCCCCAACTGGAGCTTCCGTAGGGGATGGAAGAAGTCCAAACACTACCGTGCAGAAACCAACGTCATCGGAAAGACAACCAGAAGCCCTGAGCGGTCCGCAGAAACAGAAGAACAATAAACGTCCTTCGGGACCAGGGAGGAGAGCTTTCTCTGGTCCGAGCCTGGCTCCACCTCTGGACCCCCCGCCCTCCCTTGCAATGACCATCAGGGTCGCTCCGAAAACCCCTCATAGCAAACAAACAATCATACAAACTAAAAAAACCTAAAACAAATAGACAAACAACAAAAAGTAGAGCTTGGAATCTGACAGGAAAGAGCTGGCATGGATTGGCTCATGCCTCGCTGGGTGGGACACGAAGATTAGTCACTCTTCACCATGGTGTTGGGGACTTTCTTGCACACCCCCCTCCCCAAAAAAATGTTCTGCACCTTAATTGTTGACAAATGTCTTGTTAGAGTTACAAGCCAGTCTAGATTATCCTAAAATCTGCCAAGATCAGTAAAATTATACTTCAACACAACAAATGGCTAAATACTAAAATGAAATAGACACGAGACAGCTGAATGGTACCTTATAGACATTTTAAGGTATATAGCAGCCGGTCCTGTATACAAACTAAAATTGAAATGTCAATGAGCAAATCATAGGTTGTGGTTAAGAACTTGTTTTTTTTTTTTTTTTTTTTTTTTTTAACATACTGGTTACGCAAAACCATGTCAATTCCATAATGTTACAAATTGCTGTTAATGTTATATTGGGACTCTTAATTGACTGGGATGATATTCTACCAGCTCTAACTTTGGACCAGAAATGGTCTCCCCAAGAAACTGTTCAACCCATCTGGACAATAAGTAGCTGGACTCTATGCTTGGTATATGTTTGCAAGGAAAGAATCTTGATTGAATTTGAACTGTAATACTGCACCAAGGTGGAGGAATCCACCAGGGGGGAGGGGCGTGGGGAGGGGTGGGGGGATTCCCAGAGCCTATGAAACTGTCACATAATGCATAATAATTAATAAAAAAAAGTAAAAAAAAGATAAAAAAAACAAATACAATGATTAATTTAGCCTTTCCACTTCTACACATGTGTATACAATCCTGGAGAAGAGCAAGTAAGAGAGTAGACTAGAAATTTAAGAATTTTCACTAGGTGAATATGGAAATCATTGTTTAAATGGGGGTCTTTAAATTACTGCATACAATTAAAATGATGAGCATGACTGAAATAAGCAAACTATGATTTAAATCTATCATCTGCTTATCTACCTATTTATTGAAGTTTATAAGAAAAAAATGCAGGTGTGAGACAGAGAACAAATTGATTTTTTTTTTTTTTTGGAACGCTCTAGAATAAGTTGCCAGCCCAGTGGTCTCTTGCTTTCTGATAATTTAGCATTTCCTTACAATGTACCTAGTATGTATTAAAAAGTGAGGAAATGGATTGATCTATATTACTTTCATTTAATCAAATTCAAATGTTGTTAATAGTTCTAGGAAGATCTAACCTAACCCTCAAACCACTAACTTCCCAATGTTCCTCAAAAATGCCTATATAGCAAACATACTCAGTTCAGGAAATTTCCTTGTATTTAATTGCCGTACTTCTTTTTTAGATTAGTTGAACCAGTTTCCTGGCTTTACTTTACTTTTCATGAGACTTTTGAGGATTACACACCACATTTCTTTTGTAGAAAATTTTTCTGTTTGATTTTGATAGGTTCTCATTAATGAATTGTGCGTCTATGGCAGGAATGCCACTGAAGTGATCCTGAGTTCTCATTGCATCCTATGAGGCTAGCGTGCAATTTCTAGAACTTTTGTAAATGAAATTAAATAAGTATAGTATGTGTACTTTATTGTCTAACATTTCACTCACAATGATTTTGAGATATGTTTATTATTTCGATGGTTGGTAGTATTTCACTATGCAGTTGTAGCAGTTTGTTTATCAGTGTGCCTCCTGATGGATACTTAGGTTGTTTCCAGTTTTAGGCTATTACAAATAAAATTGCTGTGAACAACAGCAACAACAAAATAGAATAGAGTAAGGGACAAATGTACTTTAGTTTCTCTTTCCATATTGTGCAACTTTTCAATCATTTACATTATCTATCAAATAAGTTTTGAAAAAAAGAGGTGAACTTTCACCACAGAAAAATGAATGCAAGATGCAACCCACTGTTAAAATGACAGGTCCCAAATTACTACCTATTAATATTAACCCTGAATGTAAATGGATTAAACTTATCAATCAAGTATCACAGATTAGCATACTGGATCAAAAAACAAAACCTATATATCTATTGCCTACAGGAGACAAATCTCACCAACAAGATATGTGGAAACTGAAAGTTAAAGGATGGAAAAAGATATTCCAGGATAATGGAAAGGGAAAATGAACTGATGTAGCCATTCTTACAGATAATATAGACTTTGACTTGAAAAATATTGAGATGAGGAAGGACAGCACATAATGATAAAAGGATCTATTCAGCAAGAAGAGACCTCCTTACTAGTTTTTTAAGATGTTTTATTTTTCATCTCTAATCCCACTTTTTTTTTCTATTGCTTTTGCTTGCTTGTCTGGCTAAAAGTTTGTTTTGCTCATCTTTTTAAAAAAATGACTTTCTTGTTGCAATTTGTAGTTTTTAAGTTTCAATTGCATTTAATTTTGCTGTGATTTTATCGTTTCTTGCATCCTATTCATTTTTTAAAATAAGTCCTTGAAATCCATTATTATCAATATTTTTGTTACATCTAATGGATTTGATATTTTCATTTCTTCAAAAAAAAAGTTTTTTTTTTTCTTATTAAATTCCTCAGTGGCACATAGGTCATACTGTACAATCATTTCCCTTTTTTACTTCTCAGGAACACACTGGTCACTCACTAACATGTTATTTAACTTCATGCTGCTGTAAATTTTCTATTTTTCTTTCTGTTATTGATTTTGCTTTGTGCTTTGCATTTATGGTGATGTATATTAGCTGTGTAATAAAGACTAGCATATTGGGAAAATCAAGATGGCCGAAGAGGGTAAGGGCACATTTAAACAGATGGGGAAATACTAGTCGGTGTGAACCAGAGAGGGCACATTCCAGGAAATAGAAGAGGACAGAACAACAGGAGAGGGGTACCCGGAGACTGAAGGACACAGGAAAGCAGCAGACATAATGGTGTGGTGTTACGGAGACTAATACCCCAGTGACATTCAGCGAGTAGTGATCCGAACTGCACCGGCAGAGGGAACTACGCCAGCAACCAGGTGGAAATGGAACGTCTACCAGGATAATGCACCCAGCAAAACTTTCCTTTTTTTTTTTTGAAAATGAAATGAAATTCTTCCACAGTAAAGAAAAATTGAAAGAATATGCCTCTTCCAAACCTGCCCTACAAAGGAAGGATACTTAAAGACATTCTCTTGACAGAGAAAAAGAATAGCGCCCACCAAAACCAAAGGCAAATGCCAAGAACATCTCAGTAAAATAACAACTGCAGACTAAATCGATGAACAACCCATTGCTAAATTACCACCCATTCATACCAACCCTGAATGTAAACAGCTTAAACTCATCAATCAAACGTCATAGATTAGTAGACTGGATTAAAAAAACAAAATCCATCTATTTGTTGCCTACAGGAAACATATCTCACCAACAAAGATCAGCGCAAACTTTATCTCATAGATTTTAATTTTTTTAAATTTCACCTATTCAAAACACTTTCTTTTGATTATATTCTTCAGTGACTCAAAGATCAAACAGTAGCATCATTTCCTTCAAGAAGGTTCCTGATTTTCTTTTTCATTTTTTTTAGCGCACATTAGTCATTCAGTAACATGTTATTTAACTTCATTGTTTTGCTAATTTCTTTTTTTTCTTCCTGTTGCAACTCTATTTCCAAATCAATGCTAGACTTCCAATGAAACTGTTAAATATGTGTTGACAATAGAATGCTGGACTCCGCCATTGTGGATACCTATAAAGTCAGGATACACTTAAATAGCAGAATGATGGGCTTATGACTGTTGTTGAAGAACTATACTATTCTAATAATATGTGCGAAAGTAGTGGGGGGCAGGGGACTTGGTGGAGGGTGGAGGGAAAATCCTTGAGCGTATGGAATCACATCATTAAATAAATAAATAAATAAATAAATAAATAAATAAATAAAAAAAATGGACAAACACATTAGAAGATGGAGAAAGTTACAATGTTCCTAGAGAGAGAGAGCGTGATCTTCCATCTGATGATTCATTCCCCAAATGGTTGCATTGGCCAAGGCTGGGCCATGATGAAGCCAAAAGCAGGGGATCTTTCTGAGTCTCCCAAGTACTTGTGCCATCTTCCACTGCTTTTCCAGGCACATTAGCAAGGAGCAGAATCAGAAGTGGAGCTACTGGACTCTAACTAGTGCTGCAAGCATGCTTTTAGCTGATACACCACAGTGTCAGACCCAGGTGATTATTTCTAATGAGTATATTCCTCAATAATGGAAAAGTCAGATACTGAAGTTAGGAAAAAGATTAATTGGGATAAAATGTTTTCATTGCTTGAAACCAAGTGTTCATGTTTATTTGAACCTTGAATGAAGAAAAACCGATAATACAAAACTAAGCATTATATTTCATCAGTCTGTAGAGAAGCAAGTAAACATGCATTTTAGATTAAACAAAGTCAGTTGGTGGATATTCTGTACTATTTGAAGAATACGTGTTGATATATTTCAGTTTATATTTTCATGTTCATCAATGGGGTTTAAGTCATGAGTCAACCTAGATAAAGCAAGCTTAATTTTCATTATTGAAAAAAAAACAAGATAATAATAAATGGATAAATGAGTGTAACAAAGATTAGGAACATAAATATAAAAGATACAAAAATATGGAAGTTATGTAAAATATTTCCCATATTAATAATTGTACCATTTCAAATGCAGTCTTTGCATTCTTGCCTGAGTAAAATTAATCTGTCTATGTATGTAGTGATTGATAAAGGAAGCTAAGTTAGCAAGAAATTTTCTAAGTTAGCAGTAAAAGTTATTTGGTCCTATGTGTCTTGTATCCCGTATGGCATACAATGCCAGGTAATAGGCTTAGCAATTAAGTGAAGGAAGGGAAATGGCTTCATTGTTATCAATCTTGACTCTTTTAGCAAAGTCAGCATAGAGTTGACTAATGGTTTCCTTTTTCCCAGTCTTATTATGAAAAAGATATTTAATACTATTTTTGGCACATGTTGCTGACAAATCATAAAGTCTAACTTTCCAAGGGACTATAAATGTCACGAGGGAGAAATGTATTGGAGTGCCACAGCAGTAGTCACAGAGAAGATAGTATCAATAAGCAGAAAAATCACTGAGAACCATTAGTAATGTGGATTCTTACTTTCACTTATTTGTTTGCTTCATTTGTCTTAACAGGCAAAGATATCACATGCAAAACTATTAATATGTTACACATGATTAAATTTGGAAGTACAAAAAATAATAAAGAAGAAGGAGGAAGTAGGGAGGAGAAAAATTAACTATAATTAAATTAATCTACCTAATACTTTCTAGTACTACTTACGTATCAGGCTGAGACTATTCTTGCCTTTTGTCTTAATTTTCAGACACATTATAAGAAGTATACTGGTGCTGGGAACATTGGATCTCTGCATGCAGGAGTATGAAATAAAACCTCTACCGTACACTTTATTCAAAAATCAACTTAAAATGGATCAAGGATCTAAATCTACAACCTAATACCTTCCAATTAACACAGGAAAACTCTACCAAGACATAGGGATAGACAAAATCTTGGAAAAGACTCTAGAAGCACAGACAGTTAAGGAAAAACAGATAGGATTCGGGGCCTTGGGGTTGGGGCTGGCTGGCAGCCCGCCACGGGGTGGCCACCCTGGGGGGTGCCCCTGTCGGGCCAGATCTGAGAATGAGGACTCAGCAGGCCAAGACCACTGCCAAAAGGCAGTGACTGAGTCCTTGGCTTTGGGCGGCCAATGCACCAAATGGTGCCAGGCTCTGCTTCCTGGCTGCCCAGCGGCAAGCTCTGGGGGTTTTAGTATATGAAATTGCTGCTTAGGGACTCCTATGAATAATGCCAGCTTTAGTGTATGTGAGAGATGAATTCTGGGTGATTCCCGGTTACAGGTTCATGGAACTTTCGGGTAAGCATGGGGACTGAGACCTGATGGTTTGGAGGGGAGTGTCCATAAGATCTATTTGAGCCAGACTGAATCACCAGCCAAATTAGGAATCCTGAGAAGGGCTATTAGCATAGAGCATCACTGACTGCCACACGCTGGTCCACACCAAAGTTATGGATGGGGGCCTGTCTAGCTGGGCAGCATTACTTGACCAGGTGGTGGAACAGTGGACTGGTCACATTTGGCAAGGTCAAGACACTTACTAGCACATGAGAGAATTTGGTCCAGGGGTAAACTCTGTGGGGGAAGTGTGGGCCTAACCCTGTGGAAATACAAATCCCACAGGTTAGCTCGCAAGCTGGGGTGGCGATGGGCTAAGCAAGGAGTGACCATGGCACCTGCCATCACTTATGGATAAAGGAACCAATGGCATTCTGGGCAAGTCAAGGCAGCATCACCCAAAGCAGCATACTAAAACAGGATGTGGAGTGGGCCGAGCCGCCACTGGAAGGGGGCAGACTGGGCAGGGCCAAACAAATTTCAACTCTCAAAAAAAAAAAAAAAAGGAATAGAAATCAGGATGGAGCACATGTCATTCCAACCCAGGCTCTTACAATAACTGGTCTACAGGAAGCAGGGATACTATGCCACAGCATTGAAGGCAAAGGCTGAAACAGGTGAGGGGAACACCTGTGGGCCTCATGTGAGCTAGACCGCGGAAGAGCCTGGCCTGAATGACTGTTCTGAATGGTGCAAGCAAAATTAGAGTGGGCAAGGGTTGGTAGGGCTTTGCCACATCATCAGATGGCAGAGACTGGCATCAGGGGCAAATACTGTGAAGCTGAATGCCAGAACCACCTGGAGAATGTGCAATCCAGAAGTTGGAGTGGTCTAGTAGGGAGATAGAGGGCACTTCCCTCATGGCTAACCACTCCCACTCGAGAGCACAAAAACCAGGATAGGGACAGGAGTTGCTAAACACAAAGGCACCTGCAAGTGTGTGTGGGCTGGATAGTAAGCTGGTTGGGTCGAACTAGGCTTCAATGCCCATTGACAAGTACCAGAGCTTAATGGGAGATGGGACAGACTGAACAAGCCTGCGGTACATACTTGCATGCATGGGAACTAGGGAAGGGAGCAGGCCTGGTGGGGGTTATGGGGAGTCACCCCAACTAGGCTTCACCTCCCACTGGTTTGTGTGAGGACTGAGTATGAAGTGGGTAGGATAGAGCCAGACCACAATACCCATTGGTCCAAGTGGATGACAGGGCTGGAAACAGAACTGACCCAGCGGAGACCGGTCACATTAAGCAGGGCCATGCCATCAACAAACACGCTAAAGAACCATATCCGGGGAAAGATTCTGTGGGGCTGTGTGTGGGCCAAATCCTATGGAAAATCTAGCCCCACAGGTTACTTCAAGAGATGGAGTGGTGATGAACTAACTAGGTGTGACCAAGGAGCCTGTCATCAATCACAGGTTAAAGAACCGACAACAGTCTGCACTGGTCAAGGCAGCAGCACATGAGTGTGCATCCTGAATAGGGTGTGGGGTGGGCTGGGCTGCTACGTTCACCAGCTCATGCAAGGCCAAAAGGAAGGCCAGACTACGCCAGGCACTGGCCTAAAATGCAATGGCATGTATGAGAACTGGGTCTGGGGGTGGATCAAGGGGAGAAACTTGGGAAACTCCCCTGGGGAGTCATAGCTCCCACTGGTGAACACGTGGTCCAGACCTGGGGGTCGGACAAGCTGGGCAAAGTATTTCACTCTCAATTGCTCGTCAGTGGATAGAAGGGTGATGATCGGGCACCCCAGGCAGTACTGAGCAAACCTAAGCCTACAAGTAAAATTAGAAACCAGGATGGAGCACAAGACATGCCCAGATAGGTTCTTGCACCAACTGGTCTGTGTGTGCCATGGGCGATGAGCCAGTGTCTAAGGCAGGGGTCGCAACAGGTGAGGGGCTGTGCCAAGCTGAGTCAGAGCAACCACTGGCATGCTGAACAAGCCAGGTTGGGGAGCTAAGGGGACACCCTAGCTGAGTGGAGGTTCCCACTAAGGGGTGCACAAGCTGGAATGGGGCTCCTGCGTTGTGATCAGGTTACAGTTATAGTCTCCCTTGGCACAAGTGTGGACTGGATTTGACGCACCGGGCTGGGTCAGACTGCAACAACTTCTGGTGTCCTGGAGGACCAGGGTAGATGTGGGACAGACTAGGCTAGGTCTCAACCCCTACTGAGCCATGTATCAGCTATATGTGGGTATGGACGAGCCATGGCTGGGCTGAAACATCCAACATTGAGAACCAGAATGGGTTGAAGGCCAGTTAACAAAAGCCACTGCTCCTGCTAGGACAGGAGGTGAACTGAGTAGGGCTGGCTCATGGACCCCTGGTATGCGCAAAATCTGGCATTGGGAGGGGTTCTGATGGAGGAGCCTGGCTAACTCCTCTGGCAGGACACAGATCCTGCAAGTAAGCACAAGAAGCATGTAAGGAAACAGCCCAGAAGAGGTCATGGAAAGTGTCCCACTGGCATACATTTGGCATGGGTCGGGGGCAGACCAGGCTGAATCAGTTTCACATCATTCACTGGGAAATCCTAACACCAGAACAGAGTGTGGGTCGAGCCAGGTTTGGTCACAACAAAAGCAGTACACAACACAGAATGCCAAGGTGAGGTTGCCTGTACGAGATGCGACCGCAGCACCCAACCAGCACATGTGAGAATCAGGAAGGGAGGTGCAGATCCGGCAGGGAAATAAGGGGAGTTCCCTTGCTGAAAAGCTGCTCCCACAGGAGAGCGTGGGCTGGAATGGGGTCAGACCAGACTAGGCAGGGCTACAGCACCTGTGTGCCTCTTGTGGCCCAGATCAGGGAAAAACCAGGCTGGGCTGATTATTTCTACTGGTGCAATCTACAACTGGAGTGGGTGAGGGTTGTTGGGGCTTTGCTACAGCATCAGCTGGCAGAAGCTGGTACTGGGGACTAGTTCTGTCAAGTGAAACAACACAACGACCTGGAAAGAGCATAATCCGGGAGTGGGAGTGGCCTGGGAGGGAAACAGTAGGCTCCTCCCTCTTGGGTTACCACCCCCCATGGAAGGGCATGAATACTAGGGCAGGGGCTGGGGTGGCTTGAGAGACATTCAACAACATCCATGAAGGCTGGATAGTTGAACTGGTTAGATGGAACAAGGTTTTAATACCCATTGACATGCAGGAGAGCCGAATGGGATGTGGGACAGAATGAACACATACTGCCACACATGCTGGCAAACCGGGGCAGGGAGCAGGCCTGGTGGGGGTTATTGTGGGTCGCTCTGACTAGGCTGTAGGCCACATTGGTTTGTGTGAGGGCTGAGTATGTGCTGGGCAGAACCAGGCTGGACTGTAATACCCATTGGTTCCAGTAGAAGACAGGGCTGAAAACAGAACCAACCCAGCAATTGCAACCACCAGCTGATTGGGGCAATGGACTGTGCCGGGCCCTGTACTTACTAGTACATACAAGAATCTGGTCTGGGAACACCTCACACAAAGTTTCTTTGAGGATCTCCCCAATCGAAATGTCGGACTCAGAACCCTAACCGTCAAAAGACAGAGGACAGAACAAGTAAATCAACCACCTCAGCTATATGTTGGCAGAGAAAAACTGGGCAAATGGAGACTATGATGGACTATGTCAATCAGTGGATTCTTCAACGACCTCATCGTGCTTGGAGTGGTGAAAGTGGCAGCAATTCAGAACTGTTGAACTATCAAAACCACTTGAGCAAGACCCTTGGAGCATCCGGGACCTGGGGTGGGTGGCAGACTGGGTGGGGCTTCTCCCTTAAAATCTCCTTTTACAGAAGATATATGAAGGAAACAATACGGAACTAATTGTCTTGCCCAACTTCCTGTAGCGCTTGAACCTTTTTACCTTAATTATGTCAAAATCGGTTAGCGCGCGGTACTTATATGACAGTGCTAGGCGGAGCAATGCCGAGGTTGTGAGTTCGATCCTCACCTGGAGCACTTTTAGTTTCTCCGCCAACCTTAATAAATTGGGGAGGGGTGGGGAGAACCCAAGTATCTATGTAATTGTGTCACATAATACAATGTAATTACTGAAGTTAAACAATAAATAATTAAAAAAAAAAAAAAAAGAAAAACACACACACAAAAAAAAATAAGTAAATTTTAAAAAACCAGATAAATTTACTTTAAGCTAAAAAGTTTCTGCACTGCAAAGGAAACCATAACTGAAGTAAAGAGACAGCCAACAAAATAGAAGAAAATATTTCCCAGGTATGAAACTGGTAAAAGATTAATAAATTTAACAATAACAACATAAACAACTATAGTATAGTTCTTCATACACAGTTTTATGTCCATCATTGTTGGTATTATTAGTTTAAAAGTCAGGTTAAACTTCTTGAAAGTTGCCCAGTGTTGTGAATGAAGGAAATACATTTAGCCAATGTGCCAATTAGTATTCTGAGTCATTATGAAATGTAATAGCTAGAACTGGGAAATTATCCCCTAAATAAGAGCACTAAAAAACAAGATGATTTTCTGTGAAAGCACTTGTCTTTTACAGAAGACTAGGATTATCTAATATCTCACTGGATGTAGTAACGTAAATCCAAGCCCATGATGTAATGGTTTCCCAGGCCATTAGCATAGAGTTGGGTCTGAAATAGAGCATCTGGGACAACCATTTCGCATTTGGGAGGCTGGCGTTATGTTTGACTACTGTAGCAGCCCTAGTAAATAATCTCTTCTGTTTTTGGTTTATTATTATTATTATTATTAGTAGTAGTAGTAGCAATAGTAGTGATTTCCCTGCATGTTTTCTACTTAAACCCATCATTAGTTTTTAGACTGGTGGGTCTACTCTTTCTTTTCTGCTTTTTTCCCACTGGGTTGGAATGCCATTTATCTTCTTTGTAAAAGGATACAGTGGACACAGCCACTATGAATGCTGGACCTTGATTTGCAGATAGCAATCTACTTTTTTTAGCTGTTTTGAGTAGAATTGAAATGAACTGACCTTATTATAAGCAATGCATCTATTCTTCAATTTTATTACTCTTTGGCACAAATTAGGAGATTGACCTAGATTTTCACTAAAATCTAAAATTAATTTCTTTAATGGAATGTCTTATAAAATGCCATTGCAGTTAAAGGAATGTTGCTTTCTTCTATGGAGTAAAAGACAATCTTCTTAATCGAAATCCTGTGCCTCAAAGCCAATGTATCTCCCCTCAAGTGAACCAGCAGAGCTCTTTGGAATGGCAGCATTCCAACTTTTGCAGTAATTTTCCAGGTATCTTACTTTGTGTCAGGAAAAAAAATAGCTGTTTACTATAAATGACCAGAGTGTTAAGAACTTTTGACCTGCAGGTCTCATAGTTGTGGATGAGAAACTAAGAGGTCATGACATATGACTTCTGAGTACTTCCTTCCAGACTCAGCTATGACATAGCAAGCAGAAGATACATTTCCACCTTCTATTAAATTTTCTGTAACACGACCTGTAGATCTGAAGGTCTCTTGGGTGAGACAGCAATACCTAATGTTTCAGAAACCATTTTATGGCAGTGAGAAGTAATGAAACTGAATAGTCCACATAGGGATGATTTTGAAAAAAAGAAACCTAAATTATATTATAGTGAATTATTTGAGTATTTGCAGAAACTCTAATACTGTCTACTAGCAAGCTGTTTTGTTATTTGAGATAAGGAATATCTATTTGTTTAAATCCAATTTGTTATAACTTATAGACAATTCCTGGCAGATATAAAGAGATGCAGAAGAGTGAATGCAGAAGAACGGAAGTTTCAGGGACAGAAAAATTGATTAGGAGCAAAAACTCTCTAAAAGTCTGTATTTAGGTGTATCTCAATATCCTACAAACTGTGTTCTGGAATTCTGTCAAGACACGGAAAAGGATAGATTCAGCTCAAATAATACTTTGGTATCAAAGTGCAAGTAGATGGATTTTTTGGCTGAAAAATTCTTTAACAAAAGCAGTTTGAAATGCCAAGAAAGAAACTAGATCTGTGATTAACAAGCATACATAAAATTTGTTCTTGATGGGTGACCCAAAGGCACTATGTGCAAATAAAATTAAAAGAGCAAGTAGATTTTTAAAAATCCTGAAATTAGAAAGTAAGATGTGTTCTAAGGCCATAATATTCTTTTACTATGAATCAAAATCTTAAGTGGCTTTCTAGTGGATATTTGGGACACATTCTCACGTTGTTAGAGACAATAGCATCTCTAACAAGGACCCTGGAAGCCTACTGAATGCTAATTATTTCTGATGAAATGCAGAATAATAAAAATTCTTTCTCACTTATTTTCAAAGCTTATTTAATATGCCAATAAAAACTCACAAATATTAGAAGTGATTAGTAGTTTTCATATAATAGGTGTAGAATGTAATATTTTGCATAGTATTTCCCCCATTGGCTCTATTCAGAAATACACCTGTATTTCTTTGATTGCTATTGTTACTATCACTACTTTCAATCAAGAATAAAGGTAGAAGTCATTCCTGTAGGCTTTTCCTTTTAAGTTTTCCTTAAAAGATCAGCAACAAAAAGACCTCAAGACTAACTAAACTGGCTGAAAAGCAAAAATTGTTCAGCTTTATTTCCTAAACTTTTGTAGTTTGGCATATATGCTCAGGCTTATTCACAAGGGTAAAGAATTAGGACTTCTCTGCCCCAGAAAAGCTTACAAATAATAGATCTTTCCATTACATAAATAACTTGAAATTTTCATTATAAAAGGTTGCCATAACCTCAATATCATCTCTACTCAAGTGCATTTGGTCATTCTTTTGAATCTGCAGGGCTTCTTATCAGATGTTCATCATTCTGAATCACTGGGAGTGTTCCACCCTCCATTACAAAAGGCATGTATTGTACAGGAGACGGGATGGTGGATGTGTAATGTCATGTAATCAATAACACACAACATTTTAGACCCTCTGCTTTCCTCTTAAGCTATATCATCAGATACAGTTAACACCTGTACTGGATTGCAAGGGGAAAGAAAAGCTGTGAAAAGAGAGTCCAAACAATCATAAGAAATAAATCACAAAAATTATAGACTTATTGGAAACATCTCTTTTCAGATTACTTATAATGAACAAAGACAAATTGGTTGGTTGAAACTTGATTGCTTCTGTTGAAGCTAGTTTCCGAGATTTAGCAATATTAAGTATTTCTGAAAAGTAATGCCCTATTTGTTTTCCCCGAACGATGTTTTGTTAAATCAAAATCATAATGATAGAAGATTCTATACTACTTGTGCTACTACTTAATAAGCCTATACACACAATCTTCTGGAGTGTTAGCACAAACATTTTCACTAAAAGATTATATTTGAAATAATAAAGGAGGAGCTAATGATAGAGATAAGTTACTAAAGGACACAATGATGAGAAGACTTTCATAGAAAAAGGAAATTAAAAGTTAAGTCCATTTTGACACAAAAAATTAAAATCCATGAAGAATATTAAATTGAAAATATGTATTTCCATGGACATTTTGAAGGCACATCATACAACTAATAATCTCTTTATAGGAAATCAATTAGCAGTTCAAATCTAGTCACATATGAAAGCAGTTTTTTTTTTTTTGAGAGACAGACAAAAAAAAAGAGAGAGAGAGAGAGAGAGCTTCCATCCAATTTGCTTCACAAATGCTTGCAATGGCCCAGGCAAAGCCAAGCCAAAGCTTGGAGATAACAACTCAATCCAGTTATCCCATGTGGTTAGCAGGGCTCGAACTATTGAGCCTACACCTGATTCATCCCAGAATGTGCATTAGCAGCAACCTGGAACTGAGAGTGGAGTAAGAGTCAAAGTCAGGTGTTGCAATATGTGCAGTCACACCAACCAGTGTTGTAAATACCAGGCCAAACATCTGCCCAACAACTTTTCTTTTTTACTTTTACACACATTTCTTAAATTGATAAACGTTAACACAATAGTAAAAATAATCATGCAAACAAATAAGCATGTCTCGTTGACCTAAGAGAAGCGCAGATGTAGCAAGCCTAACATGTATTACCGGGAAAAAGTGAACTTTTCTATCCCTTCCTGCATTTATATTCCTTTCATGTCACAATTTATTTTTTAAAGATTTGTTTATTTGAAATGCCAAGTGACAGAAATGAAAGACTGAGGGAGATTTAACTTATATCTACTCTCACTCCCTTCAACTGTCCACAGCATCCAGGGTTAGGCCAGACAGAAGTTAGGAGCTGAGAATTACATTCTGGCTTCCCAAGTAGGTGAAGGGAACTGAACCACTTGGACCAAATTCTATTGCCTCACCGGCTCATTAGAGAAGAAAGCTGGATTGGCAGCATCCTAGCAGGGACTTAAACTACGAAGGAACTTAAACTAGAATGTTGGTGTTCCAAAAGTTTGCTTAATTTGCTGCACCACAACTTCCACACCATGGCATATTTTCCTTGAAATTTATGTTTATAGGAGGACTTTAATACTATCTGGAGACAGACCAGTATTAGCAATCTTTAAAATTTTTAGTCAATCAACACAATTAAAAACCAAATGGTATGTTCCACAATACAGAAGAAGGAGAGTTATGGCACCTACCAGCTTAACAAATACGAGTAATTAGTATCTTTGAATGTTTCTTCCTCTAGAAATGTTAATAATGTCATTTACACAAACACTATAAAGTTTAAATATGCTAATATATGTACTTGCAGTAAGCATTCAGTAAGTTTACTATGATTTTAGATAATCAGATAATTGAATAATAAGAGAAATCTGTTCCTTTGCTTTTGATAAACATTTTAAATTTATAACAATTAATCAAACATAATTAAACTCAGATCATGGGCTTATTTTAGAGTGATATAATAGCCAAAGTTTTATTAGGAAGAAAAGATACTGAAATAAAAGTAAAGGAAAAAAAACCCCACTTACTATCGGCATTACCCAATAAAGTTTCAAATATGTTTACATTAGTATAGATTGTGTATTTCATGGCTTCAAATATTCTTTTCATTGGAGGTAAACTCTATCCATATTTAGGAGAAAAGTGCTGAACTTTATGTTAAAAATAGTTGAGGTGCGGCCCGGCGCGATAGTGTAGTGGTGAAAGTCCTTGCCTTGAACGTGCCAGGATCCCATGTGAGTGCCGGTTCGAATCCTGGCAGCCTTGCTTCCCATCCAGCTCCCTGCTTGTGACCTGGGAAAGCACTCAAGGACGGCCCAAGGCCTTGGGACCAAGCACCCGCGTGGGAGACCTGGAAGAGCTCCTAGCTCCTGGCTTCTGATCAGTGCAGCACTGGCCGTTGCTGTCACTTGGGGAGTGAATCATCGGACGGTAGATCTTCCTCTCTGTCTCTCCTTCTCTCTGTATATCCACCTTTCCAATAAAAATAAATACATTTTAAAAAAAATTTTAAAAATAAAAAAATAGTTGAGGCTAGGTTTGAGGCATCGCAAGAGCATAACAGAGCAAGAAGAAATGCAGTCACATAGTTTTAGACATTATGGTGGAGGGAGAAGAGGAATCCCTATATACACAAAATTGTATCATAGAAAATAATAACAATAAAACATTTAAAACACATATGGTGGGAATGTATAGCAAGGTCTATTTCTCTACTTACTGTGGATTCAATCCTCAAAGTCACATTTGATAACAGATTTGTGGCAATTAATCTAATTATATTATAAACTATCAGACTGGAAGCTCTTCATGCTTTTTGTCCTGGTTACCATGTGTCAACAACTAAGCAGGGCTGAGCCCACAGAGAATGTGTCAACAGCATGACAGGCCTAAGGAAAGGTTTAAAGATACAATATCTTGAAAATAAATAATACCTGAGAATTCAACATTCTAAAACTTTCTAATTTACACTATTAAAGACGGTACATATTCTACATACATTGTAAGAATAGAATTGCAATAATCTTAATTTATAGCTTAGGAGCTTTTTAATGTATTATTTGGTGTAGACTGGAAGGCAAAAATAGCTAACATTATTGAGTTGTGTATGAAGAACTATGTTAGAAATGGACTTTTGTTATAACAAGTAAGATGACACTAGGTATGCTCATGTCCCATTTCGGAGTACCTAGCTTTGATCTCCAGCTTAGTAGGCAGTGGTAATGGCTCAAGTAATTGAGATCCTACCACCTCTGGGGAAACCTACATTGAATTCTTCACCCTAAATTTTGGGCCATGCCAAGCCTGACCAATACAGGTGTTTGAGGAATGAACAAGTGATTTCATGTTGACTTAAATTTTTTTTCTAAGATTTTTACATAATTTAGAACTTCAATTTTAAGTTGTGGCTACTTTTTCCATGTTTTACTCTATTATTTGTTTATTTACTTGTTTTTTTATTATTTATTATTTTTACTTCATTAATTACATTGTATTATGTGACACAGTTACATAGGTACTTGGGTTCTCCCCGCCCCCTCCCCAAACCCTCCCACCATGGTGGATTCCTCCACCTTGTTGCATAACCACAGCTCAGGTTCAGTTAAGATTCCCCCATTGCAAGCGTATACCAAACATAGAGTCCAGCATCTTATTGTCCAGTCAAGTTCAACGGCTTCTTAGGTATACCCTTTCTGGTCTGAAGACAGAGCCAGCAGAGTATCATCCCAGTCAATTGAAAACTCCAACATACCATCAGCAAAAATTTACATCATTATGGAATTAATTGACATAGTAATGAGTAATCACTATGTTAATTTTACTTTTGATGATGTTTACATAGTTGATCAGCATGGGAATGTCACAGAATTAGCAGGAAATGGGTGAGATAATTGTTTCAAACTTTCATTTTCTTCCTCCTGCATCTGGGGGAAGGGGAAAGATAAAGAGAGAAGCCACACCCAGCCTCCCAACTACCTCAGTACCCAGGGATGAGGCATAGGTACCCAGCGTCATCCCAGGGTCCCTGATGTAAAGCATGCTCTGAGGGTTCTGCTTATGTGGTTTCGATAGTTCTAAAATGCCAGCAGTCTCACTGACCCAAGGATGAGCAAATCCTTCCAAGGTCCATTGGCTAACATAGTCCACCTTAGAGTCTCCATTTGTCCAGATATTTGCTGTCAATGCTTGGCTGGAGTAGTTGTCCAATATGTTCTGCCCTCCTTCCTCTGCTATGATACCAAATGACCTCTACAGGACCTAATGGGCTACCATATCCTCCATGTGCATCTGGGTATGCCACTCTCTATTCTGTCTTAGCCAGTGAAGAGACCTAGTTCTGACACATACACTCCACGGTGAGACCACAGATCCTGTGATTGCCCCATGGTTCAGTTTCTGTGATCAGTGGCTCAGTTGGGGGAATCCCATAGAAACCTGTCTGAAGCGATGCCAGATCTGACTCTTGTGTGCGCTTCCCCACACAGGGTCCATTTATCTGTCACCCACATCAGCCTACACACACACACTGGTAGTTGCAATTGCTAGGTCAGCTCTGTGTCCATCCCTGTCTCTTACATAAACCAATGGATGCTGTGGCCCAGACCATATCTATCTTCCATGAACTTGTTCCTCACATACATGAGTTGGAGTTGTAGCCTAGTCAAAACAACCCCCAATAATCCCCACTATGCCAGCCCCTAGACCAGATTCCTGTGTTTCCCAGTACATACAGCAGACCAGCAGACTGGTCCAGTCTGTACAACATCCAATTCAATTGTCATTCTCATTGGCAGGTGTTGAAATCTATCTCAACCCAACTGACCCCACTATCCAGCCCATACTCATGCTGGTGGGTGCCACTGCCTGTCTAGCCAAGATTGCCCTATCCCTGGTTCTCAAGTTCACCAGTAGAAGTTGCAGTCCATCAGAGGTGCCCAAAGTTTCCCTAATGGGCTACTCCCAGTCCCAGATCTTGCATTCTCCAGGTGGTTCTTTAGTCTAGTCTCAGCACTTGCTAGCCAATGTTGTGGCAAAGACCAACCAACCTGCACTTACTCTGGCTTATGACTACACCAGTGGACACCAGTTGGTCAGCCCAGCCTGGATCTCCCTCTAACCCAATTCACATGCAGGACAACAGGTATTGTGGCCCTTACTGGCCTGGTCTGCCCCCAGTCATGCTCACCTGTGGGAGCAGTGGCCCAGCAGGGGAGACTCCCACAGCCCCCAACTGGGCTTGCACCTCCCTCTTCCTGAGTCTCACGTATGTTGGTGGGTGCTACAGCTTGGTCTGGCATGCCTGGCCTGACCGCGACATTTGCTGATAGGGGCTGCAGTCTGGCCCAACCCAATCTACCTCCAGTTCCAGCTCATGCTGGTGGGTGTTGCAGCCTAGCCCACCCAGTACAGCCAGCCCCCAGTCCTGGCTCTAATGTGAACCAGCTGGTGTTGTGACCTGATCCAGCTTGTCCTGCATTCCATCCTGGCTCTCAGATCTGCCCATGTATATCATGAATTGACTCAGCCTGGCCCACCTAAGGATCTGACCTATAAGTGTGCCAGCAGGTACTGTAACCTGGCTTGGTCTAGGCTGCGCTCAACCTTGGTTCTTGCGCTGACCTGCAGGGGTTGCATCCTGACAAAGGAGTTCCACAAGTACCTGTATCAGGTCTCTTCTCAGTGACAGGTCTTGGGCACACCAGTGGGTCCTTGACCCAGACTGATTTAGTCCACTTTCTGTTCTAGCAGGAATAGTAGCCTTGCCCAATGGGCCCAAAACCATTCTGGTTCTTACTGTTGGGTGTTATAGCCCAGCTACACTTTGTGCATGTCCAGACACAGCTCTCATGTGATTCAGCCAGAGCTGAGACCTAGCCCAGGCCAGCCTACACCACCCTGAATTTCATGAGCATCAGTGTTTGCTGGAGTCTAGCTCAGTCTGGCACACCACAGAACCAGTTCACACCCATGCTGAGGAACATTGCAGCCATGTCCAGCCCAGGTTGTCAGCTCCATTCTGGTTCTTATGCTCACCAGTGGGAACTACAACCCAGATGTGGCATCACCTTAGTTCCCCAACCAAGTCTTTTCCCAGCCACAGATCTTGTGTATGCCAGTGGTTACTAAGACCCAGTTCAACATAGTATATCCCCTGTCTTGGCCTTTGCCATTGGATGCTGAAGCTTGACCTGTCCTGGCCCACCCCCAATCCCAAATTTTGCTGGCAGGTGCTACAGCCTAACCTTGTCCAGTCTGCTCCCATTTCTGGCTCATGAAAACTGCTAGGCTTGATAGCCTAGCACAGCTTGACCTGTGCTCTATCCTAGCTCCTGCATATGCCACTGGGCTAATTTTTGGCCTCACCCTGCTAGTTCCACCAACCTCCAGAACCAACCCACACACTTGCCGACTGGTGGAGCTACCTTGTCCAGCTTGACCAAGACCCAGGCCTGAATCATATGCTTACCAGTTGGAGCTATGTTCCCTCAGGAGAGTGCCCCAAGTTCCCCCACCAGACCCTCTCCTAGACCTAGATATTACATATGCTGGTGGGTGCTAAGCCCTTACCTGACTCCTTTACCCGGCTTTTGTATGAGCTGGTGAATGTTGTGGCCTGGCCCACCCCACAGCCTTTTCTTGGGTGTGCTTGTATGTATCGCAGCCTGGACCAGTCTGGCCTGCCCCTGGAGCCAGTACCAATGAGTATTAGAGGGTTCTATGGTAATGCCTAGCTCAGCCCATCACCACCCGAGGCATTCTTATGAGATTGTGGTGCGTGCAAGGCAAGGACTTTAGCTGCTAGGCTACAGTACCAGGCCCTGCAGTAAATTTTTGAAATTGGAAAATGTGAGTCAACTTTGTTTATGTCAAATATTTTTTATTGGTGTAAATCTGTAATTTGCATGTGAAGCACAAAAAATGTTAGTTTCTCTAAGAAAGAAAGCTAAAATTATGAGACATTATGTTGACTATATTTAGTTTTGCCAACTTAACAATATTGTCTTCCAATCCAATAACATTGGGTTCCTTTTTATTTCCTTAAGTATTTTTTTAAAATTATGTTTATTTTTTATATTTTATTAACAATGTTTTGTCATTTTCAGGGTGTAATTTCCAAACCTTTGTCTAAATAATCCTAAGTGTCTTATTGTTTTTAATGACACTGCAAATTGAATTATTAAAAATTCAATAGACTGTTCATAGCAACAGAATAGGAAAAAGATGAATATTTTATATTGTTTTGTATCTTGTAAATGTGCTAAAAATGTATTTGTAGCAGTTTAAAGTGGATTCTTTAGGAATTTTTATATACAAAAACATATCATGGGTAAATAGATATATTTCTTCTTTCCTATTCTGTATGTTTTTTTGTTCTGCCTAACTCCCTTGCAAATATTCTTCAGTATGGTGTTGAAGAGAACTAAGAAAATATAGAACTGTGTTGCTCTTGATGTCACAAGGCAATCCTTCAATCTTTCTCCGTCAAGTATAATGCTAGCTTTGCTCTGCAACATGTTGGAAAATTCCCACTTTCCTGGTTTTGGGGTGTTTTCATCCTGAAGGTGTGTTAAGTTTTATCATTTTTCTTTTTTGTTTCTATTGAGAGAATTGTGCATTTGTCTGCTTTCGTTTTCCCCTTTGTTGATGTGGTACATTATTTTAATTGGGTTTTTTAGATGCCAAATCAACTTTATGTTCCCGAGAAGAATCCAATTTAGCCATTGCATAAAATCCTTTTTTAAACTATTCTTTAATATGATTTGCCACTATTTTATTGAGAAATTTGTTATCTGTGTTTATAGGATGTCTGAATCTACAGTTTTCTTGTAATGCTTTTGTCTTGCTTTTGGTATTAGTCTTATATAACATAAATTTTGAAGTTTTTCTCCCCTTCTATTTGGGAAGATTTTGTGAGGAATTGGTATCTATTCTTCCTTTAAATGTTTGGTTAAAAAAAAATAATAAAACAAACAAAGCACCATGGAGAAAATATTGTCTCAGCAGAATGCTGCCTTGTTACTGCCAGGGTTGAAGTGAAAATTCATTTTCTGTGAGGACCTCTGCTGACATCACCTTTCTATGTGGGGCTAGGACCATTTCTAGCCGCTCTTTCACCCAGTCGAGGATTTATGGGGAAATGAACTCAAATCAAGGGACGCACCAACATATCATTGGCTAGTTTCCAAGGTCCCTAGCATCCCTTCTGTCTTCTTTCCACATTTCACAATCTTTTATATCTATTTTGCATATAACCTTCAGAATTTCTACTTCCATCTACTGTGAAGAAAAAGTATATTAGTTTAGAGGTTTTTGAACCTTGATTCTGAACTGAGTTTATTTGCTGCATTATTTAGCTATCTTTAACGTATTTTATTACAGAATGGTTCTCCCATCCCATCCATTCTGCTTCATAGAATCAACATTTTGGAAAGGCAGGGCCATATCCCTTCCATAATGTTGAGATCTTATTCTGAAGTTGCTGAGTTTTTTCTTCCCAGTGTCCTTTAGCTTGTTCCTCCACACTCTGGATTTCTGTTAACTGGAACATAGGTCTAAAGGCTTGTTCAAATGTTTTATAGACAATTTTATTATTTGTTTATTTGAAAGGCAAAACAACAGATAGTAGGGAAGAGACAGGGTGATGAAGGGATACTTCATTTGCTGGTTGACTCCCCAAATGACTGCAATAGAAGGATCTAGGACAGGCCAAAGTGACATCGTGATATTATGATGTTGTGACATTGTGATAAGGGCCCAAGCATTTGGGTCATCTTTCTCTGCCTTCCCAGGCACAGTAGCAGGTATTTGGCTTGGGAGCAAAACACCTGCAATTGTAGATGACACTCAGACGTGGGATGTCAGCGTTGCAAACAATGACTTAAACAGCTCTGCTGCAACAGCAGTCCCTAGACAGTAATTTTGTAAAAAAATATTTTGTTATTTTGAAAGTCTAAGTTACAGACATAGAGAGACAAAGAAAGAGGCCTTGCATCTGCTGGTTCACTCCTGAGATAGTCACAGTGAAAGCCCTGAGCCACAGCTAGAAGCTTCATCTGGTCGCCTTTATGGGTGTAAGAGAACAAACACTTGAGTCATTTTTTGTTGCTTTCCCACATGTATTAGCAGGGAGCTGAATCAGAAGTGGAGCAGCCAGGATGAGAATCAGCATCCAAATGGTAAGTTAGTGACATAGGCAGTGGCCCAATCTGCTCTATCACAGTGCTGGGCCCTAGACACTTCACTTTTTACGTGGAAATTATTCCAAATTATGACCAGTGGAATCCTCAATGCTGTATCTTGTTGACACATCAAAACTGGTGTTTAAATGTTTTCTTCCTTTCTGATACAGGATATATGCAAATAATCACCCTGAATTCACCCTGCCCTAGGTTTATAATCTGTCATTGCTTGTGAATTAGGTTATTTAGTGAAGAAGAGCACTTACAATTTTCTATATCAAGACATGGGCATTTAGGCATTTATTGCAACTGAAATAGTCCAGGCATAACAATGCCATTACTACTTATTTGCTTATCTAGCATCCTGCATATACTTGGTTTGTACTTACAAAGTCAATGCCATTACCCACAAGAAAAAACAAAATCAATGCCTAAGGTTTCATTATATTTACTTTTGTTCTTAGAATGTATTTTGTTGCCAGCAGCCTGTTGCCTGCTGGCAGGTCCCAGGCCAGGTCCAACTGCCATGCTCGGTCCCTGATTCCAGGCACTATGAACATGTGGTGAGCTCCAGAGGCGGCTCCCTTCCTGGTGAGTACACTGAGAGGGGCAATCTGGAGAACAGGGCAGGCCTGGACCCTAACCGCTGCCAACATGGTGCAGTGTATGGGATTGGGAGGGTCGACCTAAGGGTCTGGGGGTTAAAACTTCCAGCACCCTGTTGGCTGCTGGCAGGTCCCAGGCCAGGTTCGTCTCCATGTTTAGAGCCATGATTCCAGCCACTCTGAACACGCCATTTGGTGCCAGGCTCCACTTGCTGGCCACCCAGCAGCAAGCTTTGGGGTTTTGGGACTATGAATTGCTGCATAGGTACCTCCATGTTGAGCCCACTGTGCTCCTGGGGTGCGCATCAATCCTGAAGACTCCCAATGACAGAGTAACTTTTCTTTTGAAGGTAAGTGAGGTTTCTGAAACCTGGTAGTTTGGAAGGAGAGGGACCAGACGATCTTTTATGGGTCAGACTGATATACCAGCCTCCTTTGAATCCTGTGTAGAACTTGTTATTACCATACAATGCTGACCACTATACACCAGTCCATGCAAAAACTAAGGCTGGGGGCTTGCTTGCAGGACCAGATTCTAGTACCTGACAGAATGATGGATCAGGGGATGGGTCACATTAGGCAGGGCCATGACATTAACCAGCACACGAGAAAGCCATTCCCAGGGGTAGATTCCATGGGGGATGTGTGGGCCAAACCCTGTGGAAATACTAGTCCCACTGGTTAGCTCAAGAGTTGGGATGGTGATGGACTACACTAGGTGTGACCAAGAAGCCTGCCATCACTCACAGTTAAAGGAACCGATAACAATCTAGACTGGTCAAGGCAACAGCACCCGCATGTGCATCCTAAATAGGGTGTGGGGTGGGCCGGGCTGCAATGCTCACCAGCTCATACAAGGCCAAAATGGAAGACCAGACTGCCGGACACTGGCCTAACATCCATTGGCATGTATGAAAACTGGGTTTGGAAGTGGGTCAAGTGAAGGAACTTGGAAAACTCCCCTGGTGGGTCATAGCTCCTACTGGTGAACACTTGGTCCAGACCTGGGGATTAGACAAGCCGGGCAAAGTAGCTCCAATGGCTGGCCAATGTGTGTGTTGGTAATGGAATGCGGTGGACCAGGCAGGACTGAGCAAACCTTATCCTACAAGCAACATTAGAAACCAGGGTGGAGTGCAGGTCATGCCAAGCTAGGTTCTTGCACAAGCTGGTCTGCATGAGTCAGGGACACTAAGCCACAGCATCTAAGGTAGGGGCAGGGACAGGTGAGGGACTATGCCAAGCAGAGTCAGAGCAACCACTGGCATGCACACAATCTATGGCTGAGGACAGGCCCAGTTGGGGAGCTAAGGGAACACCCTAGCTGAGTGGAGGTTCCCACAGAGGAGTGAGGGGGCTGGAATAGGGGCTGCGTTCTGGTCTGGATATGGCTGCAGTCTCCCTTGGCACAAGTGTGAACTGGGACTGGTCGCCCCAAGCCAGGCTAGACTCCAACACCATCTGGTGCTCTGGAGGAGCAGGGTAGATGTAGGACAGACTAGGCTAGGTCTCAACCCCTACTGAGCGATGTGTGAGCTGTGTTTGGGTAGGGATGAGCCTTGGCTGGGCTGAAACATCCAACATTGAGAACCAGAATAGGTTGAAGGTCACTGTTCCTGCTAGGACAAGAGGTGGACTGAGTAGGGCTGGCTCATGGACCCATCGATACACGTGAAGTCTGGCATTGGGAGAGGTTCTGATGGAGGAGCCTGGGCAACTCCTCTGGCAGGACACAATCACTGCAGGTAAGCGCAAGAAGCATGATAGGAAACAACCCAGAGCAGGCCAGGGAAAGGTACCCACTTGCATGGCATTTGGCACAGCTCAGGGGCGGACCAGGCGGAACCAATTCACATCAGCTGCTGATGAATCCAAGCACCAGAACAGCATGGGTCGGGCCAGGTATAGTCGCAACATGTACCAGTACACATTATAACTGGGATAGGGTACACACTGGGCTGGGCTAGATTGTAACCCTCACCAGCTGGAATTGAGGATGGACCAGGCCAGGCCAGCCTATAGAACCCACTAGCAAATGCTGAGGTGAGGCGGGCCATGCCAGACTGGGCAGCAGCACTAGTAGAAACCTGGGAGGGAGGGAGTAAAGCTGGTAGGGAGAATGTGGAGGGGCCCCTGCTGGAACACGTTGCCTGCTGGAGAACATGAGTTGCAATGGGGGCAGACCAGACTGGGCAGGGCTACAACACCTGTGGGCCTCATGTGAGCCAGATCAGGGAAGAGCCAGGAATGGTTGACTGTCCCTACTGGTGCAAACAGTTGGTTGGGGTTTGCTACAGCATCAGATAGCAGATGCTGGCACCAGTGGCTAATCCGTCAAGTTAAATTACAGAACCATCCATAAAGTGCATGATCTGGGAGTGGGAGTGGCCTAGGAGGTAAATAGTGGGCACTGCCCTCTTGGGTTACCACTCCCACTGGAGAATATAAAAACCAGAACTGGGGCAGGGGTGGCTGGACAGAATGGCACCCAACAGCATGTGTGTGGGCTGGATAGTGGGGCTGGTCGGGTTGAACTAGGCTTAAATGCCCATTGACATGTGTGAGAGCTGAATGGGATGTGGGACAGACTGGACTAGTCTGCTGTACATAACTGTCAAGCCTGGGAACCAGGGCAGGGAGTTAGCCTGGTGTGGGTTATTGTGGGTCACTCTGACTAGGCTGCAGCTTCCACTGGTTTGTGTGAGGGCCGAGTGTGTGCTGAGTAGAGTCAGGCTGGACTGCAACATCCGTTGGTTCCAGTAGAAGACAGGGATGGAAACAGAGCTGATCCAGCAATTGCAACCACCAGCTGATTGGGGCGATGGACTGTGCTGGGCCCTGTACTTGCAAGTACACACAAGAATCTGACCTGGGATTACCTCAAAGTTTCTTTGGGGATCTCCCCAATCGAACTGCCAGATTCAGAACCCTAATTATGAAGAAGTGCAAGTTCCTTGATCTGCCATGGAGTGCAAGTGCCAGAACCAAGCCTCCTCAGAGGCTCAGATGGAACAGTGAAGAGCATAACCAGGTACACATGGAGGATATGGTAGTCTATTGGAGCCTGCAGAGGATACCCGGCAGCACAACAGAGGACAGAACAAATCAATCAACTACCCCAGCCATGTGTTGGCAGTTAAACACTGGGCAAATGGAGACTCTAAGGTGGACTATGTCAGCCAGTGGATTCTGCAGCGACTTCATCGTGCTTGGAATGGAGAGATTGGCAGCAATTCAGAATACTTGAACTATCAAAATCACTTGAGCAAGACACTCAGAGCATCAGGGAACTGGGATGGGTGGCAGACTGGGTGGGGCTTCTCCCTTTATCTCCCCCTTTACCCCAGATACCGGAAAAAATAGAATGGGGAAATAATAGTCTTATCCACTTTGCTGTAGCTCTTGACTCTTTGAGCCCTAATTAACTATGTAAAGATTGTAATAAAAAAAAAGAATGTATTTTGTTAACCATGTATTCAAATTAATACATCCAAGTCATCTGACATAGTTATTTTCTCTTTGTGATTGAATTCTTTGATATGTAGCTAGGTTGAAGCCTTTCCCCCTGACTGCCACTTTTAGTGGTTTACTTTTGTGTTCTTTTAAAGCATTTCTTGGACTTCATGAAACATTTATATTATTTAAAAGACTACATAAGAGTATTTATCCAAAGAAATATTGCTTGCAACCTACTTCCACCATTATCCTATAGGTAACCATTTTATCAACGTATCATTCATTTACCAAATAAAAAATGCAGAGAAATTTTTCTTGTTCTTACTCCATTTTTGTATCAAATAGCATATGAGATGTAAAAATATACATACTCTTTTTCCACTTAATAATTTATCCTAGAAATAGTTATCAGTACACGAAGATCTCCCTTAAAAATATTTTTGTCCTCTGCTAATATAGCAGTTAATTTAATTTAGAAGTCTAGTATTGTTTCTCTGCCAAATACCTTTAAGCAATCATACTTTCTCTGTGTATATCAATGAGGATAGAAAATATCGTAGAAAAATTGCTATTGTATTCAAAATTTAAAAAAAAAAACTAATTTTATCTGAGAGTCTACAAAAGCTTGTAGAATCTCCTTCCCTGACAGTCTTATCTTATTCATAATATTTAGAAATGGGACACAAAGTATAATCTACATGATTTTTTATCTATCTCTAAATCACAAGCTTCAAGCAAAAAGCAATTGCACCAGATGAGAAACTAAAAAAACATTTTTTTCCACCAGTACAAAATTTTTTTAGGAATCATTTGCATTTACATATGCCTAGGATGGTGTGGGTTAAAAGTAGGTACATGAATAAAATTGCTACTATACAAAACTGATCATATTTTATCAAAATCAAAATGTATTATAAGACAACAAAAAACCTTTTTCTAAAATAAGTTTGTCCAAAAATGAACAATAAATTATAAGAAAATTAGGTTTGTTAACAAATATTTCTAGTCTATATTAATTCTGTCATATCAAGCAATAAAATATTTTAATCATTCATGTGACTCACAGACACACTGTTTTTGAATTACCACCACCACCATCATCATCATCCTCATCATCATTATTTTTCATGATATGGTATTGTAGGTATAGGGATTGCCCCCTCCACCTCTCCTTATTTCTCCCCCACACAAACACCATTTTCATCCACATTATTACAATAGTATAGTCCTTCAGCAACAGTCAAAATTGTATAAGAATATAAAAACCTCAGATTACGAAAAAATGGCCGACCGCGGAGAGCTGGTATAAGGTGGAGTATGGAGAGAGAGGGACCGATCCAGCAGAAGAACAAACCAGGAGACACAGAATTGCAGGGAGAGGAACCGGAAGGTCACTGGACTTCACTGAAGTAAGAAGATCCACACAGCATGGAGGGACAGCCAGAAAAAGAAAGGAAAGGCAACATGCCTGCGAAACTTGGTGAGTTGTGACCCCAGGCAAGGGGAAGGCCGGCGGAGTCTCTGCCAATACAGGGAAGACAAAGGCAGCTAGAAAAACAAGTACCCACACCAGCGGGGCCACAGACCACTGGAGTGCTGGAGACCCTAGAGGTGGCTGCAGGATTGAATATAGGGGCCATCAACCCATGCAGAGGTAGAGGACAAGCAGAGGCGGTCCCAGCAGCGTTCCTCCCAACAGGACAGCACCTTTGAGAAAGTACTGAGGGAACTGGAGCCATGCTCCAGGGCCAGGCTGCAGAACTTCCTGACTCAGCTGGGGGGTTTTGGACTAGCCATTGGAGAATCCGGCGACATTCCCTGCTGTGCTCAGCTAGAGCCCCAGAGGCGGAGAGCCACTCAACAGAGTCTGCCAACCCGGGCAGAGGTGCAGGCAAGCAGGGACACAGCAGCGTGCCTCCCAACAGGGGAACTCCTTTGAGAAAGTGTAACAGGAAGAGCAGCCGTGCACCGGGGCCAGGTTGCAGAATTTTCTGATCCAGCTTGGAGCTGTGGACTGTGAGCAGCAAGTGGCTGGAGACTCAGGAGGAATTCCCTGCTGTGCTCAGCTAAAGTCCCAGAGGCAGTGAAGCCACTCAACAGAGTCTGCTGACCCAGGCAGAGGCACAAGCAAGCGTGGCCACAGCAGTGTGCTTCCTAACAGGGGAGCACATTTGTGAGAGTTTAGTAGGGAGTGGAACCACATGCTCTACATCCACCCAGAGCAAAGAAAAGAAGCCCAAGGTTACAAAGTCTCTCATCTACACTCTATCCCTGTGGGCACATGCAAGACAACACCTAACCAACTAGCTGCAATGGAACCAAGTTGCAGAGATATAAACCCAGCAGCAAATGAAACAACCCAACACCCACCCCAGCATCGCCTGCTGTCCCCAATAGAGCAAGAAGAATTACGCTTCTGCCAATATTCCATGCAGCAGTAGCTGGATCACACCCGCTGTAGGCTACAGCACTGAAGGCAGCGGCTGTGGACAAGCAAGTCAGACGCTAAAATCCCAAAACGACAAGAAACAACAACACAATGAGGTGAAGTATCAGAAAAAGTAATGACTCAGAAGAAAATCAATCACTTCCCCCCCGCAAAAAAAAACCCAAAAACTAATCTCAATCTCTGAGATGCGAGATTAAGACATGGAGGAATTACCAAATAAGGAATTTAAGAAAATAATGATAAAATTCATCAGAGACAGCGAGAAGCCTTGGATAGAGTCCAAGGAATTCAAAAACCATGTCATTGCAGAAATAAATCAAATCAAAAAGGGAATCCTCGATCTAGAGCACAAAATTGAGAGCCTAACCAACAGAATAAACACAGCAGAGGACAGAATATCAGAAATGGAAGACAACCAGAATGAAAGTCAACAGCTCATCAAACAGTTGGAAACAAACCTGAACAAAGCCAACAGGTCCATACAGGAAATGAAAGACAACCTCAAAAAGTCAAATATTACAATAATGGGCCTTCCCAAAGGAATGGAAAAAGAGATAGGCTTGCAATGGGTGCTCAATGAGATAATACAGGGGAACTTCCAGAACACTGGAAATATAAGTCCAGCACAAATCCAGGAAGGACAGAGAACCCCCAACAGATTCGAACCAAAGCGATCCTCACCCAGACATGTGGTCCTCAAACTGCCTTCAAGTGAATACAAGGAAACTATTCTAAGATAAGTAAGAAGAAAGGATAAGATTACTTTCAGAGGAAGGCAAATCAGAATCATGGCCAACCTATCAGAAGAAACACTCCAAGCAAGGAGAGAATGGGGTAAAACCTTTCAAATCCTGAAACAAAACAACTGCCAACCAAGAATAATGTACCCAGCGAAGCCTTCGTTTGTATTTAAGAATGAAATTAAATTCTTCCACAGTAAAGAGAAACTCGAAGAATACGCCAGCACAAAACCAGCTCTAGAAAATCTCCTTAGGAAGGTGCTAAAGCCAGAAAGAAAAAATGAAAACCAAAATCAAAGATGGCAAATGGGAAGACCTCCCCACTAAAATCCATACGAGGAAAGTCAACCAATCAGAGATACTAATAGATGCAAATACACACTTGCATGCTTACACACGCTCATGGCAGCTCAAAATCACAACCTCTGAATATTATCCCTAAACACAAATGGCCTAAATTCATTAACCAAAAGACACAGATTAACAGAATGGATCAACAAACAGAACCCAACCATATGTTGCCTACAAGAGACACATCTAACCAAAAAAGATGCTAATAAACTGAAAGTGAAGGGATGGAAAAAGATATTTCACCCCAATAGAAGAGAAAAAAAGGCTGGAGTAGCTGTTCTAATCTCAGATGACTTAGGCTTCAGTGTGACAAACATCAAAAGAGACAGAGATGGATACTTCATATTGCTGAAGGGAACCTTCCAGCATGAAGTGATTACCATTATAAACATCTACATGCCAAACACAGGTGCACCCAGCTGCATGAAGCAATTGCTGATGGACTTAAGAGGGGACATAGATGCACACACAATAATCTTGGGAGACCTCAAAACCACGTTAACAACAATAGACAGATCAACGAAACAGAAACTTAACAGAGAAACAGAACTCACACAGACCATAGAACTAATGGACTTGGTAGACATTTACAGAACCCTCCACCCCACGGACACAGAATATACATTTTTTTCAGCAGTGCATGGCACCTTCTCCAGAATTGACCACATGATAGGACACAAAGCAAGCCTCGCTAACTTCAAAAAAATCAGAATCATACCATGCACCTTCTCAGACCACAAAGGAGTGAAACTGGAAATCAATAAACCAAAATGCCCCAGGAAGTACGTAAACACATGGAGGCTGAACAATATGCTACTAAATGAACAATGGGTCAGAGAAGAAATAAAGGACAAGATAAAAAAATTTATGGAAACCAACGAAAACTCAAATACAACATTCCAAAACTTGTGGGACACCACCAAAGCAGTGTTGCGTGGTACGTGGACTAAGCTAGGTGTGATCAAGGAGCCTGTCATCAATCACAGGTAAAGGAACCCGCAACAGTCTGGACTGGTCAAGGCATCAGCACCCAAAATGCATCCTGAATAGCATGTGGGGTGGGCTGGGCTGCAACATTCACCAGATCATACAAAGGCCAAATGGAAGGCCACACTGCGCCGGGCACTGGCCTAAAACCCATTGGCATGTATGAGAACAGGGTCTGGGAGTAGATCAAGGGGAGGAACTTGGGAAACTCCCCTGGCGAGTCATAGCTCCCACTGGTGAACATGTGGTCCAGACCTGGGGGTTGGACAAGCTGGGCAAAGTAGCTCCAACAGTTGGTTAATGTGTAAATTGTCAAAAATATAATAAAAAAATTATATATAAAAAAGAAAATAATCAGAAACTGCTACAAACAACTGTACTCCAACAAATCAGAAGCTCACCAGGAAATGGAAATGTTCTTAGATTCCCACCACTTACCAAAACTTAGCCCAGAGGCAACAGAAGACCTGAACAAACCTATAACTGAAGCAGAGATCGAATCAGTGATTAAAGGTCTCCCAACAAAGAAAAGCCCAGGTCCAGACGGTTTCACTCCAAAATTCTACAAAACATTCCAAGCAGAGCTAACCCCAATCCTCCACAAACTCTTCAAATCAATAGAAAAGGAAGCAACACTTCCAAACTCATTCTTTGAAGGCAACATAACCTTAATCCCAAAACTGGATAGAGAATTAACAGAGAAGGAAAACTACAGACCGATCTCCCTGATAAACATTGATGCTAAGATTCTCAACAAAATCCTAGAAAATAGAATAAAAAATAAAAAACCATCAGATAGATCATTCATCCGGACCAAGTAGGATTCATCCCAGAAATGCAGGGATGGTTCAACATTTGGAAATCAATAAATGTAATACACCACATCCAAAAACTGAAGAACAAAAAATATATAATATTATCAATTGACCCAGAAAAAGCCTTCAACAAAATCCAACACCACTTCATGCTAAAAACCCTAACCAATCCACAGCATAATCAAAGCAATATACAAAAAAACCCAACACCAGCATTATACTGAATGGAGAAAAACTGGATACCTTTCCACTGAGATCTGGAACAAGAGAAGGATGTCCACTATCATCGCTGCTATTCAACATAGTCCTAGAGGTACTCGCTGAGGATGTAAGACAAGACAAAGAAATTAAAGGAATTCAAATGGGAAATGAAGAAGTCAAGCTTTCTCTATTCGCAGATCACACAGAAGACCCAAGAGACTCAATACAGAGACTGCTAGAACTTTTACAAGAGTTTGGTAGAGTGGCAGGGTACAAAATAAATGAACAAAAAACAACAGCCATAGTGTATGCAAACAGCCCCAAGATAGAAAAAGATGTAACCAGCAGAATACCATTCAAAATAACAGAGAAGAGTATGAAATATCTAAGAATAAACCTCACCAAAAACGTAAGAGACCTCTTTGAAGAAAACTACAAAATACTTTAAAAAGAAATTGAACAAGACCTCAAAAGATGGAGAAACATCCCATGCTCCTGGATAGGTAAAATCAATATCGTCAAGATGTCCATACCACCAAAAGCAATATATACTTTCAACGCAATCCCAATCAAAATGTCCAAAACATTCTTCATAGAACTGGAAAAAATGATACAAATGTTCATTTGGAAACACAAAAAAACATGAAAAGCTAGAACCATCCTGAAGAATAGGAAGTTAACAGGGAGAATCACAGTTCCGGACCTCTGGACATACTATAGAGCGATGGTTATCAAAACTGCCTGGTGCTGGCACAAAGATAGAGAGGAGGATCAATGGAGCAGAATAGAAACAACAGATGGGAACCCACACAGATACAACCAAATAATCTTTGACAAAAAAACAGATGACAACCCATACAAATGGGAAGGTCTCTTCAATAAATGCTGTTGGGACAACTGGCTAATAGCCTGCAGAAAGCAGAAGATAGACCCACATCTTACCATACACTAAGATCAAATCTACATGGATAAAAGACCTAAAACTACACCCAGAAACCTTCAAACATTTGGAAGAAAATGTAGGAAACACCCTGCAAGAACTAGGTATAGGCCCTGACTTTCTAAATAAAACACCAAAAGCACTAGCAATAAAGACCAAAATAAAGAAATTGAACTACATCAAACTAAGAAGCTTCTGCACAGCAAGGGAAACAATCAACAAAGTAAAAAAGTAACCCACAGAATGGGTTAAGATCTTTGCACACTACATAGGTGATAGGGGGCTAATCTCCGGAATATACAAAGATCTCCAGAGAAACCAAAACACCAAAACAAACAAACCACTCAAAAAATGGGCATGGGAAATGAGCAGACATTTCACAAAGGAACAAACCCAAATGGCAAACAAACATATGAAAAAATGCTCAAGTTCCCTGGCAATAAGGGAAATCCAAATTAAAACATCAATGAGGTACCACCTAACGCCAATAAGATTGGCACACATGCAAAAAAAACCACCAACATGGGTCCAACGGCGTGGCCTAGCGGCTAAAGTCCTCACCTTGAACGCCCCGGGATCCTATATGGGCGCCGGTTCTAATCCCGGCAGCTCCACTTCCCATCCAGCTCCCTGCTTGTGGCCTGGGAAAGCAGTCGAGGACGGCCCAAAGCTTTGGGACCCTGCACTCGCGTGGGAGACCTGGAAGAGGTTCCTGGTTTCCGGCATCGGATTGGCGCGCACCGCCTTTGCGGCTCACTTGGGGAGTGAAACATCGGACGGAAGATCTTCCTCTCTGTCTCTCCTCCTCTCTGTATATCAGACTTTGTAATAAAATAAATAAATCTTCAGAAAAAAAAACACCAACAACACTTGCTGGCGAGGATGTGGGGAAAAGGGAACCCTACTCCACTGCTGGAAGGACTGCAGGCTGGTACAGCCTCAATGGAAAT